>NC_059134.1:102992012-103367012 GCF_020740605.2 Lemur catta | reverse complement strand
GTGGGTGCGGGCGACGGGGCGGATGGGGGGGCCCGGCTGGCACTCACTGTGTGCGCTCTGGCCCCGCGCGCAGTCCACGGAGCCGTCGGCGCGGATGCGCAGGAAGCAGCTGGAGAGGCCGTGGGGGCCGGCGGTGTACAGGTGCCGCAGGCGGATGGGCTCGCCCCAGCCGTAGTGCACGTGCGGGCCCGCGTCGGAGAAGGCCAGCGGGCGCCCGGCCGCGGTCAGCCAGAGGCCGGCCAGGACCAGGGCGCGGGCGGCCACACAACCGCTTAGCCCGCTCGGCATGGCAGCTCCGTGGGGCCCTCGGCGCGGCTCCGGCGGCAGGGGTGCTGGAGGCTGGGCAGCGACTAGGATGCGCTGCGGGCTGTGTGTGCCGAATTAGGGTGGCCGCGGGCCTTGAGCCAGCAGTGCAGTCCCGGCACCTTGGGCGCGCAGCGCTCCTGCTCCGACGGCGCGGCGGCTCCCGGCCGGCAGCTTTATAAAGCGCCTTACTGAACCCGCGGGTAGGTGCCCGGGACGCCCGAGCATTTCTTATCAGGATTGCATCAAGCCTCCGCCCCCCGCACACACCCACCCACACCCCGCCTCCGGCCCCAGCCCCCTTACCCGGCCCCGGTAGAGGGCGGTGGATCCTCGTCCCTGCCCGGGTGACCCCGCCCAGGCCGTTTGGATCTGTGGGAGGAGGAGGCCCCGCTTTGAGGCAGGGTTTTGGGGAACTCCTCTGCACGGTGCAGCGACCCCGTCGTTTTTGGCTGGGCGAGTTAGATTTTCTAAACCAAAATAGTAGACAACGAGAGCCCCCGTGCCAGACCACAGGCTCCCCGGGGGATGCGCTTGGCGTGGGGCACTACCAGGGCGGGGGTCAGGAACCTCAGGACCAGAGCTTGGGGGGCACTGAGTTTTGCCTCCTTCATCCCTCTCCTCGGCTTGGGGCCCTTCCACTTAAAAGACCACACTCGCCCCCTCCCCCGGCATTCCCAACCCAGCAAATCTCCAGATGTCAAAGCCGTCCATTAGAATTTCCCCCTGCAGTTCGGACCTTTTCAGGTCCTCCCGGCTTAATCTTCTAGCGTTCCAGCCCTCGGCCCCTTTTATCCGCGTAAATTGCCCCCGACGGGGGGCCCGGCGCGATCTCCGCCCGCGAGGAACAATGGGCGCGTCTGCAGCGGGGCGGGCGCTAGGTGGCGCTCCCGGGCCGTGCCCCGAGTGCTCCGCGCTCTCCCCCGGCCCGCGGCCGTCCCCGGAGGTGCCACCTGGAAGAGTGGGTCCTTGGGAAGGTGGTTTTCTGGCGGGCAGAGCTGGCAAGCTGTGGGACTGGAGGAGGGGCGCGGGGAGGCAGGAGTGTTGAGGCGCCTGTGTCGGCGGCGCGGTCCTCGGGGCCTGAGCGCGGACGGCCGCGGGGGCCGCGAGCGCCCCACCCGGGCAGGGCGCGAGGAGCAGGGGCGCGCGCTCCTGGCGTCGGGCAGGCGCCAGGTGGGGAAACGGAGAGGTGGCTCCTGCGAATAACGAAAACGACATCTAGAGAATCCCCTGGCGGGGACGAAGGGGTCCGCCTAGAGGACTTTGGTTTAACCCTGATTCTGTCTCATTGTTAGTGCTCCAACCCCCCAGCTCCTGGGCATGGGGCCCGCAGGAGTCCGGTTTTGGAAAGAGCCGCGCTCGCCCCGGGCAGAGGCGACGGGGAGGGCAAGCGGCGGAGACGCCGCAGAGAAATGCCAGGCCTAATGAATTTCAATGAGCAAAGGCCACATTCATGCCGCAGTCAGTGACTGGCGTTAATGACGGAGCGCGCAGAAAATGTCACCAGGAAAGTCTTTGCAAAAAGACATCATCCCGAAGGTTTTCTAGACCAGGGACCCCCACTCTGTGTGTCTTGGTTCAGAAAGCCGTGGCTTCTGTTAAATCTAATTACTTCCCCCCGGTGGCTTTAAATCGACGGCGGCTCCTATTAAACTTAATTACCCTCTCCTGCAGCTTTCGTTTTAAAGATCTGTGATAAATGCTTGATAAATGTGGGGCTGGCGGAGGATGGCAGCCGCCGCACCGGGGGACATGACCCACATCGGACAGGGGGAGGGGGGAGATGGCGGTCTCTGGCTCCACCCCCATCCCTCTGCTGCTGCTTCTTGGGACCCAGGAGATACGGGAGCTCAGCGAAATGATAAAGGTGGGAGCTGACCTGCCTGGAGGGCTTCCCATGCCCCAGGCACTGTCCTGTGCACTTTATGGGTGTGGTGAGCTCAAATCTCACAAGGACCCCTATGGTATTCTAACACCGCCCCCCCACACACACACCGGTGGGAAACGGGTGCCCGAGAGAAGTGGCGGAGTGAGGCAAGGCCGCGCAACCTGCAAGCGGTGAAGCTGGAATCTGAACCCAGACAGTCCCGCTTGTAGGTCCAGGCTGTGCCGTGTCTCAGGGGGCAGCCTGGCCCCGTCTTGGGGCATGGGCTCCGGGTCAGACCCTCTAGGGGACGCACCCACGCCTAAACCACTGGATCCATTGCCTCCCCAATTTGCTTTCAGGCTTGTCCGAGGGTCACACGGAAGCGTGGACACAAAGGGCCTGGGATGTAGTTCATAAGATAATGACAGCCGGTCCTGAGGGTCAGCTAGGTACCGGCATCTCATAGTCACAGCAATGCTCTGGGAGTTCAGGTGACTGATCTTCCTGCGTGTGGGGAGTAGGAGGCTCACAGAGGTGGACGGACAGCCAGCGAGCCGCGGTGCCCAGGTGGCCTGACGCTCAAGGCCGGGTGTTCTCAGGTACCCCCTGGTGTGTGTGGCTGGAAGAAGCCAAGAGGGCAGAGGACAGGGCAGCGCTGGGCAGCAGAGGGCGCTGCAGCCGGTGGAGTGGCTCCTCCCAAGCCTCCGTGCACACCTGGACCCCTGAAGCCAGGGATGTGCTGCTTCGGGCTGACTTTGATTTTTCAGGTTGTATTTGATTCTCTCCAGGTGGCTAAGCCAGCGAAATCGCCCCGGTGAGATTGGATTCACTGAGCAGCGTGAGCAATGGTGAGTGGGGTCCGGGGCAGGAACCCAGGGGTCTCAGACCCAGATGGCCAGAAGGGCTTGACTTGGTGGCTTTGCTCTGGATTTGATGTCAGCTGAGTTATTTTTAAACTGCCTTGTTGAACCATAAACCCTTTTTCTGGCATCTCTGTCCTTCCATCTGAGGGTGCGGAGGTTGCTCCTTTCTGACTGTGGCAATGAGCGATTTTCATCTTCTCTAAACCTGCATCCCCACGACTAAGAAAATCGTATTCAGCTTCACTTCCAGTTTTCACATTATGAAGATTATAGTTTTTCTTTTATTTTACAATTAGAAATTTACATTACATTGTCAAATATACATTCTTAAGTACTTAAGCACTCCCCGGGGAGCCCTCCCAGACCCCCTGCCCCCACCTCATGATTGAAAATTATTTTGTAATTGGAGAAACCGCTGGGTGTTGGTAAAAATCTTCATCAGAAAATAAGGACTGCGGTAGAGCCTGGGGTAGAAAGGGCTGTGAACACTGATGAGGAAGCCACGTCCATGCAGCTGGCTTCTGCCCAAGCCGGGGCTGGAACCCAGTGACTCCTGAATCTCAGCCCAATATTTTTGCTGGAACCTGCTAGAATATGCATTATTTCCTCCAAGACTTTCTGATTCAGCAAAACCCATTTTTCCACCTATATGGATCATTATTCCAAAAAGAGGCCACCCAGATAGCTCAGAAATTGGCAGGGGCAGAGGCAGCGTAGAAAAAGGAAGACCTCTTTGAGCCTCCATTTCCTCATTTGTCAAGCAGCAAGAGGAATGAATGCCTAACTCTCAGAGGGGTATGGGAGAAAAGATATCTCTATAGATGGATCAGTATGTACATAGAGACTGCCTGGCACATGTAGGTGCATGATAGAAGGGGTAGCTGTTGTTATGTATGTAAATGATACTCTCTGGCTATCTTTGCCACATTTATTATTTATTTTAAAATTTAATGGCAACTCTAGAAAAAGACGAATCAAAAAGCTGATCAGTGGTCACTGGGGTGGAGAGCAACTGGGAAAAGGTAAACGGAAGACCAACATGTTCTGTATCTTGATTGTGGTGATGAATAAACAGGCAATGACATTTGTCAAAACTCATATAAAATTGTGCCCTTAAAATTAGGGTGCATCTTTTTTGTCTCAAGGTAATTTCTATTAAACTTTACAGTTAGGGTAAGTTGTGTCTGAATCTTATAAATGTGTTAATATAGATACTGTTGATATTTTCCAAATTTTTTATCGTGTTAAAATACACACAACATAAAATTTATCATCTTAACCATTTTCAGGTCTACAGTTCAGTAAGCTGAATGCGTTCATGATGTTGTGTTAAAGCCACCACCGCTAGCCATCTTCAGAATTTTTTCATGTTGTAAAAATGAAACTCTATATGGGGAGTGTTTTGTTTTAAATTATACCTCAATAAAGTTAAACATTTTCATTGCAAAAGTAGTACTTGTTCATGGTTGAAAATCTGGGACATCCAAAAAAATGCAATGAATATAATCTTAAAACCTAGAATATCATTCCTGCATTATGAACCACTGTTTATATTTGGGTGAATTTCTTCCTCAGACTTTTAAAAAATATGTAGGTGTCTTTTAAAAAAAAACCCAGCATTTGAATTGTAACCTCCTTCCCATCCAATTTAGTTGTAAACACTTCCCCTGGGATTAAAGATCCTTCTACAACATCCTTTGATGCCAGCAGATCTGAGCAAGGTGCCCTGGAGGGTGCAATCTGTCCCTTATTGCTGGACGTTTAGAGTGTTGCCAATTTTCCCTCCCAGACCATGCAGGGAAAGACATCCCCGGAGACACATCTCGTCCATCTTGGGAGGGGCATTGCTGAGCTCCCCCCGCCCCACCCCGTCTCTCTTCCCCGGGAGTCCCTGCCCTGTGTAAATGCTGTAGCAGGGCGGGAGGTGGCAGCTTGGTCCTGGAATTCAGGAAGCCACTGACGGCAGCACAGCTTCCTCCAGGGATCTGCGGGTCTGAGACTTGTGTTTGAGCAACAGCCACCAGCAGGCCCCCACGTGCTGTAGGAGCTGGGATTGGAACCCTCTTTTGCTGCTGGTTCAGGACTGTCAGAGCCTGAGCCCTGCCGCTGGCTAAGCTCCCCCAACCGGGCAGGGCCTGGTCCTGACGACAGGAGCTGAAGGACGGACGCGGCTGCAAAGCTGATTTGTGGTATGGGAATTCTTTTCCCTCCAGTCTCCCTCATCACAGCAGAAATGGGTTCCAGTAGAAAATGTGTTGACCTGTCAGTGTAGCCGTCTCATGCAAGAATGCAGCAACACTTTAAAAGTCACCTGTTTAAAGAAAACAAAAAGTAGCTTAATGAGAAAACATTAACAGTGCTCACAGCAACTTCATGAAGAGTCATAAAGTTAAAATATTGAGGGTGGGAAATTGCTGGAAGCCCTGACCCCTGTCGGCTTCCATGGAGGTGGAAGAGTCCCAAGACTCCACAGCTTGACTGTTCCTCAAACTTCACGCACAAAGTGACGATTCTTTTCTCTCAAAACAATAGCCACCTTCCCACAATACATTTTCTATTTCCTCTGTCAGAGGCTGTTAGGAAGCCCTGAGACAGGCTTACGCTGCCCAGTTTGCTGCGTGTTTGAAACCTGCTGGTGGGGATGATGATGGTGGTGACGGCTGGCACTCACTGAGCCCGGGGACAGTGCCTAGAAGCGTGCGTACGTCATCGCATTCATTTTCACAGCGCCCATTTTCAAGATGGGGAAAGTGAGGCTTCGAAACAGCACCTTGGCCGGGGTCACAAAACTAATAAACAGCAGAGTTGGGATTTGAAACCAGTTCTGGCTGAATTGGAGTCACAAAGCTGTTTAATCATCACACTCTATTTCTAGAAAAAGCAAAACCCAAACAGCCTCTGTTTCAGGAAATTAAGAGGCCTGCCCGAGTTCAGAGCCTCGGCGAGGGTCAGAACCCTGACTTCTGATTCCCCAGCCCCACGACCTGCCCACGTGCTTCCCCAAGTGTTCACTGGAGACCCCAGCGGGACAGCCAGAGAGGTCCCTTCTCAGTGCAGCCCTCCGCCCAGTCTGTGTGGCTCTGCTGTCCCCGGCTCTCATTTCTTGGGGTGCAGATTTCCCTGCCGGGTCTTCTCTTCCGACGAGGCTCCGGGGAGCAGGGGATGTGTGTGCACAGTTTGCAGCTCTGTCCTGGGTGCCCTGCACAGAGTCTGACCCCGTCAGTGGTCCAGAAATACTAGTGAATCATTGGAAAGAACCAGGATGTTAATGTTGCTGCGAATAAATGAATTCGTAGCTTGTCCGTCCATTCCTTGTCTGTCCCTCTCTCCTTCCTGCCACCTTCCCTTGGCTTCCACTGCCGAATGGTCCTTCTTGGTCCTTTGTCCCATCTGCACATCCTTCCCAAGCCCTTCCTATGGGTCAGGTATGGCACTGAGTAATTCGGACCCTCTTTCAGCCCTGTGGGACCCCAGAGGCGGGACTTCTAATGGGGCAGGTTGTGTGTGGGGGCAGCCGGCAGTGCAAGGGGGAGGCCCTGCCTGGGCTGATGTGCACGACTGTTGAGGGTTGGTTTGGGCCGACAGAGGTTGTATAAACAAGAACTTTCTTCCAGGACACCCTTGCCCAGGAACTGCCCTCTGCACACAGTCTTGTTTCGGGGGGGCACTTCCAGACACTAAGTCACCCACTCGAATCTTCACCGTGACTCTGTATATCCCCGCGGTAGGAGAGAAAGTAACATGCCAGCACTGGGGGCAGGAAAGACGTTCACTCGCTCTGAGTCGCATCCAGTCTGTTGGCCCCGGCTCCTGTGCAGTGAGGCCCCACCTCTGGCGCGTGGCCTGCAGTTTCCCTGCAGCCGCACCACCAGCGAGCTGTCGTCCCATCTTACAGAAGAGAGGCCGAGGCACAAAGCCCAGCTGGCTGCAGAGACCCAGCGGTGGTAAGGGACGGCGAGCAGGATCTGAGAGGCAGGGAGGATGCCTGCGGTCACCCGGGCACCAGGCGCTCCAGGACAGTGCTTTCCCCAGGCCGGGGCAGAGACCCTCGAGTGACGCTCATGCGAGATGGGCCATGTTCTTCCAGTTCATTTGAAACGATGGACTCAGAATTCTAGGGTCAGAGAGGATCTTCAAGATTTCCTGGAAGCCTCTTATCCTCATAAACATAAAAATAAAAATCAGAGAGGGGGAAGAGAGATTTGCCCAAAGATGCCAGCCAGTGGGCAGTAGGGAAAGGCCTAGAACTTCCCTAAAACAGCATCCCTTTCTCTGCCCAAAACAAACACGCACGTTCCAGTTCCACGTTTAATTGGTAATAAAGTCTTTTTAAAAGCAGGACCCCACATGCAGAAGGGTCCTTATTACGAACACCTGCCCAAGCAGGTGGGTGGGTGGGGAGCGACCGCTCAGTGAGAGAAGCGCTTTCTCTCTCGGGGGGATGAAAATGTTTGGAGACTTGACAAGGGCGGTGGCTGGGAATGTTCTAGATGTCACAGTGCATTGTACACTTTAAAGTGGTTAATTTTATGTTATGTGAATTTCACTTCAGTAAAACCAAATCATGAAAAAGAGAGGAAACAGTTGCGAGGGGCGTGCGGGAACCTGGGGGGTCTGCTCAGGGACTGCGAGGTGGACCGCAGCCTTCGGAAGGGCTGAACCTCCTGGGTCCGCACTTGCGTCGGGATTCCGTGGGGAATGTCCCCGTACTTAGGACACACACACTGGAAGTGTCATATCTGCAACCAGCCTCCAAGCAGTTCAGGAAAACGTGTGTGTGTGTGTGTGTGTGTGTGTGTGTGTGTGTGTGTGTGTGACGAGAGAATGTGAACAGAATGTGGCAAATGTGGGTGATTGTAGGTGAACGTAGGTGTTCCTCGTACTGTTCTTGAAACATCTTCATAAGTTTGAAATTTTTCAAAATGAAAAAGCTGAGGGGGAAAAGCCAACCTACTTATTTGTTGCAGAGCGGTGCCAGGGGTGTGCATTGTGCAGCGGTGTGTGCGTTGTGCAGGGGTTTGCAGGCCATGGAGCGTGCACAGCCTGGGCCCACGTTACTGCGGGGTCCTCAACGCAGTCCCCGGGGCGGAACCGAGGCTCGGAGGCTGCGCTGACCCGGCAGCACCGAGACTCTGGGTCTCCTCGGGGCGCGTCTCCCAGATAATCGGGAGTCTTGTTGCATCCCAATATCAAAGACAGGGAGCACATTTTCCGAGGCAGCCAGTCCCTGGGGACTGACCCCAAACTCTTGTCACTCCCTCAGGAGCGTTCTCCTTTCCCCATCTTACTTCGCACAAGGAGTGGTGACTCAGTCCTTTCTCACTGGGTAGCTTCCTTTTGGGTCAGAAGTAATGCTTTGTTTTTCTTAAATGGGACATTTTTATAAACTTGGCTGTTGGGTCTTGTTCCCTATGGAGGAGAGAGCATCCTGCTGGAAGTGGTCGCTCTCGAGTACACAGCTGAGAAGCAAACCCGTGCCCAAGCCCCAGAGAGCAGCCCTGCTAGGGACAGGAGTCTTGAGAAGGCGAACTCCCCTCCAGCGCCGCAGAGCACTTTGCACCGTCTTATTACCGATGAGAGGCGCCATTTAGCTGCAGCTCTGCTCGGGGCCAGACTGTGTGTACGTATGTGTGCATGTGCTTGTGTGTTCGTGCATGTGAGAAATGTCTGTCTGTGTGTGCATGCATGTGAGGATGTGCATAGGTGTGTGCATGTGTGAGAGCATATGCACATGTGAATGTGTGTATTTGTATGAGTGCCGGCATGTGTGCATGTGTGCATTTGTGCATGAGTGTATAAAACACGCATGCACACTTATAGTGCCTGCAGCAGCAGCTCTGGGGGCTCCATCTCCATTTTGCTGACAAGTACACACAGCTCAGAAAGGCTCATAAAGAACGCTTGACTTTATGGCACTTGCTATAGTTGTCATAAAATGATGATGTAAGTGAGTATTTGCCACAGTGTGCCTCTGCCCAGTGTCTGCAAGCTCCATAGAGGTGCACACATGTGTGTATGTGTGTATGTGTGTCATTACCATGTCCGGCATAGCCCCAGCTTGGCAGGGGGTGATAAATCTTCCCTAAATGCAGGAGCGAACGGGAGAGGGGTGTCAGGAGGAGGGCAGGAGGGAGCAGAAGGAAGTGGGGTCCTCAGCGGCCTTCTAGCCCCTCCTTTCTGACAGATCAGAGAAACCAGGGGCATTTTTTGAGGCATTTAAACGATGTTCCGGGCTCAGTTCCGGCTGGGTTTCCAGTGCACATACCACAGATCTAGGGGGATGGAGAATGCCTGCCGAAGGCTCCCACTCTGTGTCCTCGAACCGGCGTCCCCACCCAGGAAATGGGATGGCATGGGGCTGCAGAGGGTGGCCTGAGGGTGAGGGGCCTCCAGGAGTGGCCAGAGGGGGCCAGGGCAAAGGGGCTGGGATGTGGGGCTGTGTTAGTCTGTGGGGGCAAGGGGCCTCTTCCCACAGCCCCATCAGGGCTGCTCTGGACCTGACCCCGCCAGTCCACTCCAGCGCGGGCCGTGCTCTGCCCTCCGCCCCAGGGTGACCTGCCCAGCACCCGCCCCCTCTTCCACCCTGCCTGGCTCCATGCTGCACTCTGTCTTGTGCAGGACTCGCCACAGCCCTGGCTACACATGGGAGGACTGAGGAGAGGACAGCCCAGGCCAGAGAGGGGGTCGTCAGTTTGTGGGCGGGGTGGGGCCCCTCGCGGACGGGCTGGCAGGAGAGCCAGGCCCCAATGGGGCTGCCTCACCCGTGCGGAAAACCTTGGGCCATGCGGGCAACGCTTCCTCTTCCACTGTCAGCATCAGTGTCTGATTCCCAGGATTTCCGTTTGTTTTAAGTGTTTCTTCTAGAAGCTTCTGCACAAGACAGTTGGAGTCACAGTCTCTGCTCCTCTTTAACTTGGGACCAGTGACCATGAGAGTGTTTATGTGACATCCCTGGTGAGACTTCCCTGAGCTCTGGTTCCTCTGCCACGTGGGCCCCTCCGCTGCTGAGCTGGGTGTCCTGTGGGTGGTGGCAGCTGCAGAGCCACCTCAGCAGCCCTGAAGGGCCCCCAGAGACCACCCCACCACCAGGCATCTGACACAGGACTTTTCTGAGGGGTGGCAACATGGCACTGGCTTTCAGCTCTCTCTGGCTTTGAATCAAGGTCAGCATCCGCGAGGACAGCAGGAGCCATTCACTGGGCACCTGCTACATCCCAGGCTGCACTGAGTGGGCCACCTCCAGCCCTCACGCCAGCCCACAAGGGGCAGCTTTTCCTGCCCAAGGCCACACGGCTCCCTGGCAGCGCGGTGGGGATTGGAAGACAGATGCTGCACTCTGCTTTGGTCTCCAAGGCTGCCCTGACACATGACTGCAGACTGGGGGCCTCGGACAACAGAAATTGACGATCCCACAGTTCTGGAAGCTGGAAATTGAGACGTTGGCAGGTGGGTCCTTTGTGGGCGTGGGTCCTTCCCACGTCTCCAGCTCCTGGTGGCCACGTGGCTACCGCCCTCGAGCACAGCCTCCCTGCCTCCCTCCCGCCTCCACCTCGGCACAGCTGCCTGCTCTTCCCCTTCTCTGTGTCAACGCTCCCTCTGCCCTTCTCTTGCAAGGACATTTTCTCTTTTAAGGACACTTGTCATGGTTTAGCAACCCCTCAATCCAAGATGATCCCATCTGAGCTCTTTAACTCGAGGACACGTACAAAGACCTTTTCCAGATAAGGTCACATCCACGGGTTCCGTGGTTCTCCCTCGTGGGGACCGTCACTCCACCCACTGCAACCAGCCACAGATCACTGACCCCACCCAGGGAGCTCCTTCTCTGCTCCCACAGGAGCGGTAGTGGGCCGTGGGCACAGACTGAGGGGACACACCTGTGGGGTGGGTCTAGGGGCCTCTGGGCAGAGCAGTAGGGGGCAGCTGGCAGGCACACGTGCCCTGAGGCAGAGGGCCAGGAATGCTTCTCAATGTTGGTTCACAGAGGGACCCCTCTCTGGGCACACTGGGGGCCGTGGGCACATTGGCCTGGTCCTGCGTTGGCCTGGCAGGCATGCACAGCTGCCCCCAGGCCCCGCCAGCCCCAGCCCTGGTGTGTCCCACAAGGTGGAACCCCCCACATTTGGAAACTGGGCCTGGGCTTCTGTGGCGGGGGCAGACAGGGGTACGGTTTATCTCCGACTCCTCCCTCCCGCGGATGAAATCGCATCCAGAAGCAAACAGGGGTGGGGTTGGCTTCTGCAACATCCATCCCTGCCCCTCTTCTGTGGGCAGCCGTGCTGTCACTGGGATGGAGTCTGGAGTCCTTGCCAGGGCCGGGGAGACCCTGCCTGGTACGGGAACTTTGCCAGCGGGGCCTGGCTCTCTTGGGATGGGACTCGCTCAGGAGAGCAGGGCCTGGCCTCGTGAGGTCCCACTGCAGCCCCCACCCTGGCGCAGTGCGGCACAGTCTGCCAATTGTCAGACCCGCGAATGGCTGAGCTTCAAACGGCTCGTCCCCTTTAACCACGTCACTCTACCTCCAGGAGTCTGTCGTAGAGAAGGGCCTTAGAGAGACGTACAAAGCTGCTCACTAGAGCCCGGCTTTTCCATAAAGGGCCAGATGGTAAATATTTCCAGCTTTGGGGGCCACATAATTCAAGTCTGCTGTTACTGCAGGAAAGTGGCTACAGACAGTACGGACAAATGTGCTTGGCTGGGTGCCAATAAAACTTTATTTATAAAAACTGAAGTTTGATTTCTTGAGTCACAAAATATTCTTCTTTTGTTCTTTTTTTTTTTTTTTTTAACCATTTAAAAATCTGAGAACTCTCCTTAGCGCATGGGCTGTATGTGAACAAGCAGCAAGCTGGATTTGGCCCGTGGCCAGTTTGCCACCCTTGTTTAGCGCAGGAGGCAACTATAAGGAGCTAAGTGTTCAGCGATGGGTTAATGAGTCAGGTGCTTCCACACAATCGTACACCCAGTGGACGTTGTCACCGTATGAGGCAAAGTGAAAAAAGCAGGACACCCAACTCTAGGGTAAAAATTTTGATTTTGTAAGAGGAAAAAGGAAAAAGAAGGAAAAGAACAAAACATGCATAGAGGTACTTTTTTAAGAAGTAAGCGAATTCACCCACTTTCCCCCTTATTTTTATATATCTCTTTTTACCTACATTTCCTACACTGAAAATGGATCTGCTTCATAATCACAACACGGAAGCCATTAAACCAGCAGGAGATATTTTTTCAACGTGCGCTCGGGCCGCAGACAAAGGGGGCCTGTGCCGCGGTTGAGTGAACCCCATCAGTCAGCACCGAGCGGCCACATGCAGGACGTCGTGCGGCTTCAGTGGTCAAAGACACACAGACAGCGCCGTCTTACACATCCCCAAATGTCACCTTCCTCCCAAACAAATCCCCGGGGCTCCGGCACAATGGCTTTCTACTCAAGCTCCTCCAGCCGGAACCTTCCCAGTGTTTTTCTTAGAGGGTCAGAGGAGCTGCCCTCTCGGGACGGAATCCACCGCTCCCCGGGCTGCCCGGGGCTGTGACCTCGTGGAGCCAGCCTCTCTGGACCACTTCGTGCCAGCAAACGAGGCTTTTAACTTTTTCAAATGCTTTCGCAGCTCACAGTGGCATCTTCTCCAAAGGGCTCCATGAAATTCTCGGAGACCTGTCAAACCTGGCGAGTCCGCAAGTGCTTTGATTTACGGGACAGATGTTTGCCAGCCAACACTTGAAGGGACCAAGGGAGGTGGGGTGGAATTAAATAAGAATAGGGTGTCAGCTCCCAAAAGGTGGCATACCTCTGCTCCAATTCCTTAACGCCCAGTATGGTTCAGAGGTCGGGCTGCTAATGGGTGGGGAACAAATTGAGGGTTACCACCTGCCTTTCAGCCAAGGGGGGAGGGGACCCCCTTTGCAGGTCAGGGACTGGCCAGAAAAGCCAGTGTGCTCCTGAGTCTGACATTGACCTGCTTGGTGACACCACTTGTCTTCCATGAGACTCAGTTTTCTCACCTGTCAGATGGGGCCATTCGGAAGGGTACGTGAAATGATGGACAGAAGCACACAGCACTGTACACGGCTCACTATGGATGCTGCTCTTCTCTGGTTGTGTCTCCCAGCAGCCCAGAGAGGCCATCAGAGGGCTTCTTTTCTAATGTAGCAACTTCTAGGAAGGGTGGGCTGGAAGACACCAGACTTCAGGAGCGTGTGTATATCAGCTTCCTGGTTTTTGAGAGGAAGGGGCCAGGACAGGACAAGGGCCCTGGTACAAGGCCACTGTGCACAGTGGCACAGGCTGTGCACTGCACAATGCCACAGTTGGTGGACAGATGGCAAGTTGTGTAATATGGTGGCCCTGCCTAAATAACGGTGTGGCACTGGGGAGAGAAGAGACCCGGGGTGCCTGACTTCTACCCTAACACCACACAACCTGACTGCTTTATTTGTGTGTTTGTTTACTTAGGGTTCAGTGTGCTTCCCCTGCTGGACTGTCACAAGGACAGGCAGGGACCTTGTCGCTCTGAATCCTGCTGTTTCTCCAGCACCTAGCACTGTGCTGGGTGCATTGTAGGTGCTCAATAAATATTTGTGGCATGAATGAATGATGGGGAAGGTGGGGAATGAAATTGGAGAAAGGGAGGCTCTGCCGAGCTCCAAGCCAGCCCAGCGCCCCCGGGAGAGGAGCTGGGGTGGGGACCTCATTTGGCGCAGGCTTGGGCGTGTGGTCAGAATGATGAAGCACACCTTCAGCTATGAAGTGAGATCGTCGTGGGGTGCCATCCAGAGCCACTTGGGGCCTGGCTTCTGAGCAGCGGGGAAGGCGGGGAGGCCTGGAACCCAGACTCTCCATGCAGCAGTGTGTGGACCGTGGCTTCCCGTTCAGGACAAGACACAAACCCAGTGCGTCGGGCATTGGGTGCTGGGCTCTGCCTTTCTTCTCTTCACTTTGTTCTAATTTCCAGATTTTCTCTAAAGACCATGCACTGCTTTTATAATGGTTTAAAAAAAATGGTTTGAGTTGGGGTAGAGATCACATACGTGTGTAAAAATGTCTAGCTGGGTAAATTTGTCACAGACTTGTTTATCATAGTGAAAAATTGGAACCAAGCTCCATGTCCAACCTGGAAGAAAAGTTTGGTACTCAATGCATGGGTGGTCACACCAGACAGCAGCAAGGTGTGTTTGCTGATGTAGACAGATGTCCCCAGCATTTCATGAAACCAGGCTGCAGAGCGTCACCCGTTGTATGAGCCTAAAACATGCGTGTGATGACGAAACTGAACAACAGAGAGGGTGTAAAATGAAACGCAGCCCCTCATTCTCAGTAGTCCTTTGCTAGCAGACTCGGCGTAGGTCTCCTCTCAGAACGTCCTCTGCATACGCAAGCGTTTACAGGGGGCCTTTTTGTTCTCCATCCGTGTGGGCACACGCTGACCCTACCTTTGCTTTGCGAACATCTGTGCATACATGCAGAACAGGAAAGCCTGCTCCACAAGCAGGCTCGCGTCCTCTGGCGCAGCGGAGGGTCTATATGCTCCGTGACTGCTCCGTGTGTTCCCCTTGTGACTGAGCCAGAGCAGCAATGTCCTGGTGGCCCCAGACTGACACAGTCCACCTGTCTCTCTTGGTGGGGAGGGACAAGCAGACTGTAGCACATTCACACTGGGGAATACTGTGCAGCAAGGGAAAATGAATACACGCATCCACGGGAATAAATCCCTCAGGCCTAGCACGAGGGAGAAGGCTGACGAACACCCCTGGGAGAGGCGCGTCCAGGTTGGAGAATCTCAGGAACCCCCAGAACAGCGGCTCCCTCAGGGAGAGCGGGACGGGGGGCAGCAGGAAGGGCCTGTCGTCTGTGTGCCGACAGGTCTATCTCGCCTGCCCGGCCGCTGGTTCCCGGGGCATTTGCTTTGAGATTGTTCACGAAACTGCCATGTGCCTTTTATGAACTTCAGAGCATGCACGAATATTTCCACAACAGAAGAAGAAAAAAGCCTGCAAGGAGAAGCTGGGCCATGCCTCCCTCTGGAAGGTGAGATTCCGGGTAACTTCCACTCTGGCGTTAATAAAATCCTAACCATTGATCAAGCGTTCCCGATGGGCCATCGCTTGGCAGCTGTTGTCTAATTTTGTCCTCGGGACAATTGTGAAGAGTAGCTTTTGTTGTCCCCCTTTCACACCTGAGAGCCTGAAGCCCAGAGAAGGTGGGACTCCTGCCCCCACCCTCTGCAGAGCCGTGGGCCGGGCCGGGGTTACTTTAAGCATGACGGTGCTCAGCAGAGACGCCGTGCGGGAGGGAGCACTCCGCTTGGGGCAGCTCCCCAGTCTGCCCCGACCTGGGTGCCAAATGGCAGGGGCCACCAGGGCTTCAGGGCTGTCCTGGGGGCCTTGTCCCTTCCTTGGTGCTACAAGCAGGTTGTAAAGCACTTTGGAGGCCAATTGGCACCAGGACAGGGAATTGCACCCTTGGGGTGGTTCGTGACCCCATAAATTGCCCAGAGGTGGGAGGCAGCTGGGAGGCCCGAGAACACCGAGGGCCAGTTCGCTGGGGGCTGTTACTCTCCGAGGTGTGGCATTCCACAGGGCCATGGCCCCTGCCCCCAGGAGAGGGAGAGGGACCCGGGGTAAAGTGGGCACAGGACAAGACCCCGGGGAATGGGCTGGGAGGCGGGCGCCGAGAAGTGCTTCAGGACGTGGTGAGTGGAGGGTGGCCCTGGCACCTGCACTGCTGGGGCCTTCTCCTAGGTGCTCGGGTGTGGCTCCTGAGGCCGCAGCACGGGGATTGGGATTTCACAGGGCTCGACATCAGAGGGGCCACATCAAGCCCCTGCACCTTCCAGGTGTTAATAAGCCAACAGGGCGGCACTGGGCGTGGGCCCTGGGGCAGCAAGACGGGGCCTGGTTAACACCTGCCCACTCTACTTGGGGAGGGAACAGAAATATCCAGCCCCACCTCCTCCGATGTCGTGCTGTGGTGCCCTACTGCGTGCAAAGCCCTGGCCGTCCTGATGTTTGAGGGATGGAGGGACAATCACAAGTTCATCCACCATCAGAAGAGGGAGGACCCCCATGTTTCTGATGGGAAACTGAGGCCAAGGGAGCAAGGCCGTACCCACATCATGGCTGAGCAGGGCCGCGACCACAGCCTCCTGCTCCCTCCCCTGCTGCCCCCACCCACCCCAGCACATCCACCTCCCCTGGATCCTCAGCTTCGAGGGGCACCTGGGGGATCTCCCAGAGCCTGAGCTTGGGACACAGCCGCCTCCTGGGTGTGTTTGGGGCAGGAAAGAGCCTCAGGTCAGGTGTTCATCCTGCGCCAGCCACTTCGCTTGCTGCTCCATGGTGGTCAGTGAGTAAGTGCAGTTGCCCGGCCCTGGCCCTTGGCCGTCTCCTGGACAGAGATGCAGGACGATACATCCTCCTCCTGTCTCCAAGAGGCAGCCCAGCCTGTTTGTCCAGGCCAGGCCCAGGGGACGTGGAGACCAGGCTCGAGTGCCATCTGCCCAACAGCCCCTCTGCACAGGCCCTGCCTGCCCTGCAGGGCACCTGGATGGGACGGGCAGGTATTAGGTGGTCCAAGCGATGATGAGGGAGTGCACCCTGGGGGCCGAGGGGCTCAAAGCCACCCAGCTGATGACAGGGAGAGGTCACAGAATGGGGGAGCAGTGGTCGTAAGGCTGGAGCCACAGGTGTGAGAGTGGGTGGGTAGCCAGAGTCGAGAGTCAAGCCTGCGAGAGAGGTGGGCAGGGAGCTGGAGGGGAGTGCTGGCAGGCGCTCTGCCCTCACTGGCGTCTGCAGTCCCAGCTGTTGCTAGCGGTGTCTTTGTGCAACAGAGAAAAAGGTGCCCCGTGCTCTGGGCGTGCAGCTTGGCAGGCAGCTGGAAGGCTGGGTGTCAGCCAGAAGGAGCCCTTGTGCAGGGTGCAACCTGCACAGCTGTACAAGGCTGGCCTGCCTGGACTTGTGTGCAGAATCTTGTTCAAGTGCGTGTGTGCACAAGGGTGCAGGTTGCCCAGAGAAATGCCCCCGTGTGCACACACACTCGCGTACGTGATCTTGCACACAGGATGGCGAGAAGGATCGCCGAAACGATGGGGGCCCCAGAAGTTTCTTGGACCAGTTAAGCTCCCCAGAGACTCTCCAGCCTGGTTCGTGGGGCTGGCCCGGGGACTGGCAGACACGGTGGCTGTAGAGCTTCCAGGAGCTGGGACTTACTCTTTCCCTCACGTGGAAAGAATGACAGACCCACCGTGCCATGTAACCCTCAGAACAGCACTGCAAAGTTGCCCGTGCTACGACTGTCCCCGCTTTGCAGATGACGAGACTGGGGCTTAAAGATGTGTACAGACTTGCCCCGGGCCAGCCAGCAGGTAGGAGGTGGACCCAGAAGCAACAGCACGCACACCTGCCAGCTGAGCCTCGAACCCCTGACAGAGAGTGTCGTGGCCCCTGGCTGGGGTATTGTGTCCACATGGGTTTCCATGCCCAGGGAGCTGACATTTGCAGAGATGCCACAGCAAATGGTGCCTGGCAGAACCCTGCCCGCAGAAGCAGCTCTGAGGGTTCTGGGCATGTCAGGGGCTGTCTCCACCCTGCATCCGGGCACTTCCTGGTTGGCTGTTTGCACTAAGCCCCTCAGGTCTGAATCATGGGGTCAAAGGTTACCCAGGCACCCATGCCAGGCCAGAGCGCTGACCTTTATTTGACCAAGCTGAAGAACCCCTAGGGCCCTGAGGAGGGGCTTCTGATCCCTGGCCGCCATCTGAAATACCGCTTGAGGGTTGTTCCTAATCGCCCCTAATTTAGGGGCCAAGTGGCCAATTAAGGGACCATTTGAGAGTCAGAGAAGCAGAGGATGACCGGAGGAAACAGACGAGGCTTGGCTGATATCCCTGCCATCGGAGCTGGCCAGGGGTTCTGCAGGCCAGGTGGGACAGGTGGCTGGCTGCCTCCTCCCAGGCAGCAGCGGGGGGCTGTTGTCTGCCCACCAGAGTCCCAGCAACATTCCCTGAGGGTCCCCATGAGCAAGAGCCCTGAGAGCTCCCTTCGCCTGACTCAACACTCACAATAACCTACACATTCCCGAGAGCCTCAGTGCACGGTCAGACGCTATCCCAGGGGCCGGGGACACATTGGAGAATAAAGTCCCTGCCCTTGAGCAGCTTCCGTGCTAGCTTGTGGGGCATGTGGGTGGGGGGAGGCGTGTGAAGAAAAAAATAAACCACCGATAAACAGGTAAGCGTAAAATACACCAGGTGGCCGGGTGCAGCAGCTCCTGCCTGTAGTCCCAGCGCTCTGGGAGGCTGAGGCAGGAGGACCGCTTGAGCTCAGGAGTTTGAGGCTGCCGTGAGCTGTGATTGTGCCACTGCACCCCAGCCTGAGAGAAGGAGTGAGACACTGTCTCAAAACAAAGCAAAAAGGTATATCAGACGATGCCAACTTCCAAAGCAAGTGCTTCCCACAGAGCCACAGCATTACTCACCATTCGGGCCCAGGAACCGGGGACTTGGCAGGGTCAGCCCGTGTCTGCTGTGAGTGGCCCCTGGGCCCCCTCAGGGACTTGAGTCCCCAGGAGGGAGCCAACGTGGCCAGGGGCTTCTCTCCACAGCAGGGCCACTTAAGAGCGGGCCAGGGTGACAGGGCGGCACTTCTAGCCCAGGTTCCGGGGAGCGGAGTGGCCTCACCTCCCGAGGAGGAGTGGGTGCTGGTGGAGGGACCCTGTGGGGTGGCTGCTGCCCACAGCAGGGGCCTGGGGACCTCTGGTGAGGAGACGCCTGCGTGGAAAGTTAAGGGAATGAGGGGTGTGCCCTGAGGGTGCCCAGGACGCCAAAAGGGTCCAAGGTGGGGAACTGGCTGTGGGCGAGGGATGGGGGGGGGTGGGTCAGAGAGGTGGGGGAGGGGCAGCCAGGGCCAACCTGTAGGGTCCTGAGGGCCTGGTAAGGACGTTGGCTTCTGCTCTGGGGAGAGGGGTCCCAAAGCAGGGAAGGACGGTGGGGAGGAGACGCAGGTGGGCTGTGACAGTGGCTGGGACTAGGTCCTGCAGCTGTCCCTCGGGACATGGCTTGCTGTTGGCTGGGGAGGGGATGCGGGGATCCCGGCCCTCGGGCCCCAGGTGCGGTGGCCGTGTCTGAGCTGGAAGGAGCAGGTTGGAGCGGGAAGCCCCCACGAGGTGTGCAGCTGTGGAGTGGAGGATCGTGCTGGACCCCCATTCCGCCATCCGGGGGAGGATGGAGGTGAGAGTCAGGGCTGTGGGGAGAGGTGGGGCTGGACATGGACATCCAAAACCGTCAGGGTGGATGAATTTCAACCCGAGGATGGGGAACACGCTCTCCCAGGGGAGAGCATGGAGGAGAGAGGACAGAGGGGACAGACAGAGCCACAGCTCCATCCACAGGCAGGAGCCAGGCCAGACCAGGGCCACGGGCTGGGCCCGGGGCAGGAAGTGGGCGGTGAGGAGCAGTCATTATTTCCAATTGAGAAGGAGAGGAGGTGTGATGGGAATGAAGCTTCTAGAAGTTTCTACAACCAGGACCCTGTGGCTCAGAGAGATTAGGTCACTTGCCCAAGGTCACACAGCAAGAAAGGGGCCATGCATGAACTGGACCTCACTCCCCACAGCTGTCCCTGGAAATCCTGGGCTCCAGCTCTGAAGGCTGTGGAGTGAGCCATGGGGGGACAACGGCGGCCTCCTCCCCGCTGTGCCGCTGCCTCCCTCCCCCGCCTGCCCCCAGAGACCCTTCCAAAGCACAGAGCTGCCCTCAGGCCTGTGACCGATGGACGCTGCTCTGCGACTCTGCCGTGCACTTGTGGGTCCCTCTCCTAGAAGGCCCTGCCCTGGGTCCTCAGGGGCCCCCTGAAACAGCATGGCTGCCCCTCCGTCCTTGGGCCATGCATACGCTGTGGCCAGTGGTTACTTGCCTGCCACCCCATCTGGCTGTGAGGACCACCGTGACAGGGCCCACCGGGCTGGATACGGGCCTGGCTCCCGAAGGTGAGAGTGTGAGTGCCTCGTCCACAACGGCCTGAAGAGGTGGGGCAGAGACCAGCCCTGCCCACTCCCCACAGCCTGGGCCAGGTCTCCAGGTTCCTGGCAGATCTCCAACATCCTCGCCATCCACCGAGACAGGGACAGGGGCAGCAGCCCTGGCACTGGAACCCCGAGCATGAGCCAAGCCTGGTGGGCAGGGGCAGACTGAGCTTGGGAATGGAAGATTCTGGGCGTCCACCAGGTGAGGCCACATCCTACAGATGTGGGCCGTGTGGGCCCCTCCTGCTGTGTGTGGAGGCTCCGGGGGCAGCAGCCACACTCTGCTAAAACCAGGCAGTTCCCGGAAAAACCAGGCAGGATGGTCAGCTTATTCCTGACCTGGCCTCTGAGAGACCCCTGGGAGAGATCAAAGCACCAGCCTCCCCTAGGGCTGTGCTTATGAATCCTTTGGAAAACATCTACATCCACAGCTACCTCGAGGGGAAGATCCTCAATGCATCCATGTACATAGGAAAGACCCTCAGGTAATGCCAGATGACAGTGTGGCCACCTCCTCTTGAAACAAAAGACAAAACACACACACACACTTTAGCCACAGGTAAACCTTGCCCAACAGGGCCTCCAGTCCTGGCCGCTAGACAAGGGGACAAAGGCCTGGCTTGCCCAGGGCCCCCCATCTCTGCTCTGTGACCTGCCCTCTGTCCCAAGGTCTTTGGGGACCAGCCCATCTACCTGAGCTGTCAGTGGCTTTGTGATCTTGGGGTCTTATCTGTTGCTCCACCATTGAAAGTGATTTGTTTTGGCTGAAAGTGATTTGTTTCCCAGGCTAATTCGATTATCTCCTGGGAGGCTTCCTACCTGGGGCCCCAGGCTCCTTGGGCTGCTGCTATTACCATCAATTACCATAAAGGCCCTCTTCAAAGGGCAGGACCCCTGAGGTCGGCCCATTAGGGCAGGGCTGAGCCAGGCCTGCAATAAACTTTCTGATGTTAAAATGGCCGAAGTGTCAGACACAGGTGGTGGGAGCTGGGGCCAGGCCCCAGTGGCTTGTCAGGGTGAGACACCTGCTAATTGGCAAGCAGGCCCCTGCAGGGTTTCCTGCGGCCCCTGGAGGCAGCACCCTGGGGCAGCCCAGGAGTGACAGACAAGGCCCATCTCTGCTTCCTTCTATTGTGCCTCATAGTGGGCAGGTCTGTGGAAACTGTCTCCTGAGTCTTGTCAACAACCTACAAGGAACGGTGATTTACGCCCATTTTACAGACAAGGAAATCGAGGCTCAGAGAGGTGAGAGAAAGGAGCAGATAACTGGATTGAGAGCTAGGCCCCGGTACCTCCCACTCCATCCCAAGACCCCAACAATGTGACCATGGCTAGGCACGCACAGAGCAGCTTCAGCCTTGGGTGTTTTGTTCTGAGGCTGGGTTTGTGGGGCACCTGCCAAGGGGAACCAGGCCGTGACGCACTGGCCAGGTCTCATGGTCCCAGCACCGTGCACGGGTGTCTGGGCTGCACAGGGTATCGGAGACCGGAGCAGCAGGCGGGGCTGCGGGGCAGCTGGGCCTCCTGTATCCGGGCATGGCAGGCGTGGCAGGAGCTCCAGGGCTGCGTCATCATTCTGCACGAGTGGGCGCGGCCACGGCAGGCATTCGGGTGCAGGGAGTAGCCGTGACTTTACTGGCTGGTGTCCAGCCTGGCCAGCCGGGTCCCACCCCTCCGTGGACGCGGGGGCTTTAGGGTCGTGACCCCTCTGTGTTCTCTCTCAGCTCTTCTGGGGGGGGGCTGGCAGGTCTTTGGAGACATCCTGCAGGAGCCTGAAGCCTCGGCCCTGGGGGGCAAGTTTACATTGCATAAGCATTAAAAATCCATTAAGAAAAGGAAAAGAAAAAAAAGAAAGAAAACCCTCTTTCTCCCCCCCTCCCACGGGGCCGGAGTCCACCTTCCACTATAGCAGCAACAGTTTGGGTGGCGCCGAGAGAGGGAGAACAAGGACTTTCTTAGAAGCTCTGGCTGCTAGAAACACAGTGAAGGAATGCAGGAGACGGGGTGACCTTTTGCAGGAAAAATTCTCCCTTCTCAGCCCCCCCAAGGCCCTGCTGGCTCTTCCTGTGCTTTCCCAGCGGTTTCCTATGAACCACTTCCTTTTCCCCCAGCTGGAACAGAAAGGAAAGGCCTCTGTCTGGGGACCCCGTGGCTGGGTTTGTGCGAGGGACTCTCTCAGTCTCCTTCGTTGAAGATGAAACGTGCCAGCGTCCAGCGTCCAGGATTTTCTCCTGGCGGTTCAAGACCTGGCTCTGCTGCCCACCCCACATCTAAAGGAGAGTCCACCAGGAGAAGGGTGCAGGCGTAGTGTGAGCAGGTTGGCTGTGGGATGGGGGGCGCAAAATATACTTAGTGGGAGTGTCTGGGGTAGGATAAGGCTCTCTGTGTCTCTGTTTTCTCTTCTTTACAATGACACAAGTCAGTGTACTAGGGGCCGACTCTAATCCAGTATGACCTCGTCTTCCTTGACTAATTACATCTGCAAAGACCATGTTTCCAGCTAAGGTCACGTTCACAGGTACCAGGAGTTAGGACTTGAACACGTATTTTGGGAGGATACAGTTCAATCTGCAACACCTGCCTTGGACAATTTCAGAAGACCAGAGGAGTCAGGGTTTCTAGAGGAATGCCCCATTTTACCAGGGGGAAACTGAGGCCCAGGGAGGGAGCTTACAAACCTAGCTGGCGGCCGTCTCGTCAAGATGCAGGGTCTGAGGACAGAAATTGTATCCAACGCACTGCACTGTCTCGGCATCTAGCAAGTGCCTGGGACGCAGCTGGTGCTCAGTAATACGTGTTGAATGAATGAATGAGCAGGAACCAGGTTTCTGCACCCAGCCCACTGGTCTTTTCACCGTCCCGTGGCTGTTGGCCTCACGTGCCAGCTGGTGCACTGGCGTCTCTGTTAATCGCTGTAATGCCGGTTTCTGTAACAAACTCCCACATTTCAGAAGTTTAACAGGAGAAAAGTTTATTTCCTGCTCACCTAACTGTCCAGTGTGGATGTTCCTCTGGGGCAGTGCCACGTGATGACTCAGGGCTTCAGGTTCCTTCATCTCTTGGCTCCACTGTCTCCGGGACAAGGGCTCAGCAAACATTTTCTGCAAAGGGATAAGATAATACATATTTTTGGCCTTCTGGGCCATATTGTCCCTGTCAAACTACTCAGCTCTGCACTGTGGCACGAAAGCAGCCACACACAATACGCAGCAACAGGTGTGGCCAGAGTTGACCCACGGTGGGTCAGAGCTGGTCCACGAGCCACAGTTTGCCAACCCCTGTCCTGGGACCTCAGGCTGCTTCGCTCTCAGTCAGCGCCAGGAAAAGAGAGGGAGGAGAGGGCACCGGTCTCCATGATCACAGCTTGTCCACGCACGCTCTCTTGGCAAGCGGCAGGGCCACGGCTCTCCCGGCTCTCCAGCGGCTGGGAAATACGCCTCCAGGGGATCGGCTGTGCACCAGAGGTAGCTCAGCGCCAGGTGATGCAGCAGCCAGGGTGGCCTGGGCTAGAGGAGTTAGAGGAGGGCACCGGTTGCCATGGTTGCTCAGGGCTCTGGGCTGATGGAGCCTAAGTGTCGTCACGCTCCCGCGACGGCAGAGGCAGGGCCAGTGCTTGGCGTTTCTGCCCAGAAGCGGCCACTTCGCTGGTCAGAGTGAGTCTCGTAGGTGCCCTGGGTTCCAGTGTTCCCACGCTCCCAGGGGGGCGAAACGGGCCTGCGTGAGCAGCCCAGTCACGACCCCGTGGGGCCGACTCTCCGGGGGCAGCGGGCTCCCCGGACCCCTGCTGCATGCCAGGGGAAGAGCCCGTCTCGCCTGCCTGTCGGCAGAGGTCGGGGACAAAGCGCCGCCTGCCTGACTGGGCTCCGGTGTGGAAAGAGCCACAGTGGGGGAGACTGCTGCTTGTTGGAGGTCCAGACATCAAGGCCCCGAGCGCCCACCCTCGTCACCCTGGAAAGAAGCCGGCTCTGGGCCAGAAGTCCTGCAGTTACGAGCTTTGTGGACCAAAAAATGGGGAGGAAAATGTTGGCCCAAGTGCCACATGAGGGAGACCCAGTGAGACGTGGGGACTTAGACAAGTGAAATTACAGTCCAGCTGCCGGGCACGTGGCCAGATTAGCCTCCCAGCTCCCAGGAGGCTGCGCCCAAAGGCAAGTCTGGAGAGTACAGCCGCCTGTTAGGGTGGGCTTCTGCCTGCCAGGGTCTCCAAGGACGCCTCGGTCCGGTCCTCCCAGACACCGCGGAGCCAGCCTCCGCTGGTGCCACCTCCTGGTGTTGGTGCCCTTGTATAGCTCCTCCCTCATTGCGTCAGGATCGCTCTATGGGACCAGTAAAAATGTGACAAAAGTGACAGGGTATGACCACCAAGTTACTGCCACTTGCACCTTGCTCTCTCTTGGATTGCTGGCTGTGAAGGAAGCCAGCTGCCATGTCGGGAGGACACCCAGCAGCCATGCAAGGGGTCCTTGTGGCGAGGAACCAAGGCCTGCTGCACAAAGCCCTGTGAGGGAGCCACTTTGGAAGTGACCCTCCAGCCCCCGTCAAGCCTTACAATTGTGACGGCAGCCCCGCCAACCTCTCGATTCCAACATCACGAAAGAACCTCAGCCAGAAACATCCAGTTAAGCTGCTCCAACGTTCCTGATGAAGAGCTACTATGTAAGATAGTCAATGTTCACTGTTGTTTTCAGCTTCTAAGTTTGGGGGTGATTTGCTAGGCAACCATAGATAACTAGCACAGACACCCTTTCCATTGACTGAACACTTGTGTGTGAATGCTTTACAGCTTGATCTGATCTCATCATCACAGAATTCCTGAAGGTAGATATATATCATAGATGAAGAGATAGAGGTTCAGAGAGGACCAGTGACTTGTCAAAGTCCCACAGCAAGGAAGGGGTACAGATTTACATTCCAAATCCAGATTTGTCAGCTCCAAAGCCTCTTCCCCTTATGTTTTGCTCACTCGTTCACTTGCTTTGGAAGTAGAGGGGCTGTCCGTCTACAGGGGCACCGCCAGGGTTCAGGCCTAAGGCATTTCAGTGGCACAGAAAATTCTTTAGAGTAACAACTATAAGAACAACTGGTATTTTTAATGAGTTTGTTATAGGGCTGCTATAACAAATAACTGCAAACTTAGTGGCTTAAAGAGCAGGAATTAATTCTCTCACAGTTCTGGGGGCCATGAGTCCAAAACCAAGGTGTTGGCAGGGCTGCGCTCCCCCCGAAGGTGCTAAGGGAGATTCCTCTTTCAGATTCTGGTGGCTGCTGGCACTCCATCTCTGCCTCCATCTTCACACGGCCTTCTCTCCGGAATGTCTGTGTCTCCCCCTTTTCTGTCTCTTACAAGGGTGCCGGCCATTGGGTTTAGCAGCCCCCCTAGTCCAGGATGGTCTCATCTTGATCCTTAACGTAATTACATCTGCAATAAGGCACATTCGAGCTTCTAGGTGGACGCTAATTTGTGGAGCGCAGGTGACACAATGCAACTCAGTGCACGTTTCTTCAGTGTGTTACTGTTCTGCAAAATGCCTACACTTCTGAGCAAACCTGCCAGGTAGGTTACTTTTCCCCGCAGACAGTTGTGAAACGGAGACCCGGCAAGAACCGGGACCTGCCCACAGTCTCACAGCAAGCAGGTGGCAGACTCAGGATTCCCGTACGTGGAGTGTGACTCCAGGCCCAGGCAGGCGAGGCAGGCAGTCTAGGCCCTCAAAACCACGGCTTCTGACTCCCAGTCCAGGGCCGCAGCCAGGATGGGGTCCTGGCCTTCCCCGGAGCAGGTGTGGCAAGAGCTCACGCTGCAGGTGGCTGCCCCGCGGGCCTCTCCAGGTGGGCTCTGAGGCCATCAGAACCTGGTAATGATCGGGGAGCTCTCCTCCCAGCGTTCCCTGATGGTCCATTAAAGACAAGCCGGGGCCTAATGATTACAGGGAAAGTTCAACTGCCTTCCCCTTTGAAATCCACAAAGCCTGCGCAGGTAACGGGCTTGAGCCCCAACGTTTGAAGTGGCAGTCCTCCCAGGGAACATCTGTCAGGCTGTGCCACCGCACTACAAACGCTCCCAGCACGGCTGGCCCTCAGAGGCTGTTCAGGCCAAACATCGGGGCCAGGTTCCACTTTTTGCTTTGGTTTTGACTGGCCCCAAACGCAAGAGTGCTCGCTTCTGGGTTTCTTTGGCGGCAGGTAGGTAGGGGTGGGGGTCTTTCTTTTTATTCTTCTCCAAGCAGAACTTCAGAGAACATTAACACCAAAGAAGTAGTGTTGCCTCATTAACTCGGGATTAGCGCCCAGCTGAACGATTACTGCAGATTCTCGCAACAGGTAAAACAAATACACCGTCAAGCGCGGAGAGCCGCCATGACCAGCGCCCCGTTGCAAGAGTCTGGGCCGTGTTTTGGGAATCAGCACACCCTTATTTTCCAATCACCCACGCACTCGACAAATACTTCTCAAGCACCTACTTCGTGCTGGGGATGGGGACGAGACAGCCACAAGATACTTGGTCTCTGTGCTACAGGCACAGCATCTGGGAGGGAAATTATAACCAGCAACAGAATCAGTGCATGAGATGATTTGGGGGGGGTAATAAATGCTTTGAAAAAAAAAATGACAATGTGGTGTTTACAGATATCACTTTAACTTGCAGAGGTGAGAGAAGCCAACACTTTAGCTAAGGTCTCCATGCGAGGTAGACCCAGCCCTGTAGAGACCTGCAGGAAGAGCATCCCAGCAGGTGCAAAGGTCCTGAGGTAGAAAGCACGTGGAAGCTTGCAGAACCAGCCTGAAGGGACAGTGTGGCTGGAGGGTGGTGAGCGGAGGACATGGCAGAGGCCTGACCCCACAGGGTGCCTGGCCCTTGGTCTGTGTGTTGGGTGCCACTGGAGGGATGAGCAGGGGGATGACTTAGGTTTTAAGCATCTTACCTGGGACTGTCTAGTTTCTCAGAAGCCTTTCCCGGAGAGCATCATCAGACAGGGGGCGTCTAGCAGGGCTGGTGTCTGCCTCTTATCTGTAGTTCCAGCACCCAGTTCCGGATGTGGCGCATAGTAGGGCCTCAGCACATGTCAGCTTAGCAGATCAGAGTCAGGCCTGCTACAGGGAGAAAGTTGTCAGTGGGCCTGGAGCGTTCTCCAAGGTCAATTGCAGAAGATGTGGCTGGTTTGAAGAAAGCCCCGTGCAGCCAGCGTCCCGTCTCAGCCCCAGTGGGAAGACCGGCACTGGCCGCCCCTCAGGTCCGGGCTGGTGCAAAAGGCCGAACCCTCCCCTTCTTGCCTCGGCCAGTCTCCGGGGCTTCCTAGACCCTCACGTGGGGCTGAGCAGGTACTCCACAGGTGTTAGGTGCAACAAAGGCATGCCTGAATGAAGACATGAATGAATGAGTGAGTGAGTGAATGAGTGAATGCCATCCCACTGGTCCAGGGAGGAAAGTTGCTGGTCTTCCCAGGGCCCGGAATACCTTCCCCCGCTCTTTGTAAATCCTTCCTGGGCTGGCTTCCTGGCAGGAAGGGACAATTTGGGGAGATATGCAGACCATTTGGGCTGGGAAGGGGGCTCCCCTGCCTGCCCTGTCCTGCTACTGCCCACGGGGACTGGAGAGGGGGCGGGCACCACGGCTCTCACTCCACGCCTCCGCATCCTGCGCTGGGCTGGCAGGACTGTCAGAGAAATCCGGATGCTTCTTGCTTCTTTTTCCTGCTCTGAAACTTTTTCCAGTTACAAAAGTTTGCTGTGGAAATTTCAGAAATAACTGAGAACAAACATGCAGGCACATAGTCACACACACACACACACAGAGTCTTCTGTCATCGCATCCCCGAGAGGATCAGAACGAGTGTTTTCGTGTCTGTCCTTCCAGAACCTCTTCTAGGCATAATCACATATGTATATGTCGTTTAAACACCTTGCAATTCAAACCATTGCTAACCTGCTTTTTTGGCTCAATATCTTGGAAACATCTTTCTGCAGCAGCGACCATCTTTCTAGTTATTCTCAACGCTATAGAATATAAACCTGTTCCCTTCGGGTGGTCACTGAAGTTGTTTCCTTTTTTGAGTGTAACAATTTTTTTTATAGAAAATACAGTAACATAGGATTTACCGTTTTATCCATTTTTAAGTGCACATGTCAGTGCCATTTAGTACATTCACGATGTCGCACAACCACCACCCTGTCAATTCTGGAACATTCCATCACCCCCAAAGGAAACCCCCACACTCGTCATTCCCTCTCCCCCGGTCCCTGGTAGCCACTAGTCTGCGTCCTGTCTCTGTGGAAGTGCCCATCCCAGACATGTCATATAAATGGGATCGTACACGTGTGGCCTTTCATCCGGCTTCCTTCCCTCCGCACCATGTGTCTAAGGTTCACCCACACTGTGGCACGTGTCAGCGCTTCATTCCTTTTTATGGCCCAGTAACATTCCATTGCATGGCTAGATCGCGTTTTGTCAGCCACGCACCCACCAATGGCCGCGTGGGCCGTTTCCACGTTTTGCATATTGTGAACGGAGCTTCGGGGCACATCTGTGTGCAGGTTTGGTGGGGACAGATGTTTTCATCTCCTTTGGGCACCATCCAGGACTGGACTTGCTGGGTCATATGGTCATTCCATGTTTGCCTCCTTGAGGAACTGACATTCTACCTTCCATCCAGCGAGTGTGACAACTGTGCACGTCCACCATCGTCCCCTCCGGCTGAAACCCTGGAGAGTGAGTAGCCGGGTGGGGGGGTCCATGCTTTTCCCACTTTGCCCTGTGCTGCCAAAGTGCCCTCCAGAAAGCCTGTGCCAGTTTACACCCTGGGTGGGGGGCTCTCTTCAGTCCCCCAGGGCCTTCTGTGGGTGATTGGCACCTTGAGGTGACATGGAAGACCCTGGGAGCTGTGGACACGTCCTTCCCCTCTTTGGGACCCTCTTTCAGCCTCCAGGGTCTGGGCTGGCCCTGACACATGAGGGTCATGGGGCAGTTTGGGGAGAACTTGGCAGGTCGGGGCTCAGCAGGTGACACTGGCCTGTAGGCAGGACGGGGAGGGGAGCCGGGGAGGGGAGGGTCATCTGTTGACAGACTCGTCCCAGAACTGCCGTCCTCTGTAAGTCGTGGATGTGGAGGGCTGGGATAGGCCTTGGGGAGATGGGGAGAAAACGGAGAGAGGGGTCCTCAGCCCCTATGGGTGGTGGTTGGGGAACTGGAGCCAATTGCCATGGGGGGAGGTGACATGTGAGTCATTTTAGCAGACATTTCCCAAGTGCAGGGGGCCTGGGCTAAGAGCAGGGGTGAAGAGATGTAGAAGGGGAATTTGGAATATTCCAGAGGGCATGGTTGTTTCTGGCTAGGTTGGCAGTCTCCATGGAAGTGACTTCTGGGACCCCAGGGGTGAGGGGACACATGCACTGATGCTCTCAGGCAGGGGTCCTGAGTCCCATGAACCACAGCTGCAGAGGTCGGGGGTCATCATCCGGGTGGAGGACAGGGAGGTGTCTGGAGCTTGGCCTGAAGGACGGAGGAGCAGGAATTAGGAGGGACAAGGCGTGGAGGTGGCCCTGTGTGGACACAGTGAGGGCCAGGCTGGCGAATGCTGGTCACAGAGGTACGACCCGTCATGGTGCCCTGAGCAGACCGGCCGCTGTGGGAGGCTGAAACCCCCGTGGTGCTGCCCAGTGTGGGACAGAGAGGGACAGGGGGTGGCTGCAGGGGCCCGCTGCTGAGAGATGCCTCTCACGGCCACTGTCCCTGCCTAGCCCTGGTGGCCTCAGGGGCCGGCCTTACCTCAGACCAGGCTGGTCCGTGCTTGGGCCAGATGCCCTTGGCCATCTCTTTCCTTCTCCTTTCATGGGTTTTGAGTCTTACCTGGGCCCGAGGGGGTTACTCGGAACGGTGCTTTGTAGTTCAACAGGCACTTTCATCTGCAGCCCTTGGAGGACTTTGCAAACCTGGCTTAATTAAGGGTCCCAGCACCTCCAGCCTCCTAAGTACTGTTTGCAGCTGGATGGCTACAGAACAGAGGGATTAAGTGATTTGTCCAAGATTGCACAGCAGAGCTGGGAGATCCCCCGCAGGGTGCAGGGCTGCCCTGGGCTTCCCCTGCCGCCTTCTTTCTCTGCTCGTTGGGTCTTGCCCTGCTGGGGCCCTGCGCACTCAGCTGGTGGCCTGCAGCTCCCAGAGACCCAGGCTGCCCCCTGCTTACTGGCAGCCAGCCCACGAGCAGCCGGACGGGGCGGTCCCTGATGCTGACAGCCAGGCAGGGGACCTTTCGGGGACAGGGTGTCCGCAGGCGAGGGTGGATCATTGGGCCTGGAATCTGCTCCCACGGGGCCTGTGGGGCCCTGCAGGGCTGCCACTGGCTCCAGCCTCTGGGCGCTGGGCCGGCAGGGGTGAGGGGGCCGGGCAGAGATGCCTGAGTGTGGGGAGGGGTGAGATGGCCCCGTCCTGCTGGGAAATTCCTTGCGTTCTTTCTTTGGGCCTGTGAGCTCATGTGGTGGGTGCATTTTATAAACCGGAAAATAAATCATTCATTAAAAAGGAGAAAAACAAATGCGTTTCCAACCTGAGGCGTCAGTGGTCATCACATTCGAGGGCAGGGAGGTGGCCGGCTGCGCCCGGGAGCTGGGCAGCACGGTGTTCGCAAAGTGCCAGCCACCCCTCTGCCCCCTGCTCCCCACACCTCCCAGCTCCCCTCTCCTCCCGGGCACCCACCTCACCCGCCTGGGCAGTGTTGGAGCCTCCCGGCTTCTTGTCCCACCATGACCTGTTCTCAGCAGGACAAGCAGGGGACCCTTTGACAGTCCCAGGTACAGCCGGCCCCTGCTCTGCTCGAAACCACCCAACAGCCTCCTTCACTCCAAGCAAAAGCCCAAGGCTCTCCATGGTCCCAAGGCCCCTGCCTCTGCCCCTGTTCCCCCTTCCCTCCCCTTCTCTCTTCCCCTGCTCCTTCCTCCCTCCTCCCTGCCCCTTCCTGCAGCCACTCTGGTCTCCGCCCTGCTCCAGCCCAGCTTCCTGGCCTTCGCCAGGCTGTGCCTTCTGCCTGGCACAGCCGCCCCTGGCATCTTCTGCTGCTCCTGTCTCACGGCCGTGCCCAAGGGCCACTTTCTTTCCCAGCAGGGCCTCGCCGACCCCTCAAATTAAAACTGCCCACGCCCCAGCCCGCGGCCCTCCCGTGCTGCCTGCTCCGCCTGGCACATGGCGGCAGCAGGAAGTGCACTCAGTCCGGCACACCCCCAGGCCCTCCTGGCAAGAGCTGAGCGGGCACTGGGAGGACCCGGCGGTCGCCAGTGCACTGAGAATCCAGAGCCGGCTGTGGGACAGTCTGTGGAGAGGTCCCCAGGGATGGAGAGCAAGGTCGGGTAGAGCCAGGTCCCCAACTCCCGGGGAAAGGCAGGGCCCTGCAGAGCCTGGTGCTCACGGCAGGGGGGTGACTGGCTGGCCCACCCATGCCCCACTGGGCTTTGCAGTGTCAGGGTCCAGCCTGAGTGGGGGGAGCCTCCAGAAGTCGGCAGGACGGCAGAGGGGCAGGAGCCAGCACGGCTCTCCAGCAAAGGTCTGTGCGGCACTGCTGGGGTGGTCCTGGGGGAGAGGTGACAGAGAGATGGGGTGAGCCTGAGACGGATGCTCAGGACACTGCCAGCCGGCTGTGCCCCCTACACAGACACCTGTGATCCTAGCGGACCCGCAGCGCAGTTGGCATCAATGGCTCCTGCACAGCTCCTGGGGCAGGACCACGCAGCAGCGGCATCCGGGTAGCTCAGCCCACAGCTCCGGCGCCGCCTCGCCCCTTCCCAGCCTGGTCTCAAGAGTCACAGTCCCCCAAAAACCTGTCCTGGGAAAAGGGGTGTGGCAGAGGCTCCAGAAAGAAGAGCTGGGAATTAGGGTTGCCAGATCTAATGAGTAAAAACAGGATGCCCAGTTAAGTTTGGACTGCAAATAAACACTGAATAGTTTGCTGGTGTAAGTATATTTCATGCAATTGTTGGAATATACTTACACTGAAAAGTTATATTTATCTCAAACTCCTGGGCTGTGCAGGAGATGGAGGTCCTAGAATCTGAAGATGTTCAGGGCCAGAGATGGACAGTAGAAGTGACCAAGTCTCATTTTACAGAAAAGGAAACCAAGACCCTTGGAGGTGGGCTGATTGTTCAAGGCCCCACTTGGTGTCGGCAGCTAAGCCGGGGCCGCAGCCAGGTGTCCTGACCTCTGCTCTCCTTGCACTTCACCCACTGCCTGGAGCCAGGGTGGCCCTCTGGTCAGCCTTGCCCCAGCTGCACAGCTTCCTGCGGCGGTCCCTGAGCCTGACCTGGCCCCTCTGCCACTCTCTCTGATCCTTGTTTGTCAGAGCTCCGGCCACTGGGCACCCCAGAGGCCCTGTGTTTGCACATGAATAGGGGGAGATTTCCTGAGACCATCTTGCCATGAAAATGCACATTTCTCACCAAAAGGTTCCAAGTTGGGCACCACAGACTCCAGCAAACAGCCAGGCTGATCCTGGCCCAGGTGTGAAGGCGACTGGACCCTCCCAGGGGTCTGTCTGGCTCCCAGCCAGCTAGAATGAGCCCACTCAGGTGTCTGCAGGGAGCCAGCACTCTGAAGTCCCCAGACATACCCAGGGCCCTCACGGCAGGCAGGAGAGAACACAGTGTCCGGAGCCACCTCCCTGATTGGAGCTGCCTGGGAGCAATTCTCCAGGGCTGTGGGGGATCTTAGAGACCAGTGCCTCTCCGGTTGTGCTCACTCGCTCACTCAACATTCATCCAGTACCTGCTGGGTACTGGGTGCTCCTCTAGGAGCTGGGGACACAGTGGCAGGGAGGGGGACAAATTAGACGGGCAAGGATCTGCTCTCGTACGGCTCAGAGTCCAGGGCAGACACAAACAGAGGGTCTGGGCTGCTGGTCCGGGCTGGGCAGGAACGAAGGCCAGGCGTGGGGGGCAGCGTCTGGGAGGCCTGTGTGGGCTGGGGTCAGGGAGGACCCCTGAGATCCGGGGCAGGAACACTCCAGGAGGACTCAATAAGTGCAGGGGCCCCGGGGCTGGACGGGGTTGGTGTGTGGCAGGAAGGGGACGGCTAGTGTGGCCGGACAAGGGTGGAGAGGGCAGCAGTGGCAGCAGCCTTATAGGATGGGTGACGAGAGCTGGCTGGTGTCGCCCCCACCCTCTCAGAACTGGCTTTTAGGAGTCCACCTTGCTCAGATGTTTGTCTCTGCTCTGACCTCACACACTGTGGGGGCCGGGCCAGCTCCTCCATCCACTCTGCGCGTGGGCCCAGCACTGGACGGGGTCAGTGCTCAGCCCCCGCATCCAGAGCCCACCCAGGCGGGCGAGGTGGGGGTGGGTTCATTTCCCCTCAGCTCTAGGGGTTGAGTGGTGTCCCCACGGAGGTATGTCCACGTCCTCACCCCTGGAACCTATGGATTCAGCCTTATTTGGGATGTTAGCAGATGTTATTAAGCTAAGTACCTTGAGACTAGACCAGCTTGCATTTCGAGTGGGACCCAAGTCTATTGACAGGTGTTTTTGTAAGCGAACAGAAGCGGGAAACAGAACCGCGGAGAAGTCACACGAAGACAGAGGCCGAGCTGGAGGGATGCAGCCGGGGGACCCCGGCACTGGCAGGGCAGGGAGGAGCCTTCAGGGGAGCACAGCTCTGCCAACGCCTTGATTTCAGACGTCTGGCTTCCAGAGCTGTCAGAAAATAAGTTTTTATTATTATTATTTAAAGCCACCCAGTTTGTGATATTCCCTGTGGCAGCCCCGGGAACCCCACGCAGCACACTCTGCCCCTTTACTACTCGGTCTGTGGACGCGAGGCCCAAACACCTCCCAGCCGCTTGTCCTTCCAGCCTGGACAATCTCTCGGGCCTGCCACTGGCAGGAAGGGGCCTGGGGAGAGTCTAGAGCTATAGAGATTTGGGAACAAATGCAGCCCCCCCAGCAGGAAGAGCTTGGGCAGGTAACTTTCGTCACCTGCAATATGAGGTGGCCACAGCACTCCCTCATGGGGTCTCTGGGGCCTCTCTGGAAGACCCCAAATTAAGAGTTTCAGCAAAGCTGGAGCCCCAAGCCCAGCCTACGCTCTGCCTAGAGCCCTCCAGGACCCCCAAAACCCTCCAGGCCCCTCCAGAACCCTCCAGCGCCTAGGGACAGTGGCCCAGACTGGGCTCCAGGCATTAGGGTGGAGGGGCAGGCGACTGGAGACTATTTGAGTCCATTAGCATATTCTGGCAACAAACGTAGCCCTAATCACATTAGCTCTGAAGTACAAATCAGGCCCGGGCCCTGGAGCTGGTTTCAAAGAGTCAAGGCTCGGCAGGTTCTGGGGCTTTCTCCGGGTTCTGTTTGCTCCTCTCTTTAAACCCACAGCCTCCTGGGCTGGTGTCAAGGAACTAGGAAGAGCCCAGGGGCCTCCCTGGGAAGTGCGAGTGTGTTTGGGGGCCAAGCCCGGACAAGGAGCGAGACTGCCCACCAGCCCAGGGCAGGTCTGGGTGCCCCTGGCCTGGCCCTGGAGCCCGCCAGGGTGCGTGTGTGGCAGCCCCACACCGCGATCCGGGCTCTGCCGTCAGCGTGGTTGGCGCACACTGCGCTCTCTCCCTGGCACCTGCGGAGTATCCACGGTGGGTCGAGGGTGCCCCAGGTTGCAAACTGGCTCCGTGGCGACAGCCAAGGGCCGTGGGAACGCAAAGGCCTGCGTCCCATCTGCTTCTGCCACTCACTGAGCAGGGGACCCTGGACAAGTCACTTCACGCTGTCTGTGGGAGGGAGATAAGTGAAGGGCGCAGGGAGAGGGCAGCGGCTGCTGCACATGAGCAGGGAAAGCATGTGTGACAGGCCGAACCGCTCCCCCAGATGCGTCTTCACAGAGTCATTGAGGCAAAATGAGGTCACATGGGTGGTCCCTCATCCAATCTGACTGTGTCCTTATAAGAAAAGGGCACAGACACACACAAGGGACAACCATGTGAGGGCACAGGGAGAGGCCTCAGGAGGCCCCAACCCCGAGACTCCTTGCTCTCTGATGTCCAGCCTCCCGAAGGGGTGACAACACAAAATGCCGTTTAAGCTGCCTGGTGTGTGGAGCTGTGTCGGGGCAGCCCGAGCGGACCCTCGCGGATGCCTCTCCCCACTTTCCTTTCCTCTGTGGGGAAGACTCTCCTTCGTAGAATGCGTGCATGTGACAAAGCGCTCGCAGGTCCTTTCTTTGGTGGGAGTTTAGACATGTGAGCAGAGACATGTTTTCCAGCTTTTGATTTTCATCCCAAGTTGAACATTAAACACCTTTACAAATAACAAATACATAACCACACTAAAAAGAATAAACATTGCCCCGTCTGCCATCACTATGCCCAGAGGCAGCTGACATGGGCCACCTGGGGGGACGCCTGCCGCCCTGTCCTCCGAGCCCTTCACAGGACGCAGGTGCTCATGCGGCACCGTACTGTGCACATGGCGGCGCACTCTGCCTCCCGCTCAGGGTCGCGGCGAGCAGTCGGCGCACGTCCAGCCCTGGTGGTGCCATTTGTCTCTCTCTGTCAGTACGTGCCCCAGAGTGATCTGGATTTGAGAGATAATTAGGACTGAGCCGTAAATCCACGTTGGCTGTCGGCTCTCAGAACAGTAGATCTTCAATCCCGTTTTCACGTTCTCCTGTGGTCCTACGGTGCGCTTAGGTTTGCAGTCCGCTGGGGAATTATCCGATTCCTTTATATTTTCACACGTCGTCGTGCTGGGAGGGATCCACATTTTACTCTCATAACCTACCAACTCCTTCATCAGGGGCTGTGGCCTCTTTCCTGTTCCTACACTTGTGATTTTTGTTTTCTTTCGCTCCCTTTTTTCAGTTCTGCCAGGAATTGTTTTCCCATTATATTGACCTTTTCAATGAACCAACTTCTGATTTTCTTCATGCTTTCTGCTGTTTTTTGTGTTTTCTATTTAATTTTAGCTTTTAATGCTATTAAATCCCCCATCCTAATTTGTTTCCTTTCTTATTCTTTTTTCTTATTTCTTAACTTGCATATTTAATAGATTTTATTTTCAGTATCTTATAACAAAAATAACCTTCGGCTACAAAAATCTCTAAACACAGCTACTGCTGCATGCTTACGTTGTGTTAGAAGGTGTTCTCTTTCTAGCTTTCGGGACAATTTGGAGTATTTGCTTTTGTTTTGTTTTTGGTTTAGGGGCTACTAAAGATAGCGGATGACTTAGCTTTTGTTGTGTGACAAGCCAGTATAAAACCTAGTGGCTTGAAAGCACAGCCATTTCTTTAACTCGCTGTCCGCGGTTGGCTGGGAGGTTCTTCCCCCGGGCTGGGGCGGCTCAGCGAGGGCTGGGTGATCTCGGACGGCCTCGCGCAGACACCTGGCAGTCAGCAAGCTGCTGGCTGCGCCGTCCTGCAGACCGAGGCTTTTTCACCGGGAGGGTCACCAAGTTGCCAAGCACAATAAGAAGGAACAAGCGCCAGTGGCTGAGCAGTTTTCGAGACTCTCCCTGCAGCAAACTTGCTCACCGTCCTGTGGACAAAAGGAGCCATGTGGCCAAGCCCAAACTCAAGGGGTGACGAAACAGACGCCACCTCTTAACGGGAGAACTGCACGGCCCCATTCCCAAGGGAGGTGCTACAGGAATGAGAGGAATTGTTTTTGTTTTAGCAATCTATCAGGGTTTGTTTTGTTTTTTAATTTCTAAGTGGTTGAAAATTTTAAAAATCATGGTTGGATTGTTTATTTATCATCTGAATACATTATAATTTTCTTGAGGGGGGTGGTTACTAAGTTTCCCCTGTGGCTGGATACACAGTCCATCTCTGAGAATGTTCCCAGATGCCAGGAGCACATGTAGAACCTCTTTCTTTGGCACATCGCGCCTTCTCTGACGATGGAGTACTCAAATTCACATCCCTTATGTCTCTGTTGAATTTCCAAGTTCTACTTGAGTGTTTCCCGGCGTGGCCCACGTGCTGCTGGTGGTTTAGCTGTGGGTGGCTCGCAGAAACGCGTCCAGTCACGTGGATTACACAGCGGTGCGGTGAGTCCCTTCTCATTCTCCTGCACCCTTCTGATTGGAAATAGAAAACTCCCAATTAATGCCAGCGCACGGCTCACACCTTTCTAGTACCTGTTAATCCTCACGTTTTAACACAGAGAGAGCCAAGACACAGGCTGGTGCTCTCGGGAGAACCAGTCTCCACGTGGCACTTCGTCAGGGCTTGATGAGCAGTCATGTGCCACATAATAACATGTCGGTAGGTGACGGACTGCACATATGATGGGGATTGCCATGAGATTATGTACCTTTTCTCTGAGTAGATACCTTTAGATGCACACATACTTACTACCGTGTTACAGTTGCCTACAGTGTCCAGTGCAGTGACACGCTAGACAGGTGTGTAGCCTAGAAACACAGGTGAGGTGTGGAGGAGGCTCTGCCACCCGGGTTTGTGTAAGTGCATTCAGTGACATTCACACAAGGACGAAATGGCCTAAAGACCCATTTCTCAGAACGTATGCCTGTTGTTAAGCGACACGTGGCAGTGATCGGCTCTATGTGCGTGTCCCTCCTTACTAACATCAAGGGACAGCACCTTTCCTGTTACAGGACTACATGGTGGTATAGAGGTGTTGGTGGCATAGTGGTGAACACAGCTGCCTGCCAGTTACAGCAGTGGTCCCCAACCCCTTTGGCACCAGGACCGGTTTCACAGAAGACAATTTTCCACAGACAGGGTGGGTGGGGGGAGAGGTGGGGCTCAGCCAGTGATGTGGGCGATGGGGGGGCCGGGGGGTGGGCTGTGGAGCTCTGTGGCCCGGCCCCTAGCAGGTACCAGCCCATAGCCCGGGGGTTGGGGACCACAGGGTTACAGGACTGACACACAGTTTCCTTTAAGTAGAAAATGAGTTGATTCAAAGAAAAGGATTTAGTGAATTCTAGAACTGGGGCAATGCAGTGGGGCAAACGTCAGTCAGGTGACTATTTGCATTTCCTGAAAACAGGTTTCTTCAGTTTCAAGGATCTGCCCTTAACCACATGTAAGTAATTTCAGTCCAGTTAGCACCACACATTCAGATTCTATCTGCTCATTTGATTATTCACTCAACAAGCTCAGGCTGGGCACAGTGGCTCACACCTGTAATCCTAGCACTGTGGGAGGCCAAAGCAGGAGGATCGCTTGAGTTCAGGAGTCCGAGACCAGCCTGAGCAAGAGCGAGACCCCGTCTCTACTAAAAATAGAAAAATTAGCCAGGCGTGGTGGCTCCCACCTGTAGTCCCAGCTTCTCAGGAGGCTGAGGCAGGAGGCTCACTTGAGCCCAGGAGTTTGAGGTTGCTGTGAGCTGTGATCGTACCACTGCCCTCTACCTGGGGTGACAGAGTGAGATCTTGTTTGAAAAAAAACAAAAACCAAGCACATACTACAGGTCCACTGTGAGTGCTGCCCTCCCGCTGGGCGGCAGCAGTGACCAAGGAAGGCAAAGCCAACCTTCGGCATAAACAACCCCCTGAAACGTGTGCAATAGCAAATGGATAGGGTCACTCAGCTACAGGTGCCACAGTGGGCAGAGACTGGGGAAGGCCGACTTCATCTTCACGTGGCCGGAGAGGAGCCGGCGGTGGGATGGGTTGGGAGATATTTTTTGCTGGGTGATCTTGCAGACCTCAGACTCAGCATCATCCCTAAAAACAAAACACCCACCTATCAAACATTTAAAAATTATTTCAAGTTAAATTAAAAATTATTAAAAAAAATTTAAAGATTATTTTAAAAGCTAATTGCTTCGTGGGTTCTAATCCCATCTCTTCTCGAAGTGCCCTTACCTTTTACTTCTCGGTTAGAGCTCCCAGCTGAGTCTACATCCCCGTGGAGCTGAGTCTTCCTCCCCTAGGCAGGAGCCCTCAGGCAGGCTGTCATCATCTTTGCCTGATCATGACTTTGTCTTCCTTAGGTGCCAGTTCGGTCGGGCTGCACAGTGGAGAGAGACAGGGAGAGCGGAGGGCCCGGTAGCATGGCAGCGTCCGCCCGAGGCCGGGAGACACAGGAAGGTAGGAGAGGTGGGGCCAGCTGTCCCCTCTCTGCTGACTCCTGGGCCCCAGGTGCAGGTGGCAGCCCTCTGCCAGTTCTGGGGGCTGGGAACAATTCATCCTGCTCTAAGGGCCCCCTCCTGGTCCTCAGGGCCCAGAAGGGACTGTTATTCATCCAGGGGTTTGCAGTGGCCCTTGACACTGGGGTCCCCTCCAGACACGGGAAATCCAAATTCTGCCATAAGCCTCAGGGACAGGCAAGCCCTGTCTTCCACCGCTGGTCCCAAATGGCAGCCAGGCCTTCGTACCCTGGATGTCCCTTGGGCCCAGGGATGGAGAGGACTGCAGAGGGAGTGGGGAACATGCCTCCCCGCCCTCCTCCCTGCGTCTCTGTCAGAGCCTGTCCTGCCATCTCTTGCTGCATCACAAACTACCGCAGACCTCAGTGCTGTCAGACAACCACCTGGGAAGCTAGTGGGCTGGCCGACTCTGCTGTAAGGAGCTTGGGTGGGACACAATGAGATGGCTTGTCCTCTGTTCCATGACATCTGAAACCTCAGCTAGGAAGACTCAAGTGGCTGGGAGCTGGAACCATCCGGAGGCTTCCTTACATGTCTGGTGTCTGGGCTGGGATAATTTGAAGTCCTGACCCCGCGAGGACTGTTGCCGGGACACCTACACTCGGCCTCTCGCACAGCTTGGGCTTCCTCCCAGTATGGCAGCCTCGGTGGTTGGACTTCTGACCTGGCGGCTCAGGGCTCCAAGCATCACCTTTCCCAATCCAGCCTCAGAAGTCACACGGTGGCACTTCTGCCAATGCTATTTATTGGTGGGAACAGTCAGAAGCCCACTCAGACTGAAGAGGAAGGGACATGGACGCCCACCTCCAGGGAAAGGAGACTCAGAGAAGTCACCACCACGGAGCCTTGTCTATCATTTATGCAAGAGTGTGACGTGTGCAGAGGCACATGCAGCAAGCCCTTCTCAACAGATGCTCCAGGGCGTGGCCTGGGCTGGCCGGGACCTCTGGGTGATTTAGGTGCCTTGAGCGGCCTTGGTGGGAAGGGCCCTTTGAAGGGCTGAGGTCACCTGCCACGTGTAGTTTCCCGTCTGGGTCAGATGCCTTAGGAGCTCCTCCCAGGGACCTGCTACACTCTGGCTGGGCAGGTCGGTCTGCCACCTCCCTGTGGCTGATCTCACTGGCTGCCCCCAACCAGCCACACAAGTCACTGAAATCACAACTGACCCTCAGTGAGCATTTGCCGGCCTGGGGCTTTGCCGAGCCCCTTCTGTGGATCAACAGGGCGTTGTCCCACGTGCAGAGTGCCACACTGGCCTGCAGCAGGAGAGGCCATTCTGGGTGGGACACAGGTTGGTCGCATTGAATCTCATGCTGTGAAAACTATTCCCTTCTCAGTACCAGAAGAAAGTCTCTGCTTGGTGATAGTAAGTCCTTAGTACCTCTCTGACACTTGCAAATCCCCCTTGGGGCGGGGGGGGGGGGGGGGGGGGAAGAAGAGGGCAAGCCCCAGGCTCCAAGCTGTTAGCAGGCACCTGCATCTTGCAAGAAATTCTTAGCGTCACTTTGTGTTTGCTTTCATGGTCTACCTTCTGCGTACGGCAAGAGACAGTGTTTTCCCATTCAAGCTGGTGCTGTAAAGTTTTAAAACAAAATTATTTAAGTAACCAAGGGATTGAAACAAAAATATCAGGTAAATAAAAGTATAGATGGAAGGTAGATGGTTCACAGACGTGGTTAAAGTCACCAGGATGGAACCAGGCCCACGCTGAAACACTGGCAGCCCTGGGGGCACGTGGACGTCTGAGGTTTCGAAAGCTTTGCTTCAGTTCCCCCCTAACAACCCGTGAGGAGGGTTTATCATTGTTATTTCCATCTTACGGTTGACGGAACAGGACTCAGTCTCACTGCTCGAAACTCACGGCAAGTGCAGGGCAGCCCCAGAGTCCCGTCTGCCCCCCAGCCCAGGCTGTCCCGCGCCGGGCTGGCCGCACCTCCCGCCGGGCTGGAAGAAGACCCCGAGCTGGAGAGTCAGGGCCAGCAGCGCAGACGCACAACTGGACACTCCAGAGATGCCAACTGCCCAGGGCCGGTCCAGAGGCAAAGTTGTGGGCACCAGGCTGAGGATCCAGAGAAACCTCCCCCGAGTGGAAGGTCATCAAGCCACTGGGTACCCAGACAATCCATAGAGCAAGTCCCGAAGCTCCCAGGTCGTCTGGTGGACGCCGTGGGTGCGACCAGACACCAGAGAGCATGTGATGGGTACGTGCTTAATCTGGGGTGGGCGCTGGCCAGGCTCTGGGGAAATGACAGTGCTAGAATGACTGGCCTGAATGAGCACCTACTGCATGCCAGCCCCTTTATCTTCCAAACACCTCACAGGCCTTAACTCCTTTAGTCCTTACTGCAAATGACCTTTGAATTGTGATTTTAATAATGAATCTGAGTTAACGGGAGGACCAGGTTGGTAGGTATCCTCCAAAACCCACACCACCCCGAGCCTGCGAAGGGAGCCCTGTTTGGTAACAGGTCTTTGCAGATGCACTCAAAGTTAAGCGGTCACACTGAGTGAGGTGGGGCTGAGGGGACTAACCCCAATGACTAGTGTCATTATAAGAAAGGGGCAGTTTGGACACGGAGGCACAGACACCCAGAGTGGAGAAGCCACATGACAATGAAGCAGAGATTGGAGTGCGGCAGCTGCGAGCCAAGGAAGGCCAAGGGCTGCTGGCAACTACCTGAATCCCAAAGAGGCCAGGAAGCACTCTCCCTAGAGCCTTGGGAGGGGAGCACACCTTGCCAACACCTTGATTGCAGACTTCTGACTCCAAGAACTGTGAGAAAATATGTTTTTGCCATTTTAAGCCAGCAAGTGATACTTGCTATGGCAGCCCTGGGAAACTGACACAGCCGAGTAAAGAGCTTGGGTGGGGAAGTGCATTCCAGGCAGGGAGGGCAGTGTGTGCAAAGGCCCTGTGGCTGAGCAGATGGAACCCTGGGCTCTGAGAGAGCATCGGTGTGCCAGGTGCAGGGCCATGCACGGGGACATGATGGGAGGGAGGTGACAGGACAAGCACCAGTGAGAGCAGAGGGGCCTCTGTGGCAGATTAAAGATGGCTGCACATTCTGTATGTTCCTCCCACTACAGGCAGAGTCTAATCTCTGCCCCCCTTGAATCTGGGCTAGTTTGGGCAGTTTGCATGACCAATGGCAGATACGATGTTCTGGAACTTTCCAGGCCAGGCCATAAGAAGCCTGGGAAACTTGAGTTGCCGTGGAAGGATTCCCACCCCGGAGGGGTCAGGTGTGGACACCCAGGCCGACGGGCCACTGAGCCTAGCCCTCTGGCCTTGCCTGTCAGGAGGCTGGACTTGGGCCCCCCAAGAAGAGCCCAGTCGGGCCCTGCCCAAATTCCCACCTGCAGCATTGTGGGATGTGGTAAAATGGCTGTTGCTTGAAGTCACTAATTTGGGGTAGCCTATTAGGCAGCAGTAGGTGACCAGAACAGCCCCGTAGGCCTGGTTTAGGGCTATGATCTTGACCCGAAGAGCAACGGGAGGTGTGCAAAGAATTTTAGCCAGAAGAGCAGGATGGAATTTGCATGTCAAGAAGGCCCCCAGAGAAGGGCCTGTTGGGGTCAAAGTCGACGTGAGTGGCCAGTTGAGAGGCCACTGCGGCCACAGGCCCAAGGAGAGGCGGCTACACAAAGGCCCTGTATAGGCGGAGAGATTGCTAGATTTCGGGGCCAAGGAGGCGAAACCAACTAGACCAAGGTGAACTGGACCCTGGAAGAACTAGGGGCTGCAATCCACACCGGGGCCCCCAAGGCCCTGTGAGCTGGGCTCTGATGGCGCCTCCTCCCTGCCCCTCCCGCCACTCCAGCCACACCCGCCCCCTCCAGATACCGCAGAAGTACCAGGCTGCTGCCAGCTCTGCACCTTTGCACTGGCTGTTCCCTCTGCCTGGAATGCTCTTCCGTGCATGGCCTCCTCCCGCAGCACCTTCAAGTCTTTGCTCAGATGTCACCTCTGCAGTGAGCACACCCCTGCTGCCTGCTCTCTCTCTGTCGCCTGTGCGCGTGGCCCCCGCCAGACGCCCCGTGCGTGCTCGCCACTCCATGCCGTCTCCCTCACTGTGGTGACGGCACTAGGCGGGCAGGGGTCTTTGTCTTCTGCACTTAGAATGGCGCCAGCACATAGTAGGCACTCAGTAGGTGTGTGTCAAATGAATGAATGACTTCTAAGGGTCTCTCAGACCCATCCTTGACACCCGGTCACCCCTCTATGCTCGAGGCTGGGAAGCCACGTGGAAGCTCAGTTCAGGTGACGGATTTTGCCAATGGCGGGCAGGCCTCCACCCCAGGAGTGGGATGAGACTTTCCTTGCCTGGACAGAGACCTTCTGAGGGCCACGGGGCCAGCAGGAGGCACGGGTGAGGCAGGACCGGCCGAGGCTTCAGTTCTCTGCCCACCCTGCATGAGTAACTGCCTGGATCAGTCTCCTGGGGCTGCCTGGCAGCAGAGTGCCACAGACTGGGGCTGAAAATGACAGCAGTTCGCCACCGCACAGCCCTGGAGGTTACATGTCTGCCATCAAGGTGTTGGCAGGGTCGGCTCCTTCTGAGGGCTCGGAGGGAGAATCTGTTCTCTGCCTCCCCCAGCTGCGGGTGGCTGCTGGTGATCCTTGGTGTTCCTTGGCCTGCAGAAGCATCACCCTGATCTCTGCCCTCCTCCCCAAGGGGCTTCTCCTTGGATCTCTCTACGTGGCCTCGTTTGCAGGAGGACACCAGTCACATTGGATTAGGGCCCACCTCGTGACTTCAATTGCCTTCTGTAAAGACCCTATTTCCAAATAAGGTCCCGTTCTGAGGTACTGGGGGTAGGACTGCCACATCTTCAAGGCAGGCAGGCACGATAAACACCACCCATGTATTCCCTTGTCATCCCTAGATCACAGGTGTTAAGAAGAAATCAGGGAAGAACATGATGCCTTGGAGAGCAAAATGGGTACAATTAAGGATCCTCCAAATCTGATTGTCTTTTGCGGGTATTTTTGTGAAGTATTTGGATATATTTTATGGGAAGAGGGGAACCCCAGATTCCAGGCACATTAGGTCGGCATTCAGTTTTTGTTAAAAATGCAACCCACTACACTAATAAATACACCCTAGGAGAGACTGTTATAAATGCATATACAACTAAAACCAAACTTTTGCAAAACAATTCTTATTCTTACAGCGATTAATAGTCTCAGGTATTTTCTATTCTATGTGGTTTTATTCCATTTCCTTTTTATAAAAGGCTAGTTAGGGTTCATTATATTGACTAAAGACCTATTGATGGTGTCTACTCAGAGTCCAAAAAATGCTCTTGAGTTGGTCTGATGCCTAGGCCTGGGGCTCCACTCCCCACCCTAGAGAAGCGCAAATTGGCAAATTGCTCAAGAGAACACCAGGCCAGAGCTTTGGTTAATGACAGTGCGGCAATGGTGTGAATTAGCCCCATCGGGAGAATGAGAATAAACTGCAAGATTCAGTGTCTCAGCAAAACTTTGTGACACTCACCTCCCGCCCCCCCCACCCCCAGGCTCCTGTTTTCAAGGCTACATTTGTGTGGACACAGCTGGCTAAAATTCGTCTCCCCAGCCCCCACCCCCACCCCAGCAATGTGAGGCTCAGGCCTCAAATAGAAAGCACTAGAAGACAGGGGGAGGGAACAAGGTCTTGGCATTTCATGGCATGTTTTAATAGTTTTTAATACCTTTCCCAATCATTTACATCAAGTCCAGCAGGGTTCTTTTTATGCACGATAAATGCTTATCGTTTTATTCGGCATGTCAGTGTGCACAGCACATACATCGCAACGTGGACAGGCACCTGTACAAAACCACAGACAGATGCTGAAACGGTGTGTAAATACAGAAACCTCAAATCCCCATCACAGCAATAGGAAGACTTTACAGTGTTTCAAAGGTACGGTTACATCCCTGCACGCATCACGCATGATCTGCTGACGAAATACATATACGAGTGGCCAAGGGTGATCAAATTCTGCACCTAAGACATCTTCATTCTTGACAATTTGATTGGGCACTGAAATATCTCATAATAATTTAATGCATTTAGGACAATCATGGTTTGTTACTATGTGAATACATTAAATACAGAAAGTCAACAAATTATCCCCCCACCCCCAAACAGTATGGAGACACCTAATCATCATCTGTCCTCAACACTGCGGGACTCTAGGGTGTGGTTTAAAAATTTAAAAAGTTGTATCACATTGTATGAACAGCAGTTTAAGATGTGTGGTCTTGTCTCAGTGGCTTCACAAGTGGCTTCTTTCTTCTTAGGCCTTGGTTAAGAATAGTATTTTAAGTTGATGATTTGCATTCAAACAAAGAGTTTTCAAAAGGAATGTGAAAGACAAAAACTCCAATCAGATTTTCCAGTCTTGCTGTCTGTAGACTCCCATAAAGTTAATTTGGGAGACAGTTCAGAAACATCCTAGGAGAGTATTAAAGTCTTGAGGAAACATTCGGAGCATTTCTGGTAGCAAGCTAAGGTCATTTTGTATAAACTCTAAAGAGTCATTCATTAAAATTAAATGTTTGCCATCACCTCGGAACTTTTTTTAAACATTATCGACCCCGCCTATTCCATGGTTCTCTCAACGACAGGGGTTACATTTGTAAAATATATAAAGAAAAATATAAGGTTACTTGGTGACCATATAGTGCACTCTAACAGCTGTCTGCAAATATTTTCACCATGATTACCCTTACTAAAAGTAAATCATAGGGTAAAGATAGCTCAAACGTGACAAGGTTCCAATGGGACGCACCGACGCTATCTGCAATCCTTTTTGGCTACATATGGAAAAAGAGCAACTTGGATGTCAAACTCTTGCACCCAGTCTGAACTTTCTGCAGATTTCGCCGGTGGTTTAAGGGTTTGTGAGGTAGATGTTAAATGCACTTAAGCAGGGAATGCATCAGAAAGCCGCACGCTCCTCCTTGCAAACACTGCACCAAGTGTCTTTGTACAATTACACGGACATTTCACCTAAAAATAATGGCTAGTTCTAGCCCAAAGCTCCCCAAGCACAGGGGAACCTGTTTTAGGGGAAGGCTGGTTTGTTTTTTTAATAAAAATATATTCTATTACATTATCAGATGTACCTGCTATCACAAATTACATTTCATCGCTGGTTTCTTAGTCGTGCTTGCAAATACACCATCTCGTCCATTTCTAGCCTTCTGGCAGGACAGCGATTCCTTTCTGTCAAATTTACAAAATAGCTTTGTCTTTTCCCCAATGGCCACAGTCATGTGGGCTGTGGCGGATCCAAAAAAGGAACACAGGAGTTTATAAAGTTGTCCAAGGGTCTCTCCCATCTGGTAGATCGAGGAAGATTGACTACAGGAAAGTTCAAAGGTCAGTCTTGGCAGATCTAAAAACAGAGTGGCAGCGAGTGCTCGACAGTGCACTTTCTGTACCCGCAGTAAACCGATATGTCCCGATTAATAGCAACAGGGCACAAAAGGAGTGGGCCGCCAGAGATGCTGGCCTGGGGAGCCGACACCCGGCCCAGAGCTCCCTGAACCGATTTCCAAAGCCTCAGGCAGGCCTTTCCAGACAGAGGGATGCTCATCGCCATACCACAGGCCGATGGCTCAAAACAGGGTTGACATCGAAATCTAATGTCATTGATTTTAAAAACACAGAATAGCAGCACACTTGTGACAATTTTTTGCCAAGTTAAATAAATCCAATGGTAAGATTCTCCACCGTTGCACAGAAAAGTCAGAGTTGTTTTTTCATTTGTTTATGTCTTTGTTCTTTTCCAGAAAAATACGAAACACACCCACAGAACCATAAATAATTTGGTGGCAATATATACACATTTAAATAATTAATTTAAATATCTTACACCTACTCTTGCATTCAACTCTTCATCCGAAGAAAGTGCACCAAGGTGGCCCTCGGCGCTCCCCTCCCGGGGGCTTCCCGAGGCTGAGGCAGGGCTCTTCCGGAGGGTCACAGCCTGGGGAGGAAGTGGGTGACCTTCATGGTGGGTGACACTCGGTTACCCTTCTTGGTCTTCCCGTTCTTGCTCAGGGCGATGAACATGCCGGGGTACTTGTGGGACTCGTACGCGTTGTAGTTGTTGGGAAGGAGTGTCTCCTTGAACTTGCACTCGTCAGTGAAGAAAGGCTGCAGCAAAGGAGGCCAGGGTTAGTGCTGGGCCACCTCTTGGGCAAGGGACCCTGGGGGCAGGGGGCAGGGGCTCCCTTCTGTCCCAGCCCCTGGTCTGGTCTGGGAGGTCTCTCCTACCCAGTTAGGGTGTCAAGACCCTCACAGGGTGAGAAGGCCACATGGACATGATCAGCCCACAACAGCTGGTGCTCCTGCCACCTGCCAGGCACCTAGCAGCTAGAGAATTTTCTCTCCACTGTGTCCGGTGTCCACCCCAAAGACCGCAGTGCTGCCAGCTGGGACCTACCCCTCTGGGCTATGAAGAAGGGCTCCCAACCTCGGGGGTGGGGGGTGTCCATTCAAGGATGGCAGGAACCTCATTGTCCCTGCCTAGGGGCTGCTCCCTTTTTCCAGGCCTGCCTCTGGGCACTTCCAGGGGTTTGGGGGTGGCACTGCCAGCCCTGCCACCTGGTGACCCCGCCACCCTTCCGTGACCCAGGAACAGGTGGGCCTGAAAGGGTCACAATCCTGCTGTCACTGCCCACTGTCCCCAGCTAGAGGCCTGGCCAGACCCCAGCGGTACTCACCGAGCCATAGAGCTTGCCTTTGCTACTCATGGCCACGAAGAACCGGCTGGCAACGCCGGAGATGCTGACGACGCCGCGCTCCACCGGCGAGAGCTCCAGCAGGCCTGGGGGCGGGGCGCAGGTCATTCCCGGGCCGGCGACCCTTGGCCCACACCGCCCCTAGGCCTTGTAAGCCTCCGGGGACCCCATTTCTGGAGCGAGGTGAGAGTAAAGAGCCCACCGGCACAGGCCGCCCCCAAGGGCTCCGAGCCCAAGCTTACGCTGGCCCGGACTAGCTTGTCTCATGTCGCCTGGGCCAGTGTCCCGGGCCCCCGCCGGCGCCCTGTGCCCACGGGCGAAGGCGCTGGAATTCGGCGCCGGGAGCCGAAGGCGGGGAGGCGGGGATCAACCGCTAGGGTTGCACTCGGCTGCTGGAGCCAGGAGCGTCTGTGTCCCCACGTCCCCGTGACAGAAGGGATCGGAATCTGGGTCCGCCCGGCTTCCCTGGGCCTGTGAGCAGGTGCCCGCCCGGGGCCTCAGCGTGCGACTGAGTGAGTGGGCAGAGGTGGCGGTTGCCCCTGGCTCCCGACCTTTCCCGCCCGGCCGGCCCCACTCACTGTCGCCGGTGTCCGCGTGCACGCCGCCGATGCGGCCGTCGGGGAGCACCTGGAGGTGGAAGCCGATGCCCACGTTGCAGTAGAGCCGCCGCAGCCGCTTGATGCCCAGCAGGTAGTCCCCGGCGCCGCTCTGGACGGCCGCCTCCTTGGGCTGCGTGGCCACCGGCAAGCGCGCCAGCGAGCGCGCCACCAGGCTCTCCCAGCGGCGCTCCAGCTCGGCCTCCAGCGTGCCGTTGGGTGCGGTGGGCGCGGCGGCGCCCCCTCGGCCCGCCCAGGGCGCCAGTAGGGCCAGCAGGACCGCCGGGAGCAGCGCCGCCGTGGCCGTCCCGGACCCCGACATCCCGGCCCGAGGGCCGTGCGTCCGTCAGGCGGTCCGTGCGCCCGGGAAGCCGAGGGCAGAGCTGCGTCTGCGGCGGCCCGCGGGAGCGCACGGCCCGAGCCCTGGCAGGGGGCGCGCAGCCGAGGGAGAGCGGGAGGCGAGCGACGGGGCCCCCGGGCGCCGGGCGCTACCCGGGCTGCATGGGGCGGCGGGCAGCGGCGGGAGGACACGAGTGGGAGCTGGGACCCGCGGTGCGGTGCGCGCCAGTTTGCGCGCTGGGCCGCCGGAGGCCGAGCCGCTATATATATAGCCCGGCGCCCCCTCCTACTCGCCCGCTCCCGCGGGGGGGCCGTTCGCCTTTGCCTGGGCGCCCGGGGCGCTGTGGCGCTCGCGGCCGGTCGCAGGCCGCCTGCCAATCAGGGCCAGGGGAGGGGAGGAGGCCGGGGACTAGCGCCGCAAGTGCCACCTGGAGGGACCCCCTCCCCCACCGTTGGCTCCGCCCGGCCCACGGACCTGTTCGTCCCGCCCCTCGCGTCTCCTCCACTTCTGCTTTCCAGCCAAAGTTTTGCCTCTTGCACTCTGTCCCTGCGGGTCTCCGTCTCTGCTGGGGCCGCCTGGACACAGCCCTAACGTGACACCCTCAGCTCCGAGTGGGCGCAGGAGCCAGCGGCCACTCCCTGCGTTTCGCCTTTCGGGGACTCACAGGAAATTGGTGCCTTTGCGGGGGCCTTAAGGACTGCCCTGGGAGCGAAGGGTGGGTACGGGCAGTAAGCAACACCGGGCCGGCTGGGCAAGCGCGCACCCAGCGGCCACAGGCTGGAGGGAGGCGAGGCCCCCGCCTTGGCCCCGCGGGCTTGGCGCGTTTCAGGGATCGAGATCCGTCCACAAAGTGGACGTCTGCCTGAGCAGGGGGCCGCGAACTGGGTGCTGCTAAGGGAAGCCAACGGGCAAGGTGGTGGAGATGCGACCACGGGAGGCCACTGTCCTGCGCCTGCACCTCCTACGCGCACCTGCCTCCAGGGAAGGGCCGGTGGCAGGGCACAGGCCCGTAGGGGATGTCCACCGTCCCGGGGCCCCCTTTGATTCTATGGCTAGAATACTCACGTGCTAAAGCCAGAGCCCTCAACCTAGCAGGACCCAGGCCAGGCCTCTGGAAGGCTCCCTCCCCCCACTGGCGGTCCCCACCCCCTACTGTGCCCATTATGGCCTGTTGGGGGCGGGCTCGCTAGTTGGGCGGGCCCAGCTAGATGCTGGCCCACCTAGGTGCGAAAATCCCTGTTCTTTGTGGTACCTGAGGAGCCTAGCCTGCCACCTCCCAGCAGGCCCGCCCAGCCATTGCTGCAGGGGGCTTGGAGCCTACCCCACCCCTTGCTGCCACCAGCACCTGTGACCAGAGATGTCCCCAGGCCATTTCAACCTCATCCACCCCCCACCCCTGCGGTTGCTTATTCATGCCACTGGAGGGGGCCTGGGAGGCCTAGAAAGGGGGACACTCAGGGGCCACCGAGCTGCCTCTGTCTCCAGACTCCTCAGCGAGGCTTGTTGCTCCTCTCTGGGCCCACAGGGTGTCCCAGCAGCACTCACCCAGACCTGCCTTCCTGGGCAGCCTGTGGGACCCTGGGCACCCCAAATGGGCCTGTGGATCTATTGCCAAGAAGACAATCCTGGCCAGGGTGCAGGAGACCTAGAATCTGCCCTCACTTGCTGTGTGGCCTTGGGCAAGTCCTTTTCTGTCTCTGGGTCCCCATTTGCAAAATGGCATGGGGGGGTGGGCTTTCTTCCTTCAGCCCGGGTCTACCTGAGCTCCTCCCCTGGGGAAGTGGGACCCAGGCCAGGAGACCCACCTGTGCTTGCTGACCTGGGCAGAGGCCCTCTGATGCCTCTCCCAGCTTCTGATGGGGTGAGGCCCCTCTCTTGCCAGGACTCCCCAGCAAGCTTAATTTCTACCCCCCTGGGGCTCCTCCCTGTCCCTCCTGTTTGCTGGTAAGTTCTGCAGAGGGCCCTGTGGGCAGCTGATGTATCTCCCAGAACTGCTGGTCGCCCTGCACGCAACATGCGCTCTGGTGACTGAAGGACTGACAGCCAGCAGGGGTGTTAGGAGCTGAGAATTCCCGTGGGACTGAGCTGAGGTCTGGCTTTCCTTCTGTGGGTCCCTGAGCCTACCTCCGCAGGCCACAGCCTCCCCGACTGTCCACCGGAGCAAGCAGAAGCACAGGTGACGGACAATTAATGGCGTGGTCACAGGTGAAGGAGGCACCTCCAAGCACTCGCTGTTGCTATTTCCATCTGAACACTTCTCCATGCCCCCCACCTCTTGATCCAGGTTCCCCTCCCCCTCGGCCACTGTGCTCCAACCACGCTGGCCTTTCCATCTCTCTGCCTTCCCACTGAGGACTGTCCCCAGATCTTCCTGTCCATGACTCCTCCCCATTCAGATCTGCCCTCACATTGCAGCAACTCGGGGAGATGCACAGGGCGCAGAGCTTTGCACATATTAAATACTCGACCCTGGGAGAACTGGAAAGAAACCATGCCTCAGTTCCTTATCTGCAAAACGAGGAAATTGGAAGCCCTCAGACGGCTTCTGGCAGAATTAAATGAGACGATACGTGGTCAGCCCTTAGAACAGGCAGCAGTGCCCGTGGCCATCACCGTGTGAGAGCCGTGGCCGCCCGGCTGTGGGGCTGGGTCCTCACCTGCCCTCACTCATTGCGTGGCCGTGGGCAGTCTGCCGAGCCTCTCGGCACCGAATCTGCCTTCCTGTGGCTGCTGAGGGAGTTAGAAGAGTTAGACGTGTACAGTGCCGGGGGCCTTATCCATGGGCCTTGAGGGGTCAAGACCGCCAGCGCCTCGCCAGATGTGGGCTGCCGGAGCGGCTCTGTGCCAGGCAGGGCCGCCTTGCAAGGCTGAGCTCTCCTCTTCTCACCCAGCCCGGCAAGGCGGGCCGTTGGTCCTCACCACTTTAGGGAAGAATTAACCAAAGCTCAAAGCCTGTGAGCAACTCACTCAAGGTCATGGACCTAGCAGACAGCAGGGCCCAAACTCAGGCTCCCGGTCACTCTGCTCTGCCTCAGTTTCCTCTCCTGCAAAATGGAGCCCATGGTCCGGACTTTGTCTGCCACATGGAACTGTGCAGGTGAAAACCTGTCCTGGATCAAGTTCCATGAGCTAATTGGGTGACCCCAGCCGACTTGTTCATTTGGAAGATCACAAAACACACCCCTAGCTCCCTGTAGTCTCCTTAATGTTTCAAATCAAGAATGGCCAGAGCCAGAAGGGACCCGCCCAGCGGCTGCCGCATCTGACCGTCTGGCTTCACAGAGGACAACAGGAGGCCAGAAGAGGAAGGAGAGGGCTCCACCCAGGGCCCCCCAACTCTCCCACTCAGGGGTCCATGTGCCCATCGGCTGAGCAAGTCTTTATAGAGTGCCTATTCTGGAGAGTCCTGGGGTCCTGGGCAAGGGGCACTTGAGCTAAGACCTAAAGAAAGGATGAGAAGGAGCCAGCCACCGGGGCAGAGGGGGTGCACCAAGAAGCGAGAGGAAGCTGATGCAGGAAAGCTGGGTGCATGCCCAGGATTGGAGAGGCGGCTAGGCCAGGCCTGTGGCCCTGGGAGGGGGTGTCCAACAGGCTGCCACTGATCTTGGTTCACCCCAAGGGGCTTGCCAGGGAACCCCTCCAGGCCCCATGTCCTTGTCATAGCCTTCCGCTGCAGAAGAAGGGACACCTCCGTGGGTCTGTTGGGCTGACCACCAGGAAGCCTGGGGGGGCGTGGCTCCCCGGCTTCCCCCCTGCCCTCCTGCCTAAGGTCTCCCGGCAACACTGACACTGAGGCCAGCTCTCCTCCCTGACTACTCCCCCGGGGCTACTCAGGCCGGTGGGCATGGGCTTCAGCCAGTTTCAGTAAGAGAAGATGGGAAATACCTGGGGGGAGGGAGTGAGGCCCCCTCCCTCAAGACCAGCCCACAGCCCTCAGGGGAACCATCCAAGGTGGGTGGGGACCAGGTGGAAGAAAACTCCTTTTAAAAGTCAGCCTCTGGGTGGGTGTGGTGGCTCATGCCTGTAATCCCAGCACTTTGGGAGGCTGAGGCAGGAGGATTGCTTGAGGCCAAGAGCTGAAGAGCAGCCTGGACAACATAGTGAGACCCCAGTCTCTACAAAAAAATAGAAATATTAGCCAGGTGTGCTGGTGTACACCTGTAGTCCCAGCTACTCTGAAGGTTGAGGCAGGAGGATCGCTTGAGCCCAGGAGTTAGAGGCAGCAGTGAGTTATAATGAGGCTACTTACACTCACTCCAGCCTGCGTGACAGAGTGAGACCCTGTCTCAGAAAAAAAAAAAGTCAGCCTCAACACTCTACCCCACCCCTGGCCCCAATGATGGAGATGGACTCTCTAGGCCTAGGGAAGGTTCCGGACACCGTGCTCCAGCTGTGGGTAGCAGCATTCATGCCTTGGATGAGTCACTTCTCTTTCCTCCTCTCTCCCTCCAGGACAGCAAAGCCAGGTAAAATCCAAAAACAGCACCTGGCCCAACTCACCTATCTTGCAGAGAACTGATGGATCTCAGGCTCCAAGTCAAGTGAACATGACTTCCCAAATTCTGCAGGGGTGATGGAACATGCAGGGGACTTGGTAAACACAGCAGGGACCCAGTGCCTGCCCCGCCACCATGGGCTGTGCAGCCCTGGGCAAGTCACACAGCCTCTGAGCCTCCGTTGATTTTTCTGCAAGGTTGGGCCTAATGTGTCTCCTCTGGTAGGGTTTCCGGGAGGGTCCGGTGAAATGGGGCACTTCTGTCAAGTGGGAGACCCACGGGAATGCCGGGAGAAGGGGTGTAGGGAGCAGGTTGGTGTCCACAGGCTGACCCCAGCTCTTCTGCACTGAAATGGAGCGAGCCCTGACCCGGCATTCTCAGAGCTCTTGGTCACCCCCAACTGTCCTCAGAAGCTCTTTGTTGTCCCACAGCTCATGGGGTCTGCGCAGGCCAGCTGGCAGGGGGCTGACGGTGGAGGCTGGGCCTTCTCTTCCTGCTCCTGGTTCTTCCTACTGGCAGAGGAGGTGCTGCCCGGAGACCTGGGAGAGGTGTCTGCCATGGCACCGGGACAGGAGAGTTCTGCTGAGGGCTGGAACCTTGCCACGGGGGGTGGGAGGGACACTCAGTGATCTGAGGACAAAAACTAAAATTAAGCTTTGGGGCACGTCCTCCCCTAATCAGGGAGGAGCCCCTTTTCATGCAGAAGTAGAGTCTCCTTTGTTCTTGGGCACTTCTGGGCTTGGTGTTGTAATTTTGGTAGGTTACATACCTCTGGATATGAATAATCTGAAGGCCAGATAAATCCACAGCCTCACTTAGGATTTAGATTGACCTTGGCCTGAACAATATTATGTTTTTCTTGGGAGACCTGCGTTTCTTTGTCGGAGGGGACAGGAGATCAGGTGAAAGACTTCAGCAGGGAGAAGGCCCAGGGTGATGCTGGTAATCTTTGGCATATTTTAAATATTGACATTTTAAAATAAATTCTTCCATTACTCTTTTAAATGTGTCCAATGGTGTCTAAAAACTATAACAATTTGACGTCCACATCTTTTATTTTTAAAAAATACATTAATAAGCTTTACTCTGATAGCCAAAACTTGTGAACCCTCTCACCCTTATCTTTGTATTTCTCGTTCCATTCTATTTTACACACTGATTTTACTCAAATTTGATGTAATTTTAACCTTAAAAGTCTCTTATTGTCACTCTATCATAATTTTCTGCAGCCAAAATATTTTAAAAACTAATTCCCCGTGAATATCAGCATTAAATGTTTTGTTCCCAATTTTTTTTTTTTTTTCTGAGACAGGGTCTCTCTGTGTCACTCAGGCCAGAGTGCAGTGGCCCAGTCATAGCTCACCACAGCCTTGAACGCCTGGGCTCCAGCAGTCCTCCTGCCTCAGCCTCCTGAGTAGCTGGGACTACAGGCACCCGCCGCCACACCTGGCTAATTTTTTATTTTTATTTTTTTAGAGCTGGGGACTTGTTATGTTGCCCAGGCTTATCTAGAACTCCTGGCCTCAAGCAATCCTCCAGCCTTGGCCTCCCAAAGTGCTAGGATTACAGGCGTGAGCCACTATGCCCAGCCTTCTGGATTTTTAAAATCACAATTATTATTAATACATAGTTGATCAAAATACCATGAGTATAATATCAAATAATTGATAAGTAAAGAGTGCAAATAAAATTCTGTTGGAAATTAATCTTTTAATTTGATGGAGAACAGGGTTTGTTTCCCAATTATTTCATATGATCATTACTTACTGCTGGAATAATATGGTGTTTGGCCTCAATTTCACTCTCATCTTCCATTTCTATAGCTGTTAAAGCCGAGAAGCCTTGCTCACAGACATATGTGGAATAGAAGTTTGGCTTGGAGCACATCACTCAAGGATTTGCATGCCCTCCGAAGTATATGTTCAAAATCACAGATGACTTGTCATCAAAAATGATTTTTCCTGCTCTATCTGCTGACACCTTCATTAGCTCCTCTTTAAATTGCTGACAGCAAAGACTTGGAGCCCTGAGTGGACAAGGGATTTGTCACCAGTGGTTGGAGGTGCACTTTTTCAGCTTCCGGGAATTTTATGCAGGGGTCTTTTTACCAAGCCCTGTGAAAGAATGATTCTGTACCAGTCATTCTTTCCCGGGAGGAGCCTTGTTAAAGGGGTGGGGACGGAACTATTGCTAATTTCAACCCGACTCAGCCAGCACCATGGTGGTAAAAAGCCTCTAGCGTATGGTGTTTTAGAGATATTTCTTTCCAAACTTTGGGTGCAGACGCAGCAGATCCAACACGTGGAAACTCCTGCCGTACAGCAAAGTCTGTCTTCCCAGCGAGAGCCTAGTCACACTCAGCCGGAAGACCACGGACTTCATTTTCCAATTCAAACAAGCGAGTTAAAGTGCGTCTCCAGCACAACCCTCAGGCCTCTCTCAGGACTAATGCATCTTTGTCAGCCGCATGCGGGAGACACAGGTCATTGAGAGAAACTGTCACGCCTCTGGCCCTCCACAGTGCAAGGTGTGTGCATCTGGGGTTACCCCAGTGCTAGCTAGACTGCCCAGTTTCTGCTGCCACCCTTGCCCTGCCCGGAGAAGCTAGCAGTGTCCCCATGCCGGCTTTCACCTTGTGTCTTTGTTTGGTGCCCTGAGGCTATAGCACCAGAGAGTGCTGGCCTTTCTTTTGTAAAGTGGGAGAAGAGTGTGGTGAAAGGGAAGGTGGGAAAGGGGAACCTCAGACACCCGGGGCGCTCTGTTCCTGCCATTCTCCCGGCTGGAGGACGTGGGGGCTTGGCCTGCGGGTGTGGCCTCAGGGATGGAGCAGGGAATTTTCAGACCTTGACCTTTCCAGGAAGCTTAGTCTGACTTCTCAAGTCCAGTCCCTCATTGCAAAGCGACCATTGCAAAGTCCAAACCTGGCCTTTTCAGAGAGAAAGGAGGTGCCTGTCATTAGTGCCCTGGGACAAGAGGCGCCTGCCTGGACAGTTCTGTGCAGGGCGGACTGGAGGTCACCTCACCTGCTCCCTGAAGCCCCTGAGAGCAGCCTGTGTCATGGCTTGTGCCCACGGAGCGTGCCAGGAGGGCTCAGGGCACACACCTGTGCCCTGCCACCTGCATCACCAGGGACCTCCCTGCCCCCAGCAGCCAGCCCTGCACGTGCAGGCTGAGGTCTGGTGCCCAGGCTGCTGGGTCAAAGGGCTGCACTGACCCTGAGTGACCCACAGATGGGGCAGTTCCAGCCAGACCCAGCGATGCTGGGCAGGGGCCGAAGGTGCCTGGGGTGGCAGGCACGCTGCTCCCTGTTGGCCTGTCGGTGGGAACCCCGTCTTCTCACTCACTTCTCAACAACTGGGGATTATCCACCCCAATTCACCAGCGAGGGACCAGAGGCCCAGAGGGGAGGCAACTTCCCCAGGTACATGTGGCACGTACCAAGTGGCATCTTAATGGGGGGCTTCTAAAGTCAGTGTGGGCAAACCAAGACCTCATTGAGTCCTGGAGTCAAATGTGTCCTGAAAAGATCCTTCTGGAAGCCAGCTCCTGTCAGATCCTCAGAGGCAGTTCCTCTTCCAGTGTTGGCCTCTTTGGCCGTGTCCGATGAAGCACGCAGCTTGCCTTTAGGACCCTGCTGGACAAAAAATTATCTCCATGCTGCAGGCTGATCTCCTGCTTAGGGGCAGCTGAGCTGAGCCCCTCACGGGAGCAGGGGCTCCTTCACCCCCTCCTGCCTCCCGGGGGCTCAGGGCGCAGCAGGTGGAACCAGCATCAGGGAACTGTAACCTCTCACGGGCACTGCTGCCCCTGGGTGGGGTGAGATAGGGACCCGTCGAGCCTGCCCGGCTCTGCCCCCACTCTGGCGTGAGACTGGGCGTTAGTACCCTCAGTCTTCTCATCTGTAATGTGGGCAACGTTGGCACCTCTTAGAGGAGCAGGGGTGGGGGCGACACTAAGAGCTCCCCCGAGGGAGCGGCCTCCCATCCCCGCTGGCTCTCCCCAGCCAGTCCTGCCTCTCTGACATCACCCTGCGGGGCCCCACCCCTGCCAGTCCGGGGATGCAGGTCCTCCGAGGCAGCCCGAGGGCCATTCCTGGGCCTCTGGCCTCAGTGACAGGAGGCCTTTTTCTGCCTCTGCCGCCTGCTCCCTGACATCCCACGCGCCTGCCTCTAAGCCTGAGATGCGGCTTCTAAGCTGGGGCAGACCCAGCCTGCTATTCTGGGGTCTCCTTTCAACTATTTTGGCAAAGACCAAATGGCAGCCTCCTTTAAAATAGATGCTGCAAGCCCAGGGGTCATTCCCTGAGAACCAGGTCAGGCCAGGCCCGGCCTTCTCCCGCAGCCCATTCAAGTTAAATACAGCCCTGGCATCTGCAGCTTCCACGAGGGCTCAGCTCAAATTCCGACGGGCAAACGTGTGGCGGAAACCAAAATAAAACCTGGCGGCCCTCCCAGGTGCCCTCGGCTTCTCAGTTTCACAGACGCTCTTACTTTCTTTGGGAAGGCGCAGGGCCGGCCGGGGAGGCGTCCAGAGTGGCCGAGTGAGCAGGAGCGCGACCGCCCGGCCACCCCGCGGCGGGCCACGCCACGAGCACCCGTCTGCGCAGAGAAGTCCCCTGCTCAGAAACCTGCGTGGGAGAAACGCCCTGAGCCCGGGAGCCCCTCGCCGCGGCCGGGTTTCCAAGAAGCAGCTTTCTGACGCACGAGTCCACTTCCTCCTGCTTCTCACTGCCAGACGAACTGTTTGCTCACCTAAAATTTGGGTGACCCTTTAATAGAACACACACATAATGAATGAGGAAACTTTAAAAAAGAAAAACAGAAAGAGCTCCCAACAAAGTGACACTAACCTCAACTTTTACTAAAGATAGGGCACCGTATTCCGAAGCCATCAAACAGCAGAGTGGCTCAGGTGTGTGTCCTGGTCGCTGGTCAGCGACGGAACCAAACAGGCCCTCCCTGTGGCACAGGCAGTCTCACTAAGTGTTTTGCTGTCCTCGTCGGCCCCCTCTTCACACTCTGACCTGAGGACAAGCACTGCACCTTGGTGTCAAGGGGGCCATGGCACCAAGACGACAAGTAAGTGGCAGCAGGGAGTGCTGGGGGGCCTTGCCAGCCCCCGAGCAAGGCGAGTGGATGCGCGGCAGCTTTGGGGGGCCCGGAGCGAGCCCTCGACCTGCTGCAGGTTGCGGCAGCGCCCTGCAAAGCCATCTGGGGCAGTGAGCTCAGCAATGCTCTCCCCTCTTAATGGCCTTGCCAGGGTGTCAAGCCTAGAGTCTAGGGAGCATGCTGCCCACTTCGAAGCCCAGTAAGTCATTCAATAAACATGAGCTGCACTTCTGCAGGCTCGGTTCCAGACGCTGGGGACATGGCAGAAATGCCACCGTTCCTACCCTGGTGGAACTGACACTCCAAGGGGAGGAGCAGGGGGTTACCCACGGGATGAGGATTAAGAACGACGACTGGAACGTCCCACAGGTGTGTCTGAAGGAGTCCAGGGGCCCCTGACCCAGTCAGGGCATCTGGTGGACCTGAAGCTGGGATTGGGTGGGGAGGGTGACAAAGGCAGAGAGCCCAGCACGTGTGAAGGCCTAGTGGGGACAGACAGCAGGGAAAGAGCCGGCAGCCCAGGGCCCCAGCCCAGAGGCCAAGGGGCTGTGGGCTAGCAGGGCTCCGGGAAGGCCGGCTTGGCGGGTGTGGCTGGGGCTCCACCAGCTTTGTGTTGAAAGTAGAGTTTTCTGGTTGCTGTGAGCACCTCCCAGGTGGGGCAAAGGTGTGAGTTGTTGGCACAAATCCTCCTTGAAACTAGGCCCTGGTGTCAAGACAGAGAGAATCGTATTGTGCGGCTCATCAGAGAGGACAGAGGAGACTCAGGAACATGAGCCCTGTATGCGGGAACCATCGTCCTCCAGGGCAAACCGTCTGGGAGCAGGACCCAGGGCACCTGTGATTCTGTCCCTCTCATCTTGTCCTGCAGCCCTGCCCAGCCCAGCGGCCAGCATTACCCGTGGGTGACTCCTCACAGAGTCTTCCCAAAGTCTTTTGTGGGAGCACCAGACTCTTTTTACACCGTAGTTCACTGGTGTGTTTTATAATTCATTTAATTTTCTGGTCATATTCACAAGTCCAACGAATCCAAGCTGGCTTGGGAACAAACCTGGTCGACTATCACTGGCCTGGGGATGTGAGTGTCCTGTCCCCGGTGTGCAGTTGCCAAGGGCATCGCCCCGCAAATCTGCAAGAGCGGGTCACTAGCCTGGCGCGTCGTGGGGGGGGGCTCACTGGCTGAGGCTGTCCCAGGTGCCGTACGCACATTGTGAACTGCTTTTGCCACGATTTTAGAAGCAACCACGTGGTCTCCCAGGGGTGGGGGGAGCTCTGCTTTGTTCATCACTTGCTGTGTGACCATCGGCAAGTCACTCTCCTTCTCTGATCCTTAGTCCCTCCTACCTTTGTGATGAGGCTTTAATAAGAACCTGTGCAAGGAAGGCAGAGAATCCTGTGCCTGGGCTGGCCGCATGGTCTGGTCTCTATTCACCCGGCACCTTTTAGAGCAGGTGGGTGTTTGCTGGGGGCAGGTCCCGCACTGGATCATGGCAGAGGGGCCGCAGGGCCCAGGGTCTTCCTCTTCAGCACAGACCACGTGCTTCAGGCCTGGGCAAAGCAGACTCTGGCACCCTTGGTCACACCCCAGCCTCTCACGGGTAACCCTGTTTCCCAGAACGCCGGGCTTGCGCCGAGGAGGGGGACAAGGACAGCCGCCAAGTCAGCACTGCTGTCAGGGTGCCGGCCAGAGCCAGAGGATGTTTGGTTTCTCACGAGCCACTGTGGTCCCAGGGGAGGGGCTGTTGGGCTCAGGGGATGTGGACACGCCAGCAGCAGTGGCCGTGGCACTCCGAAGGGGCCCAGCCTCTGTCCATCTTGATCACCCGGGCCAGGAATGTGGCAGCAGAAAAGCCCATGGGATGACGGAGCCCCAGGAGGTCCTGGGGGAGGGGCTGCTTCCTCTGGGCCAAGCCTCTGTCACCGTGCAAAGGACGAGGGTGACTGCGAGTAGTCCTGCCACAATGTGGGAGGGCAGGGGAGGGGACAGTGGACAGGCTACACCCTCGAGGTGGCCCCTGAGAGATGCTCTGGAAGCCTCTGGCTCCACGGTCTGCTTCTCCATGACACCCAGCTCTTAACGTCGGGCCTGCCCCGCTCGGCCAAGGCCGCGGTAAATATTTATCTGCCGAATGAGCAGCTGAATGAATGAATCATCCTGCGCACACAACTGTTCCCGCGCCATAAATACACTCTGCCACTTTCCCACAGCATCATGCGATCTCTGTAAACATCGTGACTTCCGCGAGAGGGCGGGTACACTACGCCGCGGCTTGTTTCAGCACTCTGCCCCGTTTCTAATGCCAGGCGGCCTCCATGCTTAGTTCCATGCTAAACAATGCTGTCCTGAACATCATTGTGCATAAAAGGCTTTTTTCCCCTGTATTTGGGATGTGATCTTCAGAAGCAGAATCTCTGGATTCAGGAGAGAAATTTCAGGCTATAAATTTATGGTCTGCAAAAGTATCAGTTTAAATAGTTAACGACACATTGCACATTCTATGCATGCAACAAAATATCACAGCCACCCTGCAATATGTCCAGGTTATGTAATGCATTGTACCAGGTTATGCCGACAGCAGTAGGGAGGAGGTTGCCCATGTAACCACATCCTCATCAGCATCGGGTAAGTTGTGTGTTTGCTTTTTTTTCTACTTGTCTTTATTGATTTAACAGGCAAGCAATGATATTTGACTTTTATTTGTTAATAATTTTTTATTTTAAAATAGTTTTAGATTTCTAGAAAAGCTACAGAGATAGTGCAAGTTCCTGCACATCCCACACTCGGTGTCCCCTGCTATTAACGTCTTGGCTTACCGTGGTGCATTTGTGACAATTCATGAACCAATATGGATACAATGTTATTAACTAAAGTCCATACTTGACACAGATTTCCTCAGTTTTTACTGAACTTCCAGGATCCCATCCAGAACACCACAGCACATGTCCCCGTGTCACCATAGGCTCTCCTTGGCTGTGACAGTTCCTCAGACTTGCTCTGTTTTGATGCCAGTTCGAGGCAGCTCTTGAATTTCACTCCCACGCCTAAGACGACTGCTGGGGCTGAGTTCATCTCCAGGGTTGCTCTGCTATTGGTGTTTTCTCCTCTGCGTCCCTTTATGCTCTGGGGTCTTGGTAGAATCCGAGGACTCTGGACCGTAAGCTGGGATGCCTTCCTGCTGAGGCTGGCTCAACCGTGCGTGCAAATCTGCATTCCTTCCACTGGGTACGTGCGATGAGCTCTCCAGCAGGTGGGAGCTGGGGGTTCTTGAGCAGGTCCTCAGCTTTGTGGGAGACCCGGGGGGGCCGGGGGAGGAGGGGTGCAGAAACCCTGGGGCGGGCTGGCTGCGGGAGTGTCACAGGCAGCCCGTTGAAAGTAGCGAGGGTCTCCTTCCCAGGGCAGACCACAGGTGGGTCCCCGGCCCAGCACACAGGGGCCTCTGCACCCGCCCTTAGAGCCACAGCCGCAGGCTCAGCTCCCAACTGCACTTGGAACCAAACACAGAGTCCCTGATGTGGCCCTGCAAGAGCAACCCTGCCCACCTCCTCCCACCCTGTGCCCCTCTGCCCAACTCCAGGTAGCCTCACCGCTGGCCTGGCTGCCGGGGCCGGTGCTAGGACGCTCCCCACCCCAGGGCTGCTGCCACTGCCGGGCACCCTCCTAGCAGGGTGGCTCTCTCTTGTCACTCAGATCTCAGCTTGGACACCACCCCCAGGCAGGCCTTTCTGCTCAAGGCTTCCCCTGTCGTGTCTGCCACCTCACGCTCTAGCCTACGCTGAGGTTTGCTTAGAAGGGGGCTGTATGTTTCCTGTACTGCCCGGGTGCCTGGCTGGTGCTGGCCACACAGACCCGGGGCCAGGCCTGTCCCACTCTCCTCTCCCGGCCAGGGCCAGTGCCAGGCTGGCACCAAGAGGAGGGCAGTAGGCAGAGAAGGACGCGGGCAGGGAGTGTGGATGGCACCGTGCAGGTCCTCCCCACCGTCGGTGAGACAGCACCACCTGCTGCTGGAAGCAGCTGGGCCACGTGGCCACCGCACATCCTCATGGGCAGGGGAAACTGGGGGTGAGGTCGGCAGGGGACACAGCAAGAGTGGCCTGGAACAGGGCCATGAGGAGTTTCCACGGTGACGAAGGGTCCACCTCCCCGTTGCTCAGGACTCGAGCCCCAGCTTCACACCACTCAGCAGCATCCCCAGGGCCCCGGGCTGTCAGGGCTGCCAGCTCTCCCAGGGACCAGCCCGGCCCCTCTAGCAGATATCCGACTCGGGCTGGAGCCAATGGCCTCCTGCCCAGAGATCCTAAGACCTTCTCTCTCCCGGGTCTCTCACCCTGCCTGGCTCACCGTGTTCCCTGGGGGGTGGGGCGCAGGGATGGGCAGCCCTGCTTTACAGGAGAAACGGGGAATCCAAGGGGCAAAGGGACCCCCCCAATATGAACAGAGGCAAGAGATAGAGCTAGGTTTGAACTGGGGTTTGTCTGACTGCTCAGCCTTGGCTCTAACCATTGAGACCCAGCGCTGGGCGACCTCAGACCGATGGCGTTGCCTCTCTGAGCTGTTCCCTCGTGGCAACATGGGGGTGGCAATAACGGGACACACCTCCCAGGATAGTCGTGAGGCTCGAGCGAGAGCACGTCCAGGGCTCAGGGAGGCAAGCACCGCGTGGGGCTGTTAGCCAGAGCCCTTGGGACAGCGCCCATTCCCTGTCCAGCCTCTCCCGCCCCCCACACCGCGGCAAGGCTGCCCAGAGATCAGGGAGGGAAGCTGACTTCTGAAAGCTGGTCCCCATCTTCGTTTGGCCAGCTAGAGCCCAGAACCTCGGCTCGGGGCCCCCCAAACCTGACCGCCATCCCTGTGGGGTCTCCAGGTGGGTTGAGCACAGGTGGCACCGGCCAGCAGGGTTGGAGGGCTCAAGCCCAGGCTAGACTGAGAGTGTGAGGTTATGCTCGGGGGACAGAGGGCTGCCTGGTCCCCTCTACCTGGGAGAAGCCACTCAGCTGGAGCCAAAGTCCACGGGGGCCGAGCTCGGATGCAAGCCCTGCTGCGCTCAGTGCTGGCGCTGGCCAGGCTCTTCCTACAGCCTCTGCAGGGAGGGCTGTGTGGATATCAGGCCCCCAGGACAGTGCAGATGCCACCATCACCTGTGCTGTCTGTGCCCCCTGTCACCAAGGCAGTGTCTGGCAGGAGGATCGAGCCCAGCACTCGCCGCACCGTGGGAGCAGGGTGAAGACCTCCACTTCCAGTGCTCAGGGCAGGGGTCGGCTGGGCAGAACGTGTGACCTGAGTCCTGTGCCTGCTGTCCCACCACCCTTGGGGCTGCTAGCTCCCAAGGCTCCCCACTCCCTCGGGGCTGTGGTCCTGAGGAAGGTGCTGGCCTGGCTGGTGCCCCTTTAAATGGCCTGGGTGGGCGGGGGGAATGACAGGTGAGGACCCTGCCTCTGCCCAGGGAGGGGCTCTGATGACCACCGCTCGGCATCGTGCTGGGGAAAGCCTCGAGGGAGCCCTTTGGGCTCTGGCTGGGGAAGCTCTCGGGCTCAGGGTGGGACCAGCAGGGGCGCTGGCCTCCAGCAGGCGGCCTCAGGCTGAGCTGGCAATAAACCTTAGCACCCCTCCTCCAGCAGAGGGGACAGCCATGCGCCAAGCATTCTCCTCCTGTGTTCTCAACATTTGAAGAAGACGCCAGGGTAAAAAGAACGTAATGGCCCCAGGAGGCACGCGAGTGGACGAGGAATTGTGGTGCCTACTCAAGGAGGGCTGTGGCAGAGACGCCCAGGATCCTTTCTCTCTTTTCTCCTTGGTAACAGAAATCCTGAGTTTTGCCTGGCACATGGCTGCCTGGCATAAAAACTACATTTCCCAGCCTCCCTTGCAGCTTGGAGCAGCCATGTGGCTGAAGTCTGACCCGTGGGAGGTAAGCAACAGCAGTGGGTGTGGCTTCTAGGAGATGACCTTTGAGAGTGGGGATGAGCCTGTCCTTGCTGCTGCTGGATGAAATGTGGATGGATGGCTGGAGTCTAAGCAGCTGTTTTGTACCATGAGGGAAAATTTCTATGACAAGTATGGAGGAAAAAGATGGAGGAACCTGGATCCCTGATGAGTGTGGAACAGCCTCATCACCCTGGACCTCCTTTATGTGAGAAATATGTTTTTTATCTTGTCTAAAGTACATGTATCTTGAGCTGAATCCTCACTCACAGATGGAAAACAAATACCCTGGGAGGTTCAACTGGGGCCAAGATGAGCTGTGAATCTAAACCCAGTGGGTTCCTAAAACAAGCCTTTTCCTGTACACCTCGAGGTGGGGGTGCCAGTGGGGTGAGCACTGGAAGACCCAGCCTGCTGCTGAGGGGTGCAGGGGTGTCTCAGATGAGGCCTTGGTGAACTTCAAGGGGACGGTGACCTACACCCCTGTTCTGGCCTGTCCCTCTCCAGCAGGAGGCCTGAGGTGCCCCAGACAGTGATGCTCATATTGCAGAGGCAACGCCTTTCCTGAGACCCGCACAGCTGGGAGGAGGGAGCACTTCCTTGCTTGGCTCCCACCTCCGGCCCACAGAGAGTGTGTGCATGTTGGAGGGGGCAGCCATGGTCCCCAGGGCCATTCTCTGTCCACTGTGCACCAGGCACGGTGACCCCCAGATCCAGCTTCCTGTCTAAGCTTATCCCTTACACCTGGGGACTTGAGACTTTACCCCTGAGCCTCGGTCTCCCCACGTGTTGAATGGGGATCACATGGTTAGCCTTGCAGGGTCACCAGCAGGATTCAGTAGATGAGAGGTGAAAAGCCCCCAGGCCATAGCAAAGCACTTCATATGCTAATTCAATAAGAGCAAGCAACCCTGGGATGTCCCTTTAAATTAGGGGTTCCTAAGCTCTAGCGCCTCCACATGGCGGGGAGAGCTGGTTAACTCAGATTGCCGGGGCTGCCCCAGGTTCTGATTCAGCAGATCTGGGGGGTGGGGCCTGGAATGCAAGCCCCAGGTCAGGTGACCATATTTTGAGAACTGCTGGTTTAAATTAAGGCCCCTAGGACAAAAGCCGTGGAATCAAGCTCCCCGTGAGACCACCTGGCCCAAGACCAGTCGTGCTCGAGAGCCAGGTGTCTGGGTGCGAATTGGGCTCCAATTTTGGAAGCCAGGTGACCTTGGGCAAGTGGTCTCTTTTCTCCGAGCCGTGGCCCCTGGCCTATCGCGTGGGGAGAGTTAGAACCCGACTCAGAGAGCGGAGGTGGAGACCATCAGAGTGACGTGGCGCCCGGTGGAAAAGTGCCCGTTATGTTCCTCTTCCTCCTCTCCCCCTCCTCCCCGCTTCCTCACCATCATCACCACGGCCGCCATCATCGTCTTGTGCAGAGGAAGACATTCTCTACTCGCTCAGCAGAGGGAGCGGCCCTGCTGCCCACCTCCCACCCAGTGGCAAGAGTGGGCGCCTGCTGCATACCCACCCAGGACCCAGGCGCGTTACCTCTGCCTTGCCAGGGCCTGGCTCTCGTGCCTGGGAAGGGCCCTCTGCCTTTCAGGCTCCGTCCGGTTCTGACTCCTCCTCGAAAGCTGATCCAGAGTGACTTGGCAGCCGCTGCAAGCACGTCACCAGCCCAGAGGCACCATTTCCCATCAGGTGGGGACAGACTCAGTGATGGGCCCTCAGCCAACTCCACCTGAAGCCCAAGGTTCATCCACCTGAGGCTCGTCCTGAGACTACCGCCATCTGCTGGCAGGTCTCAGTACTGCATGCAGGAGTGCTCTCCCCGACCACGGGGACAGCCCAGCCCCCACCTCCTACCCCCAAATTGTCCCCAAGGGTGAGGAGGGCCTTGCCCAGTCCAGCTGTCACAGAAAGACTTGCATACAACGTGGCTGTGCCATCAAATTCATCAAGATACAATTCACACACCTACAATTCACCTGTTTAAGGCATACAATTCAATGGATTTGTATTCAGTGTTGTGCGACCATCGCCACCATCTATTCCAGAACATTCGCATCATCCCAGAGGAACCCTGTACCCATTGGCAGCCTCTCCCCATTTCCTCCAACTCTCCCCAGCCCCTCGAAACTACTAATCTGCTTGCAGTCTCCAGGGATCTGCCAATCTGGACATTTCGTATAAACAGACTCACAAGCTCCGTTTTGTGTGGTCATGTACCCAGGGTTCTCCCATGCTGTAACGCGTGCGAGTATTTCATTCTTTGTATCACTGAGGGATATTTCTTTGCACGGCTATAGCGCATTTTATTTACCCATTCATCAGCTGATGGGCATTTGGGTTGTTTCCACAATTGGGTGGCCACGGGTAACGCTGCCATAAACATTTGTGTGCGGGTTTTGCGTGGATGTGCGTTTCCACTTCTCTTGGGACACACCTGGGAGTGGAATTGCCGGGTCATATGTAACTCTGTGTTTTACATTTTGAAGAACTGCCGGACTGTTTTCCAAAGTGGCTGCGTCACTGTGCCCACTTCTCGATGCCCTGCCTGTCCTAGCCCCACCCCTGGGTGCCACGTAGGGTAGCAGTGTGAGCACAGGAGCCTGCGAGATCTTGGAACCAGCCCTGACATGCCCCTTACTGGCTGTGTGACCTTAAGAAAATTGCTTAATCTCTCTGAGCCTCAGTTTTCTCATCTGCAAAATGTAAATAATGACAGAATGTAGCAGACACTGAGTGTGCCACCCATGCACATGGACCCCAGAGCTTCCTATGACAAGCCCCTGGGTTTCTTTGTCTGACAGAAGTAGGCCAGAGTTCAGGGAGTGTCCCTGGAAGCAGCCCTCAACCAAGGAGAGACTTGAGTTGGTGGGTAAACAGCTCTGGTGCCTCCCCAGGTGGGTGTCTGGTGGGGGATAGCAGTGCATGCACAATTAACCAGGTAGTCACAGATCGTGTGGGGTTCTGTGAAAGAAAATGACAAGGCCCTGTGAGAAAACAATGAGAAGGGGCCCAGTTTGGGGGAGGGTGGTCATGGAAAGTCTCTCTGAGGAGGTGATACCCTTAGGAGTACAGATTGAGAAGGGGCCAGCCTGGTGATGAGTAGAGGGAAGATTACCCTCAGTGGACAGCATGTGCAAAGGTCCTGTGGCAGGAAGAGCTGGGATGGACAGAGCAGTGTGTTTGGAGCATTGAAAATGATGAGGGGTGAGGGGCTAGGAGGCAGGGAGCAGGGAGTGGCTAGAACAGCATCCCGATGCAAAGAGGCAATTCTTTTGAAAAAACCACAGGGCTTGCTGTGTGATGAGACCCTTAGTCTACCCTGCTGAGATAAGAAGAACTTCCAAATAGACTTGTTCTTGCATAGTGCGAGCTCATGGAAGAAAGAAGTCAGAGAGATGCATGAAGAAAAAGGAACCCAGTCCTAAGAATCAAATGGGGGGCAGGTCTCCCCAGTCGGACCCCCTCCTTCACCTGTCCAGCCAGCATCCTCTCCTTCTCCCCACTGGGGAGGGTGAGAGGCAGGGACTCTGGGAGGGCCCATCCTCCCTGGAGAGCCGGGAGGTTCACCTCACTCCATCTGACAAGCCTTGCCCTGGCAAGGGGTCTCCGAGGCCGCAGGGCATGGTGCATGGGGGGCAAGCTTGGACGCCAGCCACCCTGACCAGCTGCCACCTTGCCCATGGTGCCCAGCCATCCTGGCACCAGCTTCTTCAGGGGGCCAGTGGAGGTGGTAACCCCTGCACTGGGGTTGACTGAGGACCCCAAGTCATTCTAGATCGTGAGTCTAGAGAAGCTCGGAGAATGGTGTGCCCGAGTCAGTGCTCGGTGAAGGGCAGCTCTACTCACGCTCACCACGACTGTCTCCTGCCGGGGGCCAGGACTGGCATGGGGACATTGCCGCTGACATCAGGGTGCTGCCAACTGCATGCCAGGCACTAGCGTCACTCCTTGCCTGTATTACTGTTCAGCCTTTGCAACAGCTTTGTGAAGTGGGTGTCATTACTGTCCACTCTTTACGGAGGAGGAAACTGAGGCTTAGAGAGATTGGAGCGCCTGGTCTGGCCTCACCCCGACCTCTGCCTTCATCCTCACGTGGAGTTCTCCCTGTGTGTGTGCATCTGTGTCTGAATTTCCCATTTTTGCATGGCCCACCCCGATCCAGTGTGACCTCATCTTAACTAATCACATCTGCAATGACTCTGTCTCCAAATAAGATCACATTCTGAGGCACCAGGGGCTAGGACTTCAACACAGCAATGTTGGGGAGGGGACACAGTTCAACCTATGCCTCCCTCCTAACCCACACCCGAAATAAGCTGCTTGGACTCCAGAGGAGGGTCAAAGACTGACCCCAGCGCAGCCTGTCAGCTGCAGAAAATGTACATTCTCCTGCTGAATCTGTTTGAAATATTAACCAAGAGCCCCCCAGCTCCATGGCGCCCACCCTTTGTCAGGGACGGCCTGTCGATCCTGTAGCACAGAGTGCAGGGGCGGATGCACCGACGCTCCCCCTTGAAACTGCATGCCCGGGGCAAGTTGCCCCGCCAAGCCTCAGTTTCCACACCTGTGAAATGGGAGTAATGGGAGCACCTGCCCCACCTCATGCTGGACAAAGGAGAGAACCACAGCAGTGCCCGCACGAGTGCCGCTGCTCCTGCGTGGGACGATTCCTGGGAATCTGCCCTGCCCGGGGGCTGGGGAGCTTCATCGAGAAGATTTTCACACATGTTGTACATTTGCAGGTGTGGAGCCCGGCCTTCTTATGTGGTTGGCCAGTTGGGGCGGACCCTGGGCTCTCTGACCCTGGCTGGGGCAGGGGAACAGACAGCCACGGTCCCCTGGGTCCCTGCCCACCCTGCCAGGTGCTGGGAGAGGTGAGTGCATTGCCCATGCCCTCTGGCTCTCACCAGGGCCGGCCCAGGGGACCCTGCCCTGCAGCCATTGTTGGGGAGCAGGTGTGGGGAGGCACCTGGCCCAGGCAGGTCAGGCTGAGCCTCACTTTCTCAGGCAAAGACAGGGGTGCTCGGGGTGCAGAGGCAGGGAGCAGGGACAAAAGAAGTAAGAGACTGCAGGGCTTGACCTGATGCAGGTGCTCACAACTGTCCCCAGAGAAGCATGCAGCTTCCGGAGAGGGGAGCTTCTGGGAGTTCTAGAACAAAGTAGACCTCTCTACAAGCACGCACACACACACACACACACACACACACACATTCAGGCACACCCAGGAACAACATACACTCATACAGGCATATATGTACACACAGGCACACACAAACACATGAACATACACTCATACGTGTACATGTGCACACACTGACAGAGGAACATGTACCCACGTGCACACACATTCTCTCAGGCATGCACAAACCCCTCTTCCCACGCACACACGCGGACCGTGCAGGCACAAGAATCCACACGTGCACACGCATGCATTAGCCTGTCCTTTCCAATCACACAAACCATCTCATGGTCTCAAAAAATATTAACTTTCAAAAACCAGGAGATTAAAATACATCTTTAGCCCAATTTCTCAGAATACAATCTTCCATCTTAAAATGCATGTGAGGCCGGCACAGACGTTGCCATCACCCAGCGTTCTGGGAAAAGCTGCAAGTGTTTCCTCGGCCTGCATCACAGTCTGTTAAATAACAAAGTAGATAAAATACTTTAATGTTTCCATTACACCAGCCCCCGCGCTGTCCCCTGCTGCTGGGGGACTCCTCCGTCTGCTGGGGCGGGCACCTTGTTGGGGGAGGTCTTCCTTGCGGTGGCGGGGGCTCCTTGCCAACACACACCCAGGAGCGTTTGCGTTTGCCACAGCCCCCTTAGCCCCGACGTGGGCTCCGCAGTTCCCAACTGACCCTCGTTCCAGAGCACCAGAAAGCGGGTGCATGGTGACCCCGGAAACAGCAGCCAACTCAGGAGCAGGACGGGGCCAGGGCCTGGGAGGAGAGTCAATGACGAAACCGGAGCTCCGACGGGGACACTCGGGCCCTGGCTAGGCCAGCCCAGCCGTGAGCCTGGAGCCCCGCCGTGGGGCTGGGGCACACGAGGGCTTCGCGCCCCGGGGCCTCCCTGGCTGCGCGCCCCCCGCCCGGGGGCCTGGCCTGGCCGCTCTGGAGCAGCCGCACCATCTCGTGGTCCTTGTGGTCCAGCACGCGGGGCAGGAACAGGCTGGACTTCTGCGTGCGGCGCGTCTTGAAGCCCCTGCGGGGCCGGCCCTTGCCGTTCACAGACACGTACCACAGTCTCTCGGCGCTGGGCTGCCGCCGGGCCCCCGACCCGCTGGGCACCGTCCGGTACAGCCGGGAGGCGTACGTGTTGTAGCCCAGCTCGTGGATCCGCTCCACAAACTCGCACTCGGCGCTGTAGTGCTCCTGCGGGACAACACGCCACGGTCAGTGGCCACGGGAGACAACGCGGGCGTTGGGGTCAGGGTCGCAGGGACGCCTCCTGCCTGACACCTCCCTCCCCTCCACTGCGCTGCCAACCCCCTGGGGCACTCCTGGTCCTCCACGCCTTTGCTCAGTCTGTGCCCTCTGCCCGGCGTGCCCTTCCTCCCACGTGGGCCTGGCGAACGCGGCCTTCAGCTCGAACATCTCTCTCTAAGGTTTCCCGAGCAGCTCCGAGCAGCCAGCTTCTCCCGGCTCCTCCTCTCTGGACTCCGCCGGCCTCCACCCCCTACCCTGACGGCACTGACAGTGGGGGCGACACCTCGTGGGGACGTGTGGGGTGGTCTGTGGAGCAGAGACGGGGCCTGCCAAGCCCAGTGCCCTGGCCGTCTGCCTGCTGGCCTGGAGGGTCCCTGTCCCACAGGTCGAAGAGGTTACAAACACAAAAGCCGGGAGCCCGGCGTGAAGTATGAGCACAATAAACATCACTGATACTGCCCTCGGGACAAGGGCAGCCACCGGGGGCTTCCCACATAAGCAGGATGTGCAGGAAATTCACTTTGTCATCGAGATTAATGAGGACCCTTGTGAGGCCTAGGGTAGGGTACGGGGCTGATAGGTAGGTCCCTGTCCTGCCAAGCGCACAGTGAAACTCTGAACTGGAGAAGCTGCCACCAATGTCCCCGAGGCCTGCGGGAGGTCCTTTCAGGGCCTGCCTTGTGGGGTCTCCCCAGTGTTTGGGGCAGGGGAAGCAGTGGGTATGCCTTAAGCAAACCCAGCTGAGGTTTCAGTCCCGGCTACAGGCAGGTGAGAATGTCTAGGGCCACCTCCCCAAGGGGACCACCCACAGGGGCTTCTTCATCCCAACCAGAAAGGGCTGACCCCTCCCCAAACTGTGCAAGGGGCATGGTGGGGCGCAGGGCAGACAGACGGATCTCCTCCTTTCTGGGCACTGGCCGCAGGGCAAGAGCAGGAGACCCCTGCAGTCTGTCTCCACCTGGGCGTGGTGTCCCAAGCGGTGAGGATGAGGAGCAGCTACTGAGTGGCCCAAAGGGGCTCACGGGCTGGCCAGGCCCAGCCATGGCCTGAGCGGCATCTGACCAGGCAGGGCCACAGGAAGCAAGATGTTTTAAGCATCAAATCCTTTCCCAGTGACATGGACACCCACAGCAGGTAAGGATGGAAGTCTCCTCTCCCCACAACCCACCCCTCCCAGCTCGCCTGCTCTCCACAGATGCCCCGGGTGCCCTGGGTCTCACTGTGGATGTCACTGCCCAAGATCAACCTCCACGGTTTACAGTTGGGGAAACTGAGGCCAGGGGAGGTGCCAGGCCCCAAATCACAGTGAATAAGACACTGTTCTGACCTACACCTGACCCCTACGTAGCTTGGGGCTCAGGGACTGTCTGGGAATGGGTGTGTGGGCTCAGGGCAGACTTACCCCAGCCCCTCACACGGGACATGCTATGTCAGAGTCTGGCTCCCACACTGGGCTCTGAGAAACTTGGGGCAGCACTGACGCTCCTCCCAGGTCCCTCCATCCGGCAGGAGGTGCATCCTCCCAGGGCTGGGGATGCCGGATGGTGGCTTCCTCTTTGCAGGGACACTCGGGGGTGGGGAGGATTGGAGGACATGGGTCTGTGAGCTTCACAGGGCCAGGGACCTAGGCCCTCCTGGGTTCAGATCACTTGTTGCACCTTGTAGGGCACCTGGGGTGGCCAAGATGACCAGGGAGGAAGATGTCAGGTCAGGGGCCAGGGTCACAGGTCCAGGGCCACTACCATTGGAACTCACCATGGCAATCATTCACAATGGCCATTGTGACCCTACTGTTCCACCCAGACTCTTTGTTCAACAAGTCCCTTCCCCAGGGCCACTGCCACCCAAGGAGCATGAGGAGGAAGTGACTCAGAGATGCCTGGTTGAGAAGGTGACTTTTGAGGGGTCCCAGGAGGGGGCAGGGGGCACTCCCAGGGGCATTTCTGGGGAGAGAAGTGCAGTCCCCAGTGGGGATGGAAGTCCTTTTCTGTGGTCAGTAAGACCTGTACCATCACTGAAGGCCAACAAGGCCTCCTCTCTCCCCAGAGGAGGGGTGGCTGTGCATGGTCTATCTCAGGGGTACAAAGTCAGTCCCCCTCACATGCCGCAGGGGCATAGGGTCCTTGGAGTCCAGAAAGCCCCAGCCCACCTCAAGGAAGACTCAGACCCGACCCTGGGCAAAGGGCACCTTCTTATACACCACGACTGGCACGAGAGACTCTGCAAGAAGGTACTGAGGAGCTGGCACCGCCAGGGCCCTGCCCTGAGATGCAGCTTCTAGTGAGCAAGCGGCCCCTGGGCCGGAGGAAACCAATGCTGCATTCCAGCTTTTGCCTTTCCTGTAGCAAAACAGCTGAAAATTTGCGATGAAATAATTGACTTAAAGGAGGGGTTGCCCCACCTCAAAGGGGGGCAGGAAGATGTTGGTGTGTGTCCCTTGCAAGCACAACTGAATAGAGAAGTAACTGCAGGAAGACGGTCCAAGGGCCGTGTGCCCAAGGTTGTGTGTGGATGGAAAACCTCTCATTGCCCAGGGAGGTATCAGCCGAATTGCATGTAATAACTAGCTAGAGACAGCAAATTTCCTGGTCACACGTATTTTACTCCATGTCTTCCTCGTCACTGCTCCTTGTGGGGAGGGACACTGCCAATGCCTAGAGAGTCACAGGACCCTTTTTGGTTACACGGAGGCCCAGGCGGTAGATAGACCAGGTTCCGAACCCAGTTCAAGGCCCCTGTGCCTGGGCCTTGGCTGAGCCAACCAACACTTTGCTTCTCCGCCCCCCCCCCCCACCACCCCGCTGGCTTGAGTCCATTTCTTTCAGTGGAAATTTGAGGGACAATCTCTCCCAGGCTCTCAGCTACCCTCATGGGAGGATAATAGTGATGACAACAAGGTTTGAAGAAACATTTTCCAACCCAGCACTGTTGGAGAACACAGGGCACATCTGACCCCAGCAAGCTCCTTCCTCCCCAGGGGCTGTGCTCCTAGTCACTCAAGCTGGGGCAGCCTGTAGCTCCAAAAGCACCGGGCGTGGAGTCACAGGCCAGGGCTCTGGTCCCAGCTCAGATCCTGCCCAGCTCTGGGCAAAGAATTCTACTGCCCACATTCCCTCTGTGCCCTGATGTCACGTTCCAGGGAGATGGCTGCCCCATTAGTGCCTGCCCACATGAGGGATCGGACTCACCGAAGCGTAGAGCCGGCCCCTCTTGTTCATGGCCAGGTACCGTCCAGAGAAGAGCCCCCGGATGGCCACGATGCCCACCTCCACCGCCGTTATCTCCAGGATGCCTGGGAAGAGTCAGGAAGGCTCATCACTACCGCTGCCCCCTACACAACCACAGAGGTGACAGCTGAGCACCAGCTGGCCCTGCCCAGCGCCCTGTGGCTTGGGGGGGGGCAGGGACTACACACCCCCCAACAGATAGGGGTAGGGAAGGGGAGACATCAGGGACACCTCCAAAATGAGCAATTCCAACCTGGGAAGGAAGTAATACAATTAACATTTACACCCACGGACTCTGTGCCAGGTACAGCAGTCCCACAAGACATGTGGTTTCCCAACAACCTTGCGAGCTAGTGTCATTGTCTCACAGACAAGCACGCTGAGACTACTAAGGTTAAGTGACCAGCCCAGGAGCACAGCCGGAGTCTGAGTGGGAATTCAAACCTGGACTGCAGACGGGGGAGGCTGAGCTCTCAAATTACACTACGGGGACCACAGTGCCCAGTCCCACTGGGGAGGGACAGCGGCCCCTGATGACGTCAGTTGATAATCTAATCCTCCCAGCGTGGAGAGGGTGTCCCAATGGACCTGGAGGAGAAAACAGCACGAACAGGGGGCCTGGAGGTGCTGGACGTGGGGCACAAAGCCCTGGAGCTCACAGAGGGATGCTGGCGGGTGTCCCCCACTGCTAGTGTAAGAAAGTTTAAGTCTCCCCTAACTCCTTTCCTTCTGGACACAGAGGCTGTTGGGGTGGAGGTGGGGGCTGCAACAAAGGCTCAGATGGGGCCACAGCCCCCCACAGCGGCCGAGGGGTGTGGGGGCAACTGCTTGCATCCTCTCCAGGGGTGCCTGGCACCCAGCACGGTTGCAATCTATCGCTGGATCACCGATCATTGGATTACCGGACCAAACGCGGGTCCGCTAGAGATTTTGCTCCAGCGCGCGGCGGAGCAGGCTGGACGGACTTGGCGGCGCCGGCCTCGGGACCAGCGAAGTGTCAGTCTGGATGCAGTGCAGAGGCTGCTGCGGGCGCACACCCACCTCTACCTCCGGACAGCCCGCCCTGGTTGCCCCAGGAAGTTTGAATGCCCTGCGAGGGGGAGCCTGGATTTGGAGAGAACCCGGGTGTCTCTGCGAAACGAGTCCTGCGCACCAGGACCCCTGGCGACAGCTGGTCCCCACCGTAGGGCTCCGGTGGCGTGCAGCCGCCACCCCCCCAGACGCCTTCGCAGGGCTGCGGCTTTCCTCCGGGAAGCTGCGGTTTCCCGCCGCCGCCTGAATCCGCGGAATGCTTCCTGCGCCCCGGGCCGGAGCCAAGCGCTGCGGGTCGCAGCGGAGGACCTCAGCAGCCCTGGCCACGCTCCCATGCTCCCGACTGCGGTCCTTCCGGGCCCTGGGCTCCGCTCTCTTGCTCCCCACTGAGGGCTCAGCACGGGCCCCAGGTCCCTAAACCATGGAGCCTCCCGGGCCTCCCGCGGTGAGCGCAGTCCTGGCTGCGGGCCCTGGATGCGGGGCGGGCTGTGTATCTACACCGCAGACCCAGGCGGACGCCCCTGTGCGCTCCTGACCCGCATCCTGCGGCCCCGCACCCAGTGGCGTTGCCCCCAACCCTTCCTGTAGCTCTGTGGCCCAGGCGGGGGCGGGAGGGTTGCAGATTCATTCCAACGCCAGGAAAGGAGTGTCCGTCGGTGGCGGTGGCGGCCGCAGCCCAGGGACCCAGCTGCGCCGGAGCAAGCGTCCTCCGGCGCAGAGGCGGTCGCACAGGGAGGCCACCTGGGCGGCCGCGGGCGTGGAGGGCTGAGGGGATGGCGGGGCGTCCAGGGGTCGGCAGGAGGAGGAGAAGTCGTCAAAATAATAAAGAGGATGATAAATGCCTTGTCCAGATCCTTTTCTCCGACAAATTCAAAGGCCTTAAACTTGTCAGCGCAGCCAAATGCAGCCAAGCCGAGAGCCACGGGGTCGCCTACCTCGCGCCCTCTTGGACTAGCGGTCCGGGCGGGCAGCGGACTCTGACAGTTCGCCGCGACTGCGGGCAGCGGCCACGGCTGCCCTCTTTGGACGTGAGTCCCTCCCCACCAGCTCTCCGCGGACTCCAGCGCGCGTTCTTCTCCCGAACGTGAAGAGAGAGAGACGAGCGGACGCTGGCATTCCCCCTCTGGCAGCGGGAGGCGGCCAGTCCTCCCGGACACCCTTGGCGCTCACCGTCCCTTCCCCTGGGTCCAGGGCGCCGCTCCTCTCCCCCGCGGGACCCCCGGGCACTCACTGTAAGCGCTGTTCTCCAGGCTGCCGTTGACGCGGCCGCTCGGGTGCAGCTGGAGGTGGTACTTGGTGGCGCAGTAGAGCTTGCGGCGCCGGGGCGCCCCGCCGAGGTGTTCGTAGACGCCGCCGCGGCCGCCGGCATCGCGCCGCAGCCGCGCCCCGGGACCAGCCGCGGGCCAGCCGGGCTCCAGCAGGCTGAGCAGAAGCAGCCAGATCAGGCCCATCGCGGCATCGCGCCCGCCCCGCGGCGGCGGCGGCTGCAGGCGAGCGCAGCGCCCATGGAGGGGGCGGCAGCCGAGCCGCGCAAGGCGCTCGAGCCGGCTCCCGCGCGTGGCGGTGCGGACTCCGGCTCCGCGGAAAAGGGGAGGAGGGGGAGGGGAGGAGGGGAAGAGAGAGAGGGAAAGAGAGAGGGGGCGAGAAAGAGGCGGGGGGGGGGGTGAGAGAGAGGGAGAGAGAGATCCTTTAATGTTCACCCAGGAGCGGTGAAATTTCCGTTGCTGCGCAAAGCAAAGCGCTGGAAGAAAGGACGATTCGGCAACAAAAGGCCGACGTGGTCCCCAGGCTGAGGCGCGGGAGGCGCGGGCGGGGCGGGAGGCCGGCGGGTGGGGAGCCCGCGGGGCACGGGGTTCGGGCCCGGCGCCGCCTGCGCACCTCGCCCCCGCGCACCGCCGTCGGGCCGCGGCTCCGCTCGGCAGCGCGCCCCGCGCCCCAGCACGCCCTCCGGGCTCTGAAAGGTCCCTTCCCCGCCCCTCCCCCGCCCCCTCCCCCGCCCCCTCCCCCAGACCAATTATGCCTCCGAAAATTATAGACCGAGGCCTTGAGGCGGCCGCCCCAGGCCCTGTCACCCCCTCCCGCCCCCCATCAATCCCCCTGCACAATGGGACCGCTGCCGATGACTGATGTCCGTGAAAACAACTTGCGGGGAAGTCGAGCTGACAAACGCCCATTAAAGGCGGCGCATAATGAAGGGGGCCTCGGAGGGCAGCGGAGGGGAGGGACTGGGGCGCGGGCGCGCGTGGGGGACCCCGGGTTTGCGTCTGCGCCGGCGATTCCTGCAGGAGCAGAGTGTGGCGGGACGGCCGCCCAGGAGGCGCTTTATCCTGTCGCGCACCCCAGCCGAGCGACCCGATGGGATAGGCGATGTTTGGGCACATCGGGTGGCCCCAGAGTCCTGCCCAGAAAGGGGTCTGGGGAGGTGGCCAGAGGGACGGGAGAGCCAGAGCCAGAGCACTAGAGGGGAGGAGAGGCGCAGGTTGAGAGAGTAATGAACACGGAGAGAACAGCGGAGACAGGGGAATGTGAATGAAGAGAGAGGAGAGGGAGAAACAGCGAGAGGAGACCAAGCGAGCAGCGGGGACCCAGAGGAAAAACAGGGAAGTGTGGTGGCCACAGACAGAGGGGAGATGAGGGAGAAGCACAAAGACAGGGGAGTGTCCCAGCCTGCTGGTCCCACAGCAGCACAGATGCCCATAATGGCACCCTGGACTGAGTGGGGGCCAGGGTGCATCTAAGGGGACCCTGTCTGTTGGGGACCCCAGTGAAGAGGGGCTTTGGACAGTGTTGGGAAAAGCCACATCCCCAGTCGCTTCTCTTGCTCCCCTGGCCTCTGCTCCCAGTGGCCCAATGGCCTCCTGGCCAGGCTCAAGCAAAGGGTGGGGCACCGTGGGGTCCAGTGGCCTAGGCCACAGCCTTGGCTCCAAGTTGACGAGGGGCTCTGGGATGAGCCAGGTGGCTGGCATCCCCATCCCTCAGGTCTGCAACAGGATTTGGGGTCCTGGCAAGTGTGCAGGGCACCAGGGGACTCCCATAAGCTAAGCACTAGCATGCACCATTGGGATATTATTAGCCATGGCCCAGTACAAACAGGGTAGCACGTCCTTCATGAGCACACTCCAGTGTGCTCAGAGCCCAAGTGTCCCTCCTAGAGGTGGGCACCCCCAAGCTGTCCCCCAGGACCTCAGTCCTGGTCAGGGTGTCTGGGCACTGCCCCAGGGCTGGCTTGTGAGAGCCGTCGAACTGTCCAAAGACCAGGCCACCAAATTGCTAGAGATTGGGGCTCTTAGCGATGGAACCTGCATTACAGGGGACAAAGGAGGGCCCAGGGATGCCCCAAGGACAGAACCAAGAGAAGAACACGCCCAGCGGGGCTCCATGTGCAGACCTGGGCAGGGACTTATCGACCATGAACTTCCAAAGAGAGCACAGACGAACCACATGAGGGATGCCCAGGCCCTACACACTTTCAGCTCTGCTTATGCAAGTCAGCTGCCTCCCAACGCTGTTGTCGAGAATAGACAAGAAGAAATGCAGTGTTCAGGACAGAGAGAGACAGAGAGAGAAACATGCAAGACATTCAGAGCAAGAGATAGAAAGAGAGCCAGAGAAGAGAAGAGACAGAAGGAAATCCTAAGAATGAGAGAGCAAAGGCAGCCTGCAGGGGCTGGGGTAGGACAGGACTTCAGACGCCCCTTTCCTGTGTAGGCCCTGTCCCCTCTGCAGGTCCCCCCTCTGCCCCCCTGGAAGACTAGGAGGATCCAGACAGATCCAGCTGAGGCTATCTGGGTTTGCAGTCTCCCTCCTGCTCCACACCTGGGGCCCCCAGCAGTCCCTAGGGAGACTCCCCGCAGGGGTCTCCAACCCCACCCCCTTGTAGTGAGCCTCTGCCCACCTCCGGGTCTGCCTGTGCCCTAGAGCCTGGGGTGAGGGCAGGGGCTGCTGCTGCCGAGTAGGGGTGCGAGGGTGACTCCCTTCCTCCAGAGGGAAGCTGCAGAGGGCAAGTGGTTCTGCTAGTTTGGTCCACGCTGTCCCCTCAGCTTCTAGACAGCATCTGGCACACAGCCACTCAGCGCACACTCCCAAATGAACGAATGAGTGGCTCGGCCACTTCTTGCCACGTGGCAATGGCCACAGAGCAGTGCCCCTCTGACACTGGTTTCTCACGTATCCGATAAATTTAGTGCCAGGAACTCAGTGGAATCACCTCTGCCAAGGCTCCTGCCGGCGCATGGGCACAGAGCGTGCCCCCCCAACGGGGGCCCGCAGTTTATTGTGCAAACCTCGATGCCTGTGAGAGTGAGGGGGGTTCGCTCGGCAGGGGTGCTGGCACTGCAGGTGCCCCCCCAACCTCGAGGTCCCTCCCTGCGGCCTGGCTTACTGTGGGGTGTTCTCGTTAGTGCAACTTCTCTGAGGCAGCAGTGCTCTCTGGCCACGTTTTCCACTCTCCTGGGGGCCCTGGTGACCCCCTTCCCCAGCCCTGAAGTCAGCGGGAGTTGTCTGAAACCCAAAGCCACCTTCTCTTGCTGCCAGTGGCCTGTGTCAGCGGGACCCTCACCACCTGCCCACGCCCCAGTCCACTGCCCACATCTTGCCGGCCGGGCCTCCAGGCCTCGGCTCACCGGCCCAGAGAGTTCTTCCTCCTCATCTAAACCTCCCCACCCTTCCGGCCCAGGAAGCCCCTGGACCCCTCCTGGCCTGTGCCCGCTGCCAGGCCCTCAGGCGCTCAGGCCCCGCTGAGGAAGGGGCAGGGGTCTCCTCCGCCAAGCCTGCCAGCCTGGGCTGGGCCGAGGCACCCACTCAACAGCGACCTCTGCCCCTCCCCGTCTGGTGCAGACCCAGGTGGGGGGCGCATAATGTGGTAATGGCGACCCTGTTAATTGCTTCCAAATGGTCAACTGTAGCCACTTGACTAATTGGTCTCTTCCAGACCCTGGCCGGACACCCTCAGGCCCGGCCCAGGCCCTCCTCCCACCAGCCCCAGAAGGTCTGCCCGGGTCCCCCCGCAGAGCCCCTCTTGGCCCTACTGGTACCCGGTCCGGGCCCCACCTCCAGCCCTTTCCCCTGGACAGAGAGCTGAGGGAGGATGGAGGGCAGGGTGGTCCCAGCGGCTGGCAGTGACCATGAAAGGTGGTGCTGGCTCCCGGCCCCAAACTCACTCGAACTGTGCCCCCCGAGAGCAGCTGTGTGCTGCTGGTGGGCCCCTGAAACCCTGGGAGCGCCCCTGCTTGGCCCTACCTTACAGATGGGAAAGGGAGGCTCAGAGCGGTGAAGTGACTTGCCCAGGATCACACAGCGGGGAGAGGAGGTGAGGTGACAAAAACCCTCTCTGTCCACCTCAGCTGGGGGCACTCGGCTCTTTGTGCCGTAACAGGCTGTGGGGTCTGGGGAAGTCACGCCCCCTCAGTCTGTGCCTTAGCTTCCGGAGAGTCCTGGAACGTTCACACCAGCCGGCCCGCGCCCTGCCTGCTGGGTGCTGCCTCTGGCTAGACCAGCGGAACGCCTGCCCAGGTGCAGATGGTCAGCACAGGTCACGGCTTGAGGAGGGCCCGGCCCAGGCTGCTCAGAGAGTCAGGAAGGCCTCTGCAGCCAGCGGGGCTGCGGTTTGGGCTTGCTTGCCTGTTTTTCTCAGCAACTCTCCTCCAGAGATAACTCGCTATATTCCGTTTTCTCTTCCCCCTCGAGCGCCACCTCCATGGTCTGCCATGAAACCTACGCTGTACGAAGGGCCCCCAGGACCGGCCGGGGCCACCCGTTCCTGAGAGGCAGAGCCTGGTCCAGCAGGGGCCGGAGCCCACCAGCTGGGGTTGGGGAGAGGCTCCAGCTGGGCCCCTGCTGGGGCCTTCTGAGCGCCAAACGTCCAGGAGCCCTGGGTCGGAGGGGCTGCTGTCCCCTGGGGCCTTCCCCAGCCCACGGACTGCGCTGGGCACAGCGGGGAGGGAGGGCCCTGTGAGCTGGCAGGACCTGGGGCTGGGCTCAGCTCCAGAATGGGACAGCGGCCAGGAGAGCCACGCGGACGGAGTGGCCCCCAGGGGGACAGCAGGGAGTGAGAGACCCAGAGGGGTGGCTCATAGCCTGGGGCCTAGGGGTGTGGCTGCCCAAACTGAGTCTTTTTTCTTTAATTTTTTTAATTTTAAAGAGCTTTATTGAGATGTAATTCACATACCACACAATGCACCCATTTAAAGTATACAACTCAGTAGCTTTTAGTATATTCACAGAGTTGTGCAACTATCACACAGCCAATTTTAGAACCTGTCATCACCCCATAAGGAAACCTCCTCCCCCTTTAGGGACCACTCCCCACTCCCTCACATCCCCCACCCCCACCCCCGTCCCCAGACCCTGGCGATGTTAATCTGCCTCGGTTGGCCCATCTCCCGTTCTGGGCACTTCATGCAGGTGGGAGCCTACGGCGTGTCCTTCTGTGTCTGGCCTCTCTCACTGAGTTCCCCCACGCTGATCGTGAGTCAGGGCTTTGTTCCTCCTCACGCCCGAATACGATTCACTTGTGTGGACAGACTGCGTTCTGTGTGCCCGCTCACCCACTGATGGCATTTGGGTTGTTTCCTGGCTACTGGCAGTCATGAAGCCCCAGGCTGAGACTTACAGCAGGGGTCCTCTCTGGGGAGAGGGAGCAGAAACCGGAGGGGCCCTCTGTGCCCAGGGACGGACACCTCGAGCTGCCCCTTTGCTCCCCACAAGGGCGAGGGCAGCCACCCAGCCTCTGTCCCCTCCACCCGTCAGTGCCTGGCACAGAGCCGTTTGAAGAGCCGCTGGCATGGCTTGTAGACACTGTCTCCTCCCTGTGCCCTCACACGGTCATCTCCCTCTGTGTGTCTGTGTCCCAAGCTCCTCTTCTAAGGACAGTAGTCTGATTGGATTAGGCCCACCCTGGTGACCTCACTTTACTTCAATCACCTCTTGCAAGACCCTGTCGCCAACCGTAGTCACATTCTGAGGTCCTGGGGGTGAGGGCTTCAACATGTGAATTTTGAGGGAACATGATTCAGCCCAAACAAGTGCTAATGGTGATGTATGCCCCCCAGTCCTGTGGATGGGTGGGGCAGAGGGAAGGGAGGCAGACCCATACCCACACAGTCACCTGTCCCCCCACCTGGCCTTTGCACATGCCATACCTCCACCTGGGGCCCTTCCACCCTTTCCATCCAGGAGCTCCCGCCATTCCTGCAGGACCTGGCTCACGGCTCCTGGGGGCTCCCCCATGCCATCCTGATCCCGAGGCTCAAACAGTGCTGGGCACTCTGGAGGGTGGGCAGGCCTGTCCCTCTCCCCCAGCAGGGTCCAGGGTGAGGTGTGGCCAGACACAGGAGGCAGGGATGGTGCACTGGGGGCCAGCTAGTGGAGGGGTGGGGCTGCCAAGGCAATGGGCAATTTTGGGGGCCAGCTCCCGTCTTCTCGTTCTGATTCAGACCTAGTGGCCTTGCCCTTCCCCCGCCCCACCCTCTCAACAAATCAAAGTCGAGGCCTTAAGATGTGGTTTCCCCGGGCCTCCCTTGACTTCCTGTCCCACAGGGAAGTTTTGCAGCCACCTGGGCTCGTGGAGGGATGGGCCTGGGTGGCAGGTCCACACGCTTACTCTCCTTAAAGACAAGTGTCTCTCATCTTCTGACCCCAAGAGCCTGGCAAGAGGGACTCGCCTCTTACTGATGGATCTGAGTGTGAGACCCCTGCCTAAGCCCACGGACCGCTGCCAGGGTCAGCTCAAGAGAGGCTCCCTCCCCACCAGCTGCGCTGGGCGTGTTGCCTGCAGCCCGCTGTGTCCTTCCATTCTCTGTGCCTGGGCTGCAACCTCTCATGGTTAGTGTGAAGTCCACACTCCTGGCTTGGACCTGGGCGTGGTCTGGCCCTGTCCTTCCTGCTCCTCCTGCCCACGCTTCACCTTGACCGGTCACTGGGAACTTGCCTGTGGGCCCTGGCTTTGCCCGCTTGGGGTCTCTGCTCTGGCTGCTCCCACCGCCTGCAGCTCCTGCCCTCACTCCTCCTTTGTTTGTCTAGATTCTTCTTGTTCTTCAAGATCCAGCTGAGAGAATCCCTCCTTGGAGGGGGGTCCGGGGTCCCCTGTGCTGTATGGGGCACCTGCATCGTCAGGGGGTGGCCGTGCCCATCTCGCCCACGGCTGTGACCTCCCAGACCCTCCAGCGCCAGTCTGCTCCCCTCTGCTTGGCCTGGAGTCAGCTCCGCAAGAAACAGTAGGCGCCGTGACCTCTGAGAGATAAGGATGCGAGTAACAGGTGGGAGGGGATGTCCACTTTTACCTGGTGCTGATTTCGCTACTGGTCAGCTTTTGACTGTGAGCGGCGGTTGCTTTGGTGATTAGCACGAGTCGGACGCAAGGTGTGGACTGTGAGGCCCAGACGCGCGGCCAGGACGTCTACGGATCAGCCTCTGGCATCAGCTCTGCCCAGGAGCGGACATTGGGACCAAAGCCCCAGCAGGGGCACGTGGTGTGTAGACCGCACGGCTGGGTCCAGATCCGGAGGAGTTCGACTGCACAGCCTGCTGTTTTATCAACACGGCCACGCGCCACCACGGAGATTTATTTTAAATGCACATCCCAGGACAAACGAGAGCCTTCCCTGCCCACCCCAGCGTGATGAGTGCCTGGAGCTGGGGAGTGTCCCCCAGAGAGCCCCCAGACCTGCTCCCCATTTACACGATAAAACTGACCCTGAAAGACCAGTTTGGATCTGCTTGGGGACGGAAGGACGGAAGGACAGGCTGAAGCAAAGCCCCCACTTGACTTGAAGAGCGGAGCTTGGGGCCGTAGACGGCCACTGCCTGTCTGTTCCAGGCCCACACAATGTAGCTAATTGGCCCCAACATTTTTCTTTCTTGAATTTTAAATCCTTTTAGCAGCAGATTATGTGACAAAGGCTGACCTCGCTGGAGCGTCATTAGGCTGGCGGAAAGTGAAGGCTCGGCTGTTCCTGGGTGAGTCTCCTGGTTGGGTTATTTAGAGGTGCCGTGTGTCACTCCTGGGGACCTGCACACAACTGTAAAGCACCTCTCCGAGCCACAGTGACATCTTCATTGTGGGCAGGTGCCCGGCCAGCTCACAAAGGAGCTTTTCCCTGCAGCTCCATTCCTGAAGGTTCTTATCCTGCCCTTAGGCACTCTTGCTCTGGGTAAAAGCAGGCACCATAATCCAAGATGAACATCCGACCTTTGACCCCTAGGAGGTCCTTGTGCTCAAGGCAGGGGTCCCTTTGGGGTGTGGCCTGAGGCTGCTGGGCTATGTGTTGTCCCAGAGCAATCCACCTCCGCCCCTTTTGTCCCAGCTTTTGATCTCACCTGCCTGTCAGGAGGGAGGGCCCGACTGGCCCCCACCAGCCCCCTTAACCCTTTCCTGCCCGCCCTGCAGGGCCAGGACCAACCCCACCGGAAAAGGATTCTGCTGAGAGCCCCACTGTGAGTGTGGGGCTGACAGGAGAGCTTGGGGAGCAGGGATCCCCCAAAATGGAGCTCCCAGTGAAAGTAGAAGAGAAAGCCCCGGGCCAGCTGGGCCCAGAGGTTGCTCCATGGCGAGGTGCCCACCCAGCGGCTCTGCGTTCCTCCCGTGGCTGCTGCGGGCTGGTCCGTAAAACTGCCGTTTTCTCCACCAAGCTTTGACAGCGTGGCCCGCAGCAAAGGCAGACCGGCTCCCTCCATTCCAGAGCCCAGCCCGGGCCTGGCAGAGCTGCTCACCTTGCCTGGCCTTGCAGGCAGGTGCGGGCATCTCCCTCGGGCCGTACCTGCGTCTTTCCTCAAGACCAATGCAAAAGCCTGTTTGTTTTCATAGCAGTTAAGTTGAAATAAAATTCACATACCATATAATTCACCCACATAAGTTGTACGATTCATTGGGTTTCAGTGTCGTCACAGAGTCGTGCAACCATCACCACTCTCCATTCTAGAACATCCTGATCACCCCAAACCCTCTACCTGTTAGCCGTCACTCCCCTCTTCCCTCCACCCCCCGGCCGCTGGCATTCACCATCTACTTCCTGCCTCTACGAATCTGCCTATTCTGGACATTTTATATATACGGACCATGTACTAGCTGCTCTTTTGTGACTGGTCTTTTGTGACCTGTTTTTGAATCAAAGAAAGGGCATCCTCCCTTCCCTAGCGCCCCCACCTTGGCACCGGCTGACCACCCACTCACTGCCGGCTGGCCCCAGCCCTGGCCTGGCGTGCAGACAGCAAGCGTTTAGGCCACTTCTTCTGAGCTGGACTTTGAAAACCAGGGGTCAGAGACGCTTCTGGAGGCTCTCGGGAGGCTGCCCTCTTCCCACCAGGCTGGCTCTGGCCAAGTCCCTCAGGAAATGACAAGGCGGTAATAATTCGCACATAAAGCGGCCCCTGCGTGTGGCACCCGGGTCGGAGTCGGCACACACCATCCTATGTCCTCTGCAGCCCCCTGAGACCCAGCAGGGCAGCATTCGGTCCCACGCCTGTCTTCTTCCAAGAGCTCAGCCCAGTCCCCTGCGTGGCACAAGCCCAGAGCCGAGGCTGTTCTCCCAGACGCGGGCAGTCTCTTCCTCTGAGCTCCTGCCCATGTCCCCCAGCACCTCCGCTGCCCAAATGTGGGGAGTCAGGAAGAGATGGAACCTCCCCCCAGTTTCCACATCTGAAAAATGGGCGCAATGATAGCAGCGTGAGGCTTGCTGCAAACACAGCACAGGCTTTGTGTACCACAGAGGTGCCGGCCAGCGGTCTCCTCTCCTCTCTCCTCCCCTGCCTCTGCGCTTGTTGCAGCATTGCCTTTGAGGGTGCCAGGGGAACCCCCAGCCTCAGATCCACCAGGGATGCCTCTGGCCCCCTCCCCCGGGAGAGCGGGGAGAGCCTTCCTCATCACTCTGCCTCCCGGCCCCTGCCCAGCTCTCTTCTTTAGCTGAGGCTGAGACCCCGCAAAGGCCCCCTTTCCCTGAAGCAAAACCATCAGAGGAACAAGTCCTCTGGCCCCACACCTTCGAAAACTGCTGCCATCTTCAGATAGTGGCATCCGGGTGGCCGCCTCACTGGACTGTGAGCCCTCGGGCAGGCCGGGGTCTGCCTGTCTCTGCGGCTCCCCCAGGGCTCTGCAGGACCTGGGGAGGGAGGGCACAGGGCTTGGTACTCTGGCTCTGTCCCAGGCGGAGAGGACCCTGTGGACATGAGCCTTGAGGGTCAGCACAGTCGCTACCATGGGCCCTAGGGACAGCCACGGAAGTCCAGGACACAAATCTCAGAGCAGGGCCCTGGACCTGCATCAGGTGAGAGAGTTTCTGAGGCTGGAAAGGGCGGGAGGAAAAGGGCAGGCCAGTGGGCACCCAGCTCTCCCAAGACCCCCCTCCGGGAGGTTCTTCCTGCAGACCTTTCTCAGCTACAAAATACAGATGGAATTTTATATTTCCCAAGGCATATATATTTCGTTTTTTGAAAGACAAAGGTAATCCATGTTCATTGTGTAAAATTCAAACAATTCAGAAAATATCCTTTGAAAAGCGCACATCTTCTGTTCATTCATTCAGTAACTATTTATTAAGCACTCACTGTGTGCCAGGATCTGTCACAGGTGCTTTGGCTACGTCAACCAAAGACCTAGACAAAATTCCGTGCCGCGTGGGGTTAAATTCCAGCACAGGAGGTGGACAAGGAACATAATAAAGAAGTATGTTATGTAACAGGCTAGCGGGTGCTGACGACTTTAAGCACGGAACCCTCCAGACCTTCTCCCTGCTCAGCACCCCAGGGAAGGGCTGACCTCTAGGACTTGAAACTAGAGCAGGCACCTGCGTCCTGGGATGTGACCCCATCTCTGGCCCCTGGGCTGGGAGAGGACAGGACAGACACAGAAGCCAGAGGCTGCACTGGCGTGTGCGAGTTCAGCTCCCCTGGGGACCTGCCCCTGAGACCCGTGTGCCCGGGAGGTGCACGTCCATCTGGAAAGATGTCCGGGAGAGAACTCGCTTTCTCATCACAAACCTCTTGCAAAAATGTCCCCAAAATATCTGGACCTTTTTCCCTTCCTCAAGGAGAGTTTGTAGAGAGCCATTTAGTACCTGTGTCTTTGCACCTTCCCCTGGGATGACTTGCAGGGCGTCCCCCTCAGCAGGTGGCCCCCGACCGTGTGTTCCAACCACTGTGACTGAAGGCCGACAGCCCAGACCCCGAGGCCCTTATGCCCCCCTGGAGGCCACAGAGACCCACCTGGAGGATGCTCTGGTGGCATCCCCAGGCAAACCGAGGCCCACCAGCTCTGGAAGTTGCTGTCCTGGCCCATCTGTGAGACCAAAGTGCAGTTTGGTGCCCCCTCCCTTAACATTCTGTCATCCACCCATCCATTCACTCACTCATGCATTCGTTCAACAGTATGCTGAGTTCCCGCTCGGTGCCCAGCCATGGGGTGAGGACGTGGGTTGAACAGGACACATGCCTTCCCTTCAGGGAGTTCTCAGCCTGGGGGCCAGGGAAGGGAGGTGGGGGGCCAGCAAACACCCATGACCAGTGAGTAGCTGGGTGACAAAGGTGACAGCTGTGTGCATTCAGGCCCTTGGGCGAAGGGCAGGCGGCCATCCTCCATGCCGGGGCAGGGCAGGAAGCAGAGCCGCTCCTCCCCTTGCACTGGCTGGGGAGCAGTGCGGGTCCTCTTGCTCTCCGAGCGCCCCCACCACCACCCCCGAGCTCGCCCACGTCTGGGCAGGGCCTTCCCTCCGGGCCACCCTTTCCTTTGCGTGGCACCTGAGCTCTGTGCGAGAGACAGGGAGGGACCACTTCTTCCCCTTCACAGATGAGGACACAGGCACAGCAAGTAAGCGGTTTGCTGCGGAGCACACGGTGGTGAGTGGGGACCCCCTACAGACTGCGCCCCCTCTCAAGCGGGAGAAAGCCAAGTCTGCCCAGAGGAGGTGGGCAGGCCCAGAGGCTGACAACGGTGAAAGTCTACCCGTCGGAGACTGACGTAGTGTTTGCGGTGCACGACATGCCCTTCTAAGCGTTTTGTAAATATCTACTACTTAATCCTCACAACACGCCTGGCGGGTAAGGACTATTAGTGGCCCTGTTTCAGGGATAAGAAAACTGAGGCACAGAGAGGTCAAGCTACTTGCCTGCAGATGCTCAGCAGCTGGAAGGCACAGCCCCGGTCCATAGGCAGGGAGCCTAGTGCCTGAGTTCCTGCCCAAACCTCTGTCTAGCTGCCCCTGGGGGCTGTTACCACACAGTCTCATGGGTAACTCGTGGGAAAGAGGCCCTCAGAAAACATTAAGTGAAAAAAGTTGCATTCAGCATCATGCATACATTTTGTTGCATGTAGGAGACAAAATATATACATATTTTTATATAAAAACATGACATCCATCTGTCACCTGGGGCCGGGTGGTGGCAGGAAGCAGGCACAAAACACAGGACACAAGAGTGATTAGCGTGGAGGAATGGGGCTGGGAGGGACCACCCCATTGTCCTTACAACAAAAATAACTCATTTCCCCATGAATGGGTTTCCTTGAAGTGTCACTTCACAGTTTCCCTTGGAGTCTCCAGGCTGGCCCAGGTGCCTGCAGTGGAGCTACGGGCTGATTATCCCAGGAGGAGAGGACAGGATCCGGCCGGTTCTGGGCTTGGGCACTCAGAATGCGTCACCTGAAAGCAGAGTGGCATTTCCCCGGGCAGGCCGGAATGTCCGGCAGGTAACCAGATCCTGCGTAAAGAAACACTGTGACCTTGCAGTGACAGAGGAGGCCGGAGCTGCGGAGCTCCAGCCGCCCTGTGTAATTCTGTCTGGGAATTCCTGGAGCCTTGGCGACTTGTGGGCACTCAGGCTCCCAGGTCCTGGGCCCCGACTCCAAACCCGGCCAGGCTAAGCCGAACAGTCCCAGAGGACCCACTCTTTTGGAAGGGTAAGGTGACAGTCCCCGCAGCTTGGAAACCGGCCAGAAGTCCCAGCGATCCAGTCTACAGAGGGTACTGCAGCCACCGGTGGGGTTCACACAGGGTTGAAGAGTTTGGGGACACTCCTGTCATAGCTGCAGGTGCCATGGGAAGTGACCTTGGTCCCACGAATGAGTACCCACTGGGTCCTTGACACAGTGACACTGCGGAAGTTCTGTGACCTCTCCGTGCCTCAGTTTCCTTGTCTGTACAATGGGGATATAATGACACTTACTTCATAGGGTTTTTGTGATGATTAAACCTTTGGAACCACCCTGGCAGGTAGTTAGCATTCAAATAATGCAGACAGGACTAAACGTCCTTAATCCTGGCAACACCCCAGTGGAGTGCCCTCTGGTCGCCCTCTTTTGTGGTGAGGAGCCAAGTGCAGAGAAGGCGCGTGATTGCCCTGGTGTCGGCCAGGGCTGGACATCCATCTGGGCTACTTGTTGCTTCTCTCTCCTGACAGCAGTGATCATCACTGGCTCCCCAGTTCCCAGGATGTGCAGATGGAGAAACCAAGGCACGGAGGCCCTGCTCTTGGCCACTAGTGTAGGCAGCTTGGCTATATCAGAAGGAATTAAGACCCCCTTCTGCAGATGGGGACAAGGAAGCACAGGGGGGCCTCAGGGACCAGCCCACACCACACCACACTATACCACACCACACCGCGTCCTGCCCAGGAGAGCTCTTGGCTTTGGCGGCCTGTAGATTGGACTGACCTGGACGGAGGAGGCTGGTCCCTGAGCCAGGCTGAGTTGTGAATCCAGGCGGCCGAACAACGTGGAGTAGGAGCCAAACACGGCAGCCTGGTCCAACCTTGGACCAATCCTGTCATGAAGCCTTGGGCAAGACACTTACCCTCCCCAGCCTCGGTTTACCCAACTGAGAAAGCAGGGAAAAGAATCTAGGTCTGCCCTATCCAATAGGGTAGCCATAGCTGAGCACGGTGATCGCGCACTTGAAATTTGGCTGGGGTGACTGAGGAACTGAGTCTTTAATTTTCATATGTATATATATACATTTTGTTTGTTTGTTTGTTTTTTAGAGATGGGGTCTCACTCTGTTGCCCAGGCTGGAGTGCAGCAGTGCCATCACAGCTCACTGCAACCTCAAACTCCTGGGCTCAAGAGGTCCTCCTACCTCAGCCTCCTGAGTAGCTGGGACTACAGGTGTGCACCACCACACCTGGCTAATTTTTTAATTTTTTGTACAGATGACATATTGCCATGTTACCCAGGCTGGTCTTGAACTCCTGGCTTCAGGGGCTCCTCCCACCTTCGTCTCATAAAGTGCTGGGATTACAGGCATGAGCCACCATGCCCAGCTAATTTTACTATATTTTAATGAATTAAAACTTAGATTTAAAAACTGATGCTCTATTTAGTTATTGGAAAATTTTACAAATGTTTGGAACAACTTGGGTTTTTGAACCTACTTTTTCAATCCTAGATTTTATGAAATCTAAATAGAGAGCAGGTATATCCGAAGAAAATGTAGCATCGGAATTGGAATGTTTTGCACATGTAAAATGCACACCGGATTTTGAAGACTTTGTACATATGCAACAAAAAACGTAATGGCTCATTCGTATTTTTATATAGGTAATCCATTGAAACGATCATGTTTTGGATGTATTGCGTTAAATAAAATATATTGTTAAAATTAACTTCACCTGTTTGTTTTCACGTCTTTAAATGTGGTTGTTGGAAAACCGGAAATGGCATTATCTTCCGATTAGAAGGGTCAAGATCAATGGTTTGCATCGCAGACATTGCAGCAGTCAATGATCTACTGCGTCCATCTCGGCCTGGCATGCACAGCAGGCTGGGGCTGGGGAGCATCGCCACAAGGGTCTGGAGCAGTGGCTCTGTGGCCAGGTCCAGGCAGAGCTGCTGTCCCCACCCCACCCCGGAGCACCTGTACTTCTGTCTCTGGCACGTGTTAGTGGGGCGGCCAAATGATGTAGCACCCAAACCAGGACGAGGAAGTAGGTGCTGGGACCACACACTGAGTGGGGCTGTCCTGGGCACACCAGGATGCGGGGCCCTGTGACGGAGCCGTTTCTGCCTTGGAAACACAGCCCCGTGTCCCCTCCCCAGGGGGAGCCTTCTGGGACTCCACACCCACCAGTGTCCTCCGGGAATTACCTGCTTCTCCCCATCGGTGCAGGTGACCGTGTCCTCTTGCTTGCTGCTGTTCACTCTGCAGCAGCAGAAAAAGATGACTCTCTCCTTTCTGGAAACTTCTGGAGTATGTGTCCCTTGACGAAATGCTCACCCCGGGCTTTCAGTTGCTAGCCTAGGCACCTTGGCTGTACGCCTCACAGCAACGCTACAAAGCAGGCGTTAAAGTTGTCCCTGTTTGATAGAGACGGAGGCGCAGAGAGGTTAAGCAAGTTGCCTGAGGCCACACAGCCAGCAGTAGTGGCCCTGGGATTTGAATCCGGGCTTTAGACCCTGCCCGGAGTGCTTCCCCCCCAGCCACATCACAATAGAGGCACAGGGGACAGCAGCCTTGCTCCGCTCAGGGTCCGGTGGCTGGGAGGGGATTTTGGTACCCGAGGGGGGTTCTGGAACCAATCCACTGTGGATACCGAGGATGGCTGTGCTTCTCACAATTCTGCGGGTTGCAAGTTGGGGTGACCTTCCCGCTGGTCTCTCCTGGGCTGACTCCTAAGGCTGTGGTCACCTGGCAGTTCCACCGGGGCTGGACCCTCCACAGCAGCCACCCCCCACGGCGGGTGGTCAGTGCCGGCTCTTGGCCCCGCAGGAAGGACTAACAGGGCCAGGCCCGTGAGCCACTCACATGTCGCCCATGGCACAGCAAACGTCAGCTGTCACTGTGAGCAGGATGAGAGTCCTGAAGTTTCCCTGGTCCCTACCCCAGGACCCGTCCTAAATCCATAACCCTTTTGGGGCACAAGGTGTCTGCCTCAAAGAGGTTCCACTGACCTAATGGAAGGACCATTGGCCTCATGGACAGTTCAGCCAGGAGGCTGTCAAACCCAAGTCCTCCTCCTACCTTGACAACTTCGTTGCCAGCTCTTGAGAGCTTCAGGGCACCAGGCAAGGCCACACCGAATCCTGCCCGCAGCCCAGGAGGAGCCGGAGACATCGGCGCCTCCATTTCATAGAGCAGAAACCAAGGCTGGGGAAGCGAAGTGCCCTGTCAAAGGTCACTGGGCCACTAAGAGGAAGCCCAGGATCTGAACCAGCTGTGTGACACCAAAGCCAGCTCTCGCGCCCACTGGGCTCTCCTGCTTCCAACGAACCGAAGTCGGCCCACAACCCTTCGGTCACGCATTGAAATAAGTCATTGTCACTGAAACCGGGTGTGTGGGACGAGAGCCTCGAATGGCCCAGCCAGCACCAGACCCTCTCTGTAGAATATCTCATTGGATCCCGAACAACCCAGAGGGGCTGGACTGGCCAGCTCGCCCACGTGGAGGGACAGGGGAGCTGAACGAGCGGCCGAGGTTCCCGGGGAAGGGTGGCTCTGGGACTGCCCGAGCCTGGGTCCCCCATTCGCCCTGGACCGGCGTGCAGTGTGCAGCACGGGGAGGAGGTGACTCCAGAACACGGGGGAGCCGTCATGGAACCACTCCACTCGTGCTACGTGGGTGCTTTCCTCACGGAGCTCAGTCGAGACAGGTGCCTCATTCCACAGGGGAGGAAACCGAGGCCCGGAGAACGTAAGTAGTTGACTTAAGGCCCCACTGCCAAGGGAGTCAGTTTCTATTTATTTCCACGTGGGCCCTGCCCCGCTTAGAGGCAGGTGTGACAGCAGAGGGGAGGGGCAGTCTCCCAGCTGTCCTGCTTCACTGGGGAGTCCTGGCCCCTCCAGGCTCCTGTCCTCTGGCCAGTCCAAGCCGCTCAGGCCCCGCGGGCCGACTCTCCTGGCCCCGGGCGCAAGGCCCGCCAGCGTCTCTCTGCCTAAAATCTTCTGGCCAGAGCAGCGACTGCTGCATCCCCGTGGGAAGCCCAGGGACCCCGGGCAGGTGAGGAGCGGGTCGCAGCCCCCGAGCCCCGAGACGGCAGCCCTGCTCAATGTCATCCTTGAGAGTCTGGGGTCACAGGCCAGTCCCCCCGCCGAAATGGAATAGTCCTTCTGGGAGCGGGGCGCTCTCGGCCAGCCGCGCCACTGGGAGCAGCATCACCTTGCACCGCCCGGCCACCCCTTTGTTGCGACTCCCACTTAAGATATCAAAGCCGCGGGGCCACAATGCCCCACTGAAAGCTGAGTCACCCAGGTTTTGTGACACCACCAAATCCCTCCTGCCGTCTCGCTCCGAGCCCGGGGCTCCTAGCGCCAGATGAAAAGGAAATCCCCAGCCATGGGTGGGACGGGGAGGCCCGGCGCCACATAAAGGGTCCTTGTTCCCAAATCAAAAGGGCCTGAACAAAAAGCAGGGAGAAGAAAAGGCTGGGGCGGCGGGGCCAGCTGCAGTCTGGCGCACCTTGGGCTGCCCGGAGTGCCAGGCCGGCCCCCAGCCCGGCTGGCAGGGGCAGCCCCTCCCCCACCGCTCCCCTGGCAGACTGGGCTTTTCCAGAAGGCCTGCGGTGGGAGGAAGGGAAGGGCGGGTGGGGTGGCACACGGAGCCACGCAGCAGGGCCCGGCACCCAGCATGGACCGAACCCCCCGGCAGCCTGCACCCCCCACCCACCGGCACCGGCAGCAACGGCGGCCCAGGCTCCTCTGCAGACTAGGGGTGGCCATCGTGGAACTGGCCTTGCTGGCCTTGCAGGGCTGTTGTTGAGATTAAATGACTCATCTATACAAAGTGCTTAGATGAGTGTGGGCACAGAGCCACCGACAGTTAGGCAGCATTTGCCACGTGCCAGATTCTGTTCGACACACTGACTTGGGTGCTGTCCTTCAGACAGTGATGCTGCTGTGCTGGTTCCCACGAGACAGGTGAGGACGCTGAGACCTGCAGGGGTTCAGGAGCTTGCCCCCTGCTGGAAGGTCGGGCATCCGGAATCGAAAGCACAGGCGATCTGATTCCAGAACCTGCCTGTCAACTAGCACACAGTCCGCCCCCCGCGGGTGGGCCGGGAGGGTGGTGACCGGCAGCACCAATGCCGCCCAAGGGGGCTGTGCCCACTGGCAGAGCGAAGCCCAAGCCTCTGTCCCATGTGCTTCCAGCCCTGCACCCCCAAGGCCCCCAGGAAATACCGGCCCGGAACGTGGGCTTTCAGAGGTGCTCCAACACCACCTCCCATGAAGAAGGAAGCTTCGAAAACCTGCCCTTTGGAATTGTTCAGCTGTTGGCTGCTAATTTAAAAACCCTGAAAACCCAACGCAGCCCAGATCAAACTGGTGTGAGGGCTACAGCTGGCCTAAGACTTCAGTCAGTGACTTCCAGTGACGCAAGGACGGAGCCCAGAGCCCAGGCCCAGGCTGCCTGTGTCCGCATCCCAGCTCTGCCAGGTACCACCGAGGGCACAAGAAATGGGCAAGAAATGAAACTTCTACACCTCAAATCCACAAAGTGGGGGTATCAATAGTTCAGGGTAATCTGAGGCTCAGCAGGACAGGTGGCAGCCACAAAGGGCCACAGCCTTAGGGCCTGCGTAGAGACTCCCAGGTCCTTGACTCCGAGGGCACTTGCAGCTGGGCCGGCTGAGGGACCCGCAGGCCACCCTTCCTGGGCTCTGCGGAGGTGGCGGCTGGACACCTTCCTCAGCTCACCTGCTGCTGGGCCAGGTGCCTCCAGCCCGGTGCTCTGTCCCCTGTGCGGGCAGGTGCAGCTGAGAGCCCCCATTCCCTGTCTGAATGTGTGGCTATGCTGGGGTGGGGCCGGTCTGTGACCTCTCACTTTCAGCAGCAAAACCAGCTTTTTAGCCCACACCTTCAAGGCAGGCTTCACCAAGGCCGCCCCCACCGCTCCCCATAGCCCAGGCATCCTTTTTTTGTTTTGTAAATTGCCTTTCTGAAAGCCACCCTGGCAGGCTTTGATGTGGCCCTTTGATAATTTAGCCTCATCAATTGGCAGGCCCTGCCCAGGGAGGCCGGCTTTGAAGGGGAGCCCTCTCCTCCCGGGGCAGGAGAGGCAGCGGCTCCTGTGTCCAGCCTGGGCTGGCGGGTGGGCAGCGCCAGGGGCTGCCCGCCTGAGAAGCAGTTCGCATAGCAGCTCTGTCAGCCCCTCGGTGAGGCCGGGCTCCGAGGTCCTGTGGGTGGTGGGGGGGGGTGGTGGCTGAGGATGGACCCTCACAGGAACCTGGCCGATGGAGAGCTGGCTTGCACTTCAGCTCTCGCACTTCCCTGCCATGTGCCTGTGGCAGGTCACTTGTCCTTCGTGAGCCTCAGTTTCCTCATTTAAAAATGGGGGTGGTGGTAGAAAATGGCCCTACTGACGCCATTGCAGTGAGGATTAAATGGGATGATGCGCTCGGCAGGTCAGCACAGTGCCTGGCACACAGTAGGTGCTCAGGACGAGCTGGAACAGTGATGATGATGGTGGCGTGATGATAAGGATGATGATGATGAAGATAGTGAGGACTGAGACGCTGCTGCTGAAGACCGATTCCAATTCTCTCTTTACAGGAAAGGGAGGGAACAACCTGAAGTCCCAAAGCAATTAGTGCTGGAGCCAGACCTGGCCCCAGGCTGCTGACTCCATTCCAGTGCTCTCCCCTCCACCAGTGCACCCCTTGATACTTCCTTGAATTGACCCAATGGTCTAATCCTTAAGTGGACTCCTGTATTTTGTGGGTGCCCAGGATTAGATGACTTGGTCTTAGATCCCAGACGTGTGGGGTCTGCCAGTTGCCTTCCTCACAACCCTCTCCCCTTCCTTCCTTAGTAACAGAAGGACGTTTGGTGTGGTCATGTGACTGAGGTCTGGCTAATGAGAGGCAAGCAGAAGTTATTAGATGGGGTTTTTAAGAGAACCATTTTTGCCCTTTCCTCCGGCTTCCTTCCCCCTGCTTGGGATGTGAGCAGGATGGTTGGATCTGGAGCAGCCATCTTGGGTCATGCAGCCATGAGAAAGGAGGTCACATGCTTCCTTGGAAACAGATGATAGGTAGACGGGGCCAAGGTCTCTGATGACCAGAGAACATCACGCCAGAGGCAGAATGCTCACCTGTGCTGCAGAAGCAAAGCTGCTGCCCTGGTGGAACATGTGTGCTGGTGGAGGAAAGCAGGAAATAAAACCATAAACACGCAAACATATCAGGTCAGGTGGTGATGAAGCCAAGTAAAAGCACGAAGAACGATTGGATAATGCTGCTTTACATGGCGGGGGAGGCAGTCCACGCCGAGGGAAGAAGGGCCTTAGAAATGTGTTGGCAGAACAGCCCAGAGTAAGGGAGCTGGGGTCATGTGAGCAGGGGTGTTGTAGCAGGCTAGATAGTGGCTCCCCAAAATATCTGTTCACGTTCCAATTCCTGAAACCTGTGAGCATTACCTCTTATGGCAAAAGAGTGAATACTATCTTATTGGCAAAAGACATGACCAAGTTAAGAACCTTGAGAGAGAAGCATATCCTGAATTACCCAGGTGAACCCTAAAAGCATTCATATGCGCCCTTACAAGGGAGAGACACAGACGGGGAGACACAGAGAGGGGCAGGAGGCCACGTGAAGACGGAGGCAGAGACTGGAGTGATGCAACCACAAGCTACCTTGAGCTGGCAGAGACCAGGAAGGATTCTCTCCCAGAGCCTTCAGAGTGAGTGTGACTCTGCTGACACCTCGATTTCAGGTTTCTGGTCTCCAGAACTGTGACAGAATAAACTGTTGTTTTAAGCCACCAGTTTGGGATTGTTTGTCACAGCAGCCCCAGGAAGCTAATACAGGGGCAAGTCGTGGGCACTGAGGTCAGAGGCTGGGATGGACCCTGTCACACAGGGCCTCGTAAAGCACCTTGAGGACTCTGGACCTTCTTCTGGGTGCAAGGAGAATTCATGGGAGGATCAAGAGCAGAGCATGTTTGCATCTGATGTACATATTGAAGGTCGAGTCTGGCTGTTGGGTTTCTAGAAGGGGAGGAGAAGCCACCTAGGAGATGGCTGTGATCATCCAGGTACAAGAGGGTTATGCCTCAAGGAGCCCCGTCCAGGGGCCACCCCACACACAATCGGCCAGTTGCATTCAGTGCTACAAGTGCTCTTGGGAAGACAGAGAAGGGCATGGCTGGGTCCCTCTGATCAGACCAGGTGTGATTTCAGTGGGAAGCAAGAGGCCATGTTGCCTCTGGAGCAGTGACACAGATGTGTGTAAATATTTAGAAAACTGGGTGTGATGTGTTCATCTTTTTTAGAATTTTCTCCCTTTTTAGTCAGTGATTCTTTGAATGACAAAGTGGAACCCCGCCACCAGTTATTTTTATGCCAATTTTCAGACAGGTCAGTGAGCTCTAGTAAGCTGAGGCAGAGGAGAAGGAAGGAAGAGGGAGGCCTGGAAAACTTCAACCCACAGCTCTCTATCAGGATGACAGAAGAATATGGCTCAGCTAATCCTGCAGCTCAAATCCTAGGGAATTCACAAGGTATGGTCACCAAAGGGAGCTTCACAGGTACAAAGACCAGCTGTTAAGACACAAAAGCCCAACAGGTAAATACTCTTGTCCGTCATTTGGTACCAAAGGCCTTTGCAGCTGGGGAGGCCAATCTGCCACAATTAAAACTAGTTTGGATGAGAGATCATTTTTCTTAAAGTCCCTATCCCTTCTCCCTCTGCATATTTGCACATACCACATTGCCTCTTCTCTGCTTTTTACCTGTCCAATTCCTGGATCCAGGTAGCAGATACCCAAGGTAGTACAGTATCCAGGAACCTTGAGCTTTGAGTAAAAGAAGACTTTCCCTTGGGCCATCCAAGAGGAGGAGTAAAATCAAACCCATCAAGGCAGGAAAAGCAGCTGGGACATCTACCTAAGGGGTTGGACAGAGCAAGGGGCCTCAGAAAAGAGAAGCAGGACAGAAACTTGGAAACTAGTTCCAGAGCAGGAGATCTGGTTTCAGTGCAAGACTCAGCCTAGAGGATGCTATTGCACCTCAGAAACACGATGCTGTACTCTCTATAGCTGGGGGGAGCTTTTAAGGGCACCAAAGCATTCCAGCATTGCCCAACCTAAGCTGTGTTTTAATCCTTGCACATTGAAGACCACCATCTCCATGAGTCATGACCTCCCTCTTCTTGTGCTCTTTCAGCTCTCAGAAGGCATAGGAAAGAGCTGTCACACATGCTGAATACCTAACATGTGCCAGGTTCTGCACCAGAGGCTTTACATATTTTGTATTCCTTAATTCTCACCACATCTTTGTCAAACAGGAACTATTAGACCATCCTTTCACAGATAAGGAAATTGAGGCTTAGAGAAGTGAAAACTTATCTGGACTTACATAAGTCTGTTCTTTTGCCACACTGCCTCACCCAGTCTTGAAATTTATCTATTTATTCTCCAAGTATTTATTGAATGCTGCCAACCCTGTTCCAAGTCCAGTAGATATTACAGTGAACAGAAAAGACACAAACCCCTGCCTCCTGAAGGAGGCTTCTGGATGCTGGAAACATTCTCATTTTTTTTTTATTTTTAATTTGTGAGATCAGGGTCTTGCTATGATGTCCAGGCTGGCCTCCAACTCCTGAGCTCAAGTGTTCCTCCCACTTCAGCTTTCCAAGTGACTGGGACTACAGGTGTGCACCACCACACCTTGCTTAACATTTTGGTTCTTGAATCCAAGTGTTTCCAGTGTGAAATGCATTAAACTCTGCCCTCACGATTTGTGCACTTACTGTATATATGTTGTGCTTCAAAAAAATTTTAAAAATCCCTTTCTTCATGGAGGTTACATTCTGATGGGGGCCAGGATTGGTGCTGTGTGAGGGAACAATAACCAAGATATGGTAGGCTGAACCATGGCCCCTAAAGATATCCAGGTCCTATTCTATGGAACCTGTGAATGTGATCTTACATGGGAAAAGGGACTTTACAGATGCAATTAAATTAAAAATATTGAGATAGGGAGATTTTCCTGGATTATTTGATGGGCTCTAAATATAACCACAAGTGTCCTTATAAGAGAGGGGCAGAGGGAGATTTGACTAAAGATGATGAGGAAATCAGGAGGTTGGAGTGATGCAAGGAAGAGGTCATGAGCCAAGGAACGTGGGCAGCCCCTAGAAGCCAGAAAAGGTAAGTGAACAGACTCTCCCTGGAGCCAGCGGAAGGAACCAGCCCCACTGACACACTGACGGTAGCCCAGTGAAACGAACTTTGTAATTTCCGTTTCTTATAATGTTATTTCCTGGTATTAGAGTTATACTTGCCACATAAAATGATTTGAAAATTGTTTCTCCTCCTCTTCCTCAGATCTAAAATTTCCATTTACTTATTTTTTTTAGTTTTATTTATGTGTTGTGATTCCTCATCTCTCTATTTATTATATCCATTTTTCCTTTAAATATTTGAGCATAGTTATAATATATTTGACCCTTGAACACGGGTTTTAACTGCACAGGTCCACTGATATGTGAATTTTTTCCAATAAAAGTTATACCGAGTGTGCCTGCCTCTCCTGCCTCCCTTTCCACCTCCTCCACCTCTGCTACCCCTGAGCCAGCAAGACTAACCCTCTCTCTTTTTCCTCCTCCTACTCAATGTGAACATGATGAGAATGAAGACCTTTATGATGATCCACTTCCACTTAATGAATAGTAAATATATTCTCTCTTCCTTATGGTTTTCTTAATAACATTTTTTTTCTAGGCTAACTTTATTGTAAGAATACAGTGCATAATATATATAGCATATAAAATGTGTGTGAGTCAACTGTTTATGTTATCTGCAAGGCTTCCAGCTAACAGTGAGCTATTAGTAAAGTTTCACAGAATCAAAAGTTATACGTGGATTTTCCACCGTGCAGGGGGGTCAGTGTCCCTAACTCCCATGTTGTTCAAGGTTTAGCTGTAGTTGCTTTAAAGTCCTTGTCTACTAATTCCATCGTGTGTATCATCTCTGGGTCTGTTTCTATTAATTATTTTTCCTCATCTGACTGTGGGTCAAGTGTTTCCATTTCTTTGCATGTCTAGTAATTTTTCTACTGTATGTTGGACATTACAAATGCTATGTTGTTTTAGTCTGGACTTTGTTGTCTTCCTTCAAAGAATATTGAGGCTGTTCCTCCCCCACCCACACTTTGACAGGCATTTAATTTATTGGTGAAGCATTTTGATCCTACCAAAGATTATTTTTATACTTTGTTAATGAGAGGTCTAGAATAGCCCTTACTCTAGGACTACAGTAGTGACATTGCTGCTCTCTGTTGAGATTCACTTCCCTGTGCCTCCCTCTAGAAATTTCCCTTAAGTATAAAGCCAGGATGAATGTGGAGCTTCTCTCATGTGTCTTCCTTCTCTCAAGGACAATGTCCCTGTACTGTCTATCTCCCAATGCCTTAAAAAGTTGTTTGAAATATTGTGTCCTGTTGTACACCTATTCACAGTGGAAGGCTGATTTTAATATTCATTATCACAGCTTAGTTGGAACCAAAATTCCTCTACTGTACAGTTTTTTTAGGCTTTTATTTTGAAATAATTTGCAAATTAAAGAAAATTTGCAAAAGATAGCATCAAAAGTTCCTCACCCAGCTTCCTCTAATGTTAGTATCTTATGTAACCATAGTGCAATTATCAAAACTAAGACATTAATATTATATAATATTAATAGTATGACACTATTATCTAAACTACAGACAGTATTCAGGTTTCATAAGTTTTTTTCCTAATGTACTTTTTCTGTTCCAAGATCCAATCTCAGATACCAAGTTGCATTCACTTGTCATGTCCCCCTAGTCTCCTCAGTCTGCGACAGTTTCTCAGCCTTCCTTATCTTTCATGTCTTTGACACTTTTGAAGGGCATTGGTCAGTTATTTAGTAGACTGTTCCTCAGCGGGATCACACCCTCAGAGAAGCTTCCATGCCGGCCCTAGCAAGAACAGCAAACCCCACCACAGCTGGCTCCTGGGTGCTAATCACACTGGACACGTTACCCCAGCTCTCCCCTCCAGGACACACAGCCCCGTGCGTCCAGTCTGTCCCACTCACAGTGGCATTGGAGGCCTGGGGCATGACAGTGGCCAAGCAGAGACCTGTGGAGTGGATGGTCTGGGAATAGTGACGCTGTAAGAACAGCCCTCATGCAGGTGACATTTTGGCAGGGAGCCAGATGTCAGTCAGCCAGTGATGCAACCCGTTATGCAATGACCACACGGTGAGCACAGGGCGCCGGGGGCCTGGCGCTGTGGCAGGCTGCGGCTGAGATGGCAGGAGCCCCTTTCTGTTCTGGAATCGAGCGCAGCCGGCAGAGGCAGCTCCCAAGCCGGCACGCGGTGGCTCTCAACCTCAGGCCGGATGCTGGGCCTGGGCAAGGCAGTGCCCTGGCTGCAGCCCCAGCTTTTGAAACCTCATCAAAACGAAGAGTGGCCTCGTGCGTGCTGGCCGGGGGGCTGGTGGCCCACAGGGACGACATTCCCAGAGAAACAAGGAGCCGGTGGCCCTTTCTTCTCGGCGGCGCCACAAAGACAGGAGCATGAATCGCTTCTGCAGCGACTGCATTTCCTTTGAGGGGCCTGTCACTGGCAGCGGGCAGTGAGAAAACATTTTGTCATGCGCGTCAGCTGCCTTTCTCGGGGCCTCATCCATCATGCTCGTAATGAGGTGGCAAATTGCTGTCTTGGAGAGACACTCGAAAGCCAACCACTTCAGCCCTGTCTGTGAAGGTGTCAAAGGCCTGCCCCCAGGGCGGGCTCCCCCCAGAAGCCTTTCTGCTGGGGCAGAATGCAGAAGGTTTTATTGATCACTAAAGAAGTTGCCGCGACCACCAGCAACTCCCTGGTTTCCTGGGGATCAGGCCTCCCTACCCCCTCCTACTGCCCCATCGCAGCCAGGGGGAGCCCATCTGCTCCCCACCCTCGGTGATACCCACAGCTCTGAATCCTTGTTGACTTCAGAGTTGGCCCTGGGAGATGCAGCTGACTGGGCCGGTCTGCTGGGCACCGCCTGGCTGCCTTCTACTGGCCTGGCACATGCGTAGCTGGGACGGCCTCCCCTTCCTCCCCCAAGTTCTGTAACTTGGCAGAGCAACAGCCAAGCCCTTTCCTGATTTTTGATGTGACATCGATGATGATGTAGGTGATGATGATGGTGATGACGATGGTGACGATGGTGGTGATTATGATGATGTTGGTGATGGTGCTGCGGATGGTGATGGTGATGACAATGATGGTGGTGGTGATGATGGTGGTGATGATGGTGGTGGTGGTGATTATGATGATGATGGTGATGATAATGGTGATGATGGTGATCATGATGGTGATGATGGTGGTGATTATGATGACAATGGTGATGGTGATGATGGTGATGATGATGATCATGATGATGATGGTGATGATGATGATGATGATGGTGATGATAATGGTGATGATGGTGATCATGGTGATGGTGGTGATGATGGTGATTATGATGACAATGGTGACGGTGATGGTGGTGATGATGGTGGTGATTATGATGATGGTGTTGCTGCTGCAGATGACGGTGATGATGTGATGATGATGGTGGTGATGATGATGGTGATGGTGGTGATGATGGTGACGGTGGTGATGAAGAGGAAGATGGTGATGATGAGGATGGTGATGGACTGGGCAGCAGCTTCATCCTCTCATAATGGAGCCTTCCACACATGGTCTTGTTGAGTCCTTGTGACCACCCATGAGCTAAGTAGTCCTGTCTTCCCATTTCACAGATAAGAAGGGGTGAGGTAGAGTGAGCTACCCCATCACCAAACAAGTGGGAGAGTCAGACGCCCTCCAGAGCCGGGCGCTGCACACTCTCTCTTAGATGACACCCACGTAACTAACCACTCTCCAGGTCAAGAAGGGACCAGCATTCTGTGGGGCCACTCCCTCCCCTAGAGGGGACCCAACACTGACTCTCGGGAACTCGCTCCCCTGCTTCTCTGTGTAGCGTGACCACCCATGTGTACCCCTGAGCAGGTTCATTTGGTTCTTTTCAGCCCTTCGTATGTGGAATCCCACTGCACGGGGTCCTTCACGGCCCCCTCCCCACCCACAGCATTTGGTGAGGTCTGTCCATGCTGCCACACGGAGCCGTACTTCACCCATTCCCACTGCTGCGCAACATTCCTTGGCAGGGGTCCTTCACCCCCCACCCCCACCAGCCAGGAAGTGCTCCCGGCTTGAGGCCAGTGTGCCATGAGCAGCTCCGGCAGCTCCAAGCCCCACAAGTGGCCCCTGAGGCTTCCTGCTTGCCCCTCACGAGGCCCACCTCAGAGAGGGCACAGAGAGGTGACAGCCACCAGCAGGAGGGCATCTGGGATATCTCTGACAAGGCTGCTGGGGCATGGGTGTGAGTGGGTGGTGGGCACACAGGGGGTGGGACAGCCTGGGCTTCAGGGTCGGAGCCCCAGGTTAGCACCACATCTCCTCACTCACTCTGACAAGGAGGGTGGGCACAGTCTGTGCTCTGGGCGTCAGCAAGAGCAATGTTGCCAGCCCAGAGAGGGGCAGCTTTCTGCCCAAGGTCACACAGCAAGTGAGTCCCAGAGCTGGGTTCTTACCCCCTCTCTCTGCCCCTGTGGAGGAAGAATCAGGCCACCAGACAAGGGTGCAAATGTGGAATAGAAGACACCAGGGACCTCGTTCTGAGAGCAACCTGGTGGGAGCAGAGTCCTGCATGTCTATGAGACACAAGCTCCAGCTGTACCTCCTTCCAGAATGCCTGGCCGGATGCAGCCAACCCGCTGCAGACTCAACTCAGCGACAGTGGCCTCCTCGGGCACTCTGCCCGGACCTCACCCGGCTGGTGCTCCGGTAAGCTCCTGCTGTTTACACCCCGCCATCTCTCCTGCTGGCCCCTGGCCCCGGCTGTCTTATTCCCAGCTGCCGCTGGCTCTGCCCAGTAGACGCGACGCTGAGCTGAGTAGTTGGACGTGTGGACTGTGGGGGTGTCACTAAGGGCTCAGCCCAGGGCCCCTGCCCGCAAACCCTGGTTCCCTCTCGTGTTTATGATGGGACTTGGCCACTGAAAACTCGATTTCCCAGAAACCTGCCAGGACTGCCGCCAGGTGTACAATAGTGGGACATGATGGTGGCAGTGTGGGGCCACTCATGTGGCCAGGCCATGGGGGAGGAAAGACGGGGAGCTTGGTGGCCTCTGCCACCCCTGGGACCTGGCGGAGCCCCAAGAAGTGCAGTGGGGGGAGGAGGAGGCCACCCTGCCCCAGGCTCACCAGCCTCTGTCCCGTCTGCAGCTCAGATGCGCTACACAGTGTGACCACAAGCTCGGCCTCCTCCTCCCTGCCTCAGTCTCTCTACCTGGTAAAGTGGACAGTTTCACCGATCCTTTCCAGCTTCAGAATTCCAAGGGAAGAATTCCAGAAAGAGCAGCCAGAGGCTCCTTGGGGCTCACATCTGTCCTTGTACGTCCTTAAAACCTGTCAACAGCTTTCCTCCGGTTAAAGACACACTCCGCAGCTCACTTAAAGGCCCTTCATGGTTGGTTTAACTGTCAGCTTTTTTTTCCATCCTTAGTGGGGTATAAAATAATGGTGCATTTTACAGTTGGTGGTGTCTTTATCCATGAAATATGGTAACACCAATAATTTCCCGTTTCCAGTAGTGCCCCAGTATCCTCATTCAACCCTGGCAACCCCAGGAGGTAGTCACTGTTATTAATATTGTCTCACTTCACAGAGGATGACCAGAGACGTTAACACCTTGCCTGAGGCCACACAGCAGGGTTGCCAATGCAAGTTACCCAGGGAGGTTGGACAGTGTCAGATGGCTCTGGACAAGGCACTGGGGACACCTCCTGAGGCAGGTGACATTTTCAGACTCTTCATGAATGGTCCAGTTTCTCTCTAGTGGAGAGACATCAGGTCTCTATGACATTCCAGACAGGGCAGTGGCAAAAGTGCAGATGCAAGACCACAGGAGTCATTTAGGGACCAGGAGGCTCTAGCTGGGCTGAAGCTTATGGGAATGTCTGGAGTCTTGATCATGAGGCTGTTAGGTACAAATTGTGCAGGGCCTTGAATGTCAGTGCAAGAAAGTGGTCCTTTGGGAGGCAATAGGGAGCCATTGAGGGCTTTAGAGTAGGGGTGTTGCAAGACTGAAGCAATGTCTTAACAGTGCATTAGGCTAAAACCAAGCTCCTTTTGCTGGCATGCAGGGCCCTCCCCAACCAGGCCCCTGGCACCCCTGCTGGTTTCCTCCTGACCCCTCACCGTTCCAGCCACACTGGGGCTTTCTCCGTTCCTGAGCCAATACACATGATCCTCCTGGAGGTCTCCCCAGGTCTCTGCACAGCTCCCTGCCCCTCGCAGCTCCCACCCCTGGGGACCCCCCCTCACTCCCCTCTGCTTTCCCTCCCACTGTCACCCGGCTTTACTGTCTTTGGGGCGCCCACCACAATCTGAGATGACCTTGATGTCTGTGTCACCATTGCCCGCCTCTCACACCACGTGCGAGTTCAACCAGGATGGAACTGTCCTGTTCACAGGCCTGTCCACGGCGTGTGCCACATGGGAGGCTTTGAGACGTGTCCATCGATGGATGGATTTATCCCCCCAGTCAGCGCGTGTGTGTCCATTTCATGAGCACTCAGGTAGCACCTGGCTGGGAAGGGGACGGGTGTGGTGCTGCACAGCCGTTTTCCTCCCTCTGCTGGTCCTGCTGCCACAGCGCATGGGGACCAGAGGTCTCAGATGTCAGACCATCAGGTGTGGCCCATCCAGGTCCCGGGCATGTTTGAGTGTGTAACAGGGAGCGAAGAACAGACCCGCACAGGTTAAGCCCTGGGCAGGTGCGGGGCGCTGGGCACCTGCTCTCCCTCCCGATGCTCCGTCCCCATCTCAGGGGAGGGAACCCAGGCCGAGAGCGGACATTTCCTGAGCTTTCACTAAGCTCACGCATGGGCTGAGGCCTTTCTCTGCGTAACCCTCGCAACAACCTTGCACTGTAGCCACGGTTGGGGGTTTTTAAAGTTCCATTTTTCCACAATGAGACGCAGCGAGGTCTCAAGGGTGGCCCTCAGCCACAAGGCCAGGGAGGGCGTGCGATCCAGCTGACCCCCCGGCTTCCTTTCCCAGGCCCAGGTGCCCCGCGGCTGCATGCGTGACCTTGAGCAAGTCCTGAAGCCTTCTCCAGCCTGGTCTGTAACGGGGCGAGTGTTGGGGCGAGGCTGTCTCCGGGCAGAGGCTTATAGGATGTGCTGGGCCCAGGGCCTGGCACTGGCAAGTGCCCGACAAACATCGTCACCACCATCGTCAACGAGGGAATATGCATCTGACCCAAAGTGGAACTGCCCTCCAGAAGCAGGGGCTCCTTCCGGGTGCACAGGAGAGCAAAGGCAGGTCCTGAGCTGCCACCCCTTGCGCGGGGACGGAGACCCAGGCCCTCGAGGGCAGCCAGGGGGTCCCCAGCCCGCCCCACCCTTTCCATCAGTGGGAAATGACTCGCCTGTTCCTCCACCCACCTTAAGAGCCAGGTACCCACATGAAAACGACTCGGGGTGGGCGAGCGCCTGCCTTTGTCATCAACGCCATCAAGGCCGGAATTTCTCATGGGAAAAGTAACGTCCTGGCTGCATGAAAGGCGGGGGGTGCGGTGCAGCCCGGCGGTTCCAGGGGTGACCGACCTGGTTCGTTTGAAGTCCACCCGTTATCTGCCGCTGGGGCTGTCTGGCTTCTGCTGGGGCATAAACAGGGTGATTGAAGTAGGCGGTTGTGTCTTTCCGGATGACAAAAGTCCCCTCGCTAATTGCTACATCAAATGATCGGGAACCCCCCAGTAGAAGCCCTCAAATTACCGTGAACACACACTGCAGCCCGAAGGCCGCGGCAGCGCCCCCAGCCCGGCTGCCGCCCAGCTCCCCGATTAGGTTACCAGCGCGGGCGGCGGCACAGGAAGGTCTCTGCAGATTTGTTCTGCTTCACTGCCAGCCCGCTATGCCAGCCCGGCCTGGGCCGCAGCCCATTGTCTCTGGCCTCCTGAGCCACCACACGGGCCCGGCCTGCACAGAGCCCCGGGTGGTGCTGGGGAGGTCCTCTCCCTGGGGCCACACCTCTGGACAGGGTGCCAGCTCCCACCCAACCCCCACACCAGCTGGCCACAAAGGTGCTGTGAGCCTCGCACCTTCAAAGAGGCCATCCCAGCACTGAAGTGACCTGGTCCCCATGTGCACCCAAAGTCTCAAAGCCCTCAGCCCTTTGGGCTCTTTGCTGTCCCTGACTGGTGGGGGGAGACTGGACATCTTGGGCCAGCACCCCCTGCTGTCCTATTACACACCTGTAACAGGCACCCAGTGAGTCTGGCCCCTTTATCAATACTGGGGACACACCACTGAGCACTTCCGGCATGTGCAAGGGTCCTGTGGCAGCAGTGTGAGGCCCATAACTGGAGCCAGGGAGAGCAAGGAGAGAGCTATGAGCTGAGTGCAGCAGGAGCGGCATTTTCTGTGCCAGAGCTTCCGTCACTGCAGAGGCTAATTCATCCTGTCATTGGCTTTGCCTGGTCAGGGCCGGTAGGCAGCAGGGCACCCTGGACCAGGTGGGCTCGCTCCCTAGTGGGTCAGCACCATCTCTGCACATGCGCAGGTCCTTGGCGCACTGGGGACCTTCGTGAGACCAAGATGAGCCCCACCCCGCCCCAAGAGCCTCGTTCTTTTCTTCTTTAAAATAGAGGCTGGGGTGCAAGTGGCTGTTTCAAAGTATTTATTTGGAGCAAATGAAATAGAGAAACACAGATAAAATGGAGAAAACTGGTGGTGTGCGGTGAGCAGGGGCGAGGGGGCCCAGCGCCCACCCCACCAGCCCCCATCCTCCTCCTCACTCTCTTGCTCCCCTCCTGCCTCGGGTCCCCCCAGTCCAGGGGACGTGGCAAGCACAGAGACGCTCTCAGGCCCTGGCACACATGCTGGGCTGGGAAGCAGGTCCGCTCCGGCTGAGCTGTGCCCGGGTGTGCAGCGCCCTCCGCTTGCTCTGTGGCGTGGGCGGAGGACCCACCTCTCAGCCCTCCAGCCCTGCCCCAGGCGCTGACTGCTGCCCGGCACCGCTCGCCTGGACGTTTCTCCACGGGGTGGGGTAGGGGAGAGCAGCTTTCTCTTCCCCAAATGAGATCTGCCCAATTTCACCCTGTGCTTGTGTTTGGAGAAAAGGAAGACCCCTTCCTCCCCAGATCCCCCGGCCAGCATCTCCCCACCTGGCAGAACAGGAGGAGCACAGACGCTGTCCCTATTTTACAGACAAAGTGACCGAGGCTGAAAGAGGTGGAGGGCCTGGCCCACGGCTGCAGGGACGAGGAGAGCTGGAGCTGCTGCTGGCACTCAGGCTGTGAGACCCCAGACCAGAGTGCCCTGCACCCCAACCCCCACCTGGCTCTTGCAAGGCACATGGACGCTCAGCCCTTTTGACTTTTAGAAATTCACAACCAGCCAGAGAAAAGTTGCTCCTTTCGCCACTGGACTTGTAGTTTCACCCCTAGGTGCATGACGCTTGGCTCCAAAGTCACCTGTTCCTGATTCTGACGGTTCAGCCCACCTGCATGGTGACACATCATACAAACGGAATCCTAAGTGGCCTTCTGTCGACTTTCACTGAGCAATATGTTTCGAGATTCATCACGTTTTAGCATACAACTGCTTCGTGCCTTTGTATAGCTGAACCACATTCCACTGTGCGTGAGACCACGGCTTATCCATTCCCCGCCGACGCACGTTTGGGCTGCTTTCACCTTTGGCTGTCGTGACTGGTGCTGCTATGAACGCATGTGTTATACAGGAGTACCCATACTTGAGTACCTATTTTCAGCTATTTGGGATGTACAACAAGGAGTGGAATTCCCGGATCATATGGCAATTCCATGTGGAACTTTCTGAGGAACTGCCGCGCTGTTTTCCACAGTGGCCGTGCCATTTTCCGTGCTCACCAGCAATGCAGGAAGGCGCCGGTTCCTCTGTGTCCTCACCCGCACTGCCCGATTTCCATTTATTATCATTGTCATTAGGGTAGCCACCCCAGTGGGTGGGAAATGGAATCTCTGTGCGGTTCTCACTTGCATTTCCCTAATGACAAAGGACGTTGAGCATGTTTTCACATACCTATTGGCCATTTGTATCTCTTCTTTGGAGAAATATCTATTCAAGTCCTTTGCCTATGTTTAAACAAGTTGTTCTGGCCAGGCGCGGTGGCTCACGCCTGTAACCCTAGCACTCTGGAAGGCCAAGGTGGGAGGATCGCTCGAGGTCAGGAGTTCAAGACCAGCCTGAGCAAGAGCGAGACCCCGTCTCTACTAAAAATAGAAACAAAATTAGCCAGACAACTAAAAATATATAGAAAAAATTAGCTGGGCATGGTGGAGCATGCCTGTAGTCCCAGCTACTCGAGAGGCTGAGGCAGGAGGATCACTTGAGCTCAGGAGTTGGAGGTTGCTGTGAGCTAGGCTGATGCCACAGCACTCCAGCCCGGGCAACAAAGTGAGGCTCTGTCTCCAATAAATAAATAAATAAACAAAAATAAATAAACAAGATGTTCTTTTTGTCACTGAGTTGTAAAAGTTCCTAATACATTCTGGACACTCCTTAGTAACATCGTAACTAGGGGCCTGCGTTTTCACTGGCAGTCGGTCCCCAGTTGGTGGTGGCGGGGTGGGAGGATGCTGCGTGGCTCTCGCAGGTGGCTCTGCCGTGCCCCAGCTGGTCTGGGCTGCCCAGGGAAACACCAGCAGGGTGGCCCTCATCCTGCCCGTCACAGCGGGAGCAAGGCAGGGACAATCTCTGGGTGCCTCGGTTTTCTCACCCGTAGAAACAGACGTAATAACAGAATCCACCTCATACAGCTGTTTTAGGGAAGCAGCGACTTCACTGATAGACAGTGCGGCAGAGAGCCGAGCACATAGTAAGTGCTCAATGAATGTTAAATATTAAAATATTATTACTGTATAAAATATAAAAACACTCAGTGCTGTGTCATCAGAGGAATGTCTGTGAAAACCACAATTGTTTCAAAGGGTACAAGGTTTTAGTTAGACAGGATAAATAAGTATGTGAGTTCTGGAGTGCCACAGTACGGCACGGTGCCTGGAGTGAAAAACAATGTGCTGTAGAGTTGAACGCTGCTAAGCCAGTCGATCCTAAATGTCCTCACCGCACACACCCCAGTGATAACCAGCAAAGTGACGGGTATGTTAATTAGCTCGATTGTGGCAATTGTTTCACAATGCATACATATATCAAAACATTGTGAAAGAACTAAAAGAAATGACTACACTTTTTTGCCTCCCCAAATATCAGATATTTTTTGAAAAATAATGATGCCCAGGATTAGCAGGAATCAGGGAACAGGCCCTCTCATGCTGCTTAGAGGCAGTGAAATGAACAACACTTTCCTTTTATTTTTAAGATGTCCTTAACGTATGATTGGCTGTTTAAAGCAAAGGTCAGAACAGAATATTCTGGGGTTTATGAAATACGTAGAAGGAAAACGTGTGGCAGCTACAGTGCAAAAGCTGAGAGGATCCCTCCATCGTGTGCGAAGTCGCATAACATTCTGGAACGGGAAATTGTGACTAGAAACTTCAAAGCGAGTGCTAAGCAAACAAACAAAAGAAAGAAAGAAAACAAGGAGGTAAAGCCAGTAAGCCAATGGAGAAGAGGAAATGGAATCCTCAATGTCGGGTTAATCCACAAGAATGCAGGCAAAGAGTGAGAAACAGACAGCGAGACTGGAGGTGTCGGCCCGACTATGGCAGTCAGCACGTCGCATGACCTGGCTTGAACTTCTCAAATAAAAGGCAGAAGTAGTCAGACTGGATGAAAATGTAAGACCCAACCATATGCTGTCGGCAGCTAACTCATTTTACGCACGAAGACAGAGATTGAAATAAGTATAAGGATAGAAAACTATATGCCATTCCCCGCCCACCTGGACCCCGCCCACCTACCTGGACCCCGCCCAGTCAGGCCCATTAGAAACGGGTGTTCAAGTGTGCCCACCTGGCCCACCTGCCAACTGGAACCTGGCTTTGTGCCCATTTTTTAAATGGTGCAAAGTGGGGGGTTTTTAGGACAATGAAACTGCTCTGTGTGGCATTGGATTTGAAATCATACATTTGGCAAAGCCCATGAGCCCTGTGCAAACTGTGGGCTTTAGTTAATAATAAGGTAATAATAATGTGCAAGATGTTAATAATACTAAATATTATTATGATAAAATACAATAATAAATCTAAAACTGTGCTGAAAATAGCCTATTAATTATTTAAAAACCAACCAACCAACCAAAAAGAGGCAGTGCAAAGAGTCCAAGACTGGAAGCAGCCCCAGCCTGACCTGGAAGCCGTGAGCAGTCAGGGTAACGATGCAGCTGCCGGTTTTCTGATTCTCAGCCAAGTTCACGGTTGGCTTCCCTTCGTGCTTCTACACTTATCACTTCACAGCATTAATTATCACGGCCCCTCCCCATTCACAAATAGCTTATCAACAAACGACTTGGGTGTCTGATAATGCAGCTGTGGCTGGAGTGAGCTTCCAGAACCTTCTAGTCCCGCAATGGCCAGCCGCTCCAGGCCCTCATCTCACACTGCCCCACTATCCAGCACTCACACCCGAGTTGGGAGGCAAGAGGTTAAAAGCACAGCTCAGACGCTGTGTGAGGCTGGGCCAGTTACTCAACCTCTCTGTGCTCAGGTCCGATTTTGAAAGTTAGACTTAAAGTAGCCCCTAGATCACAGGGTTAAGGAGGAGAGAGTGTGGTCAGCACATGTGCCCGGCTCGGGGGGAAGGAGTGGGGAACCTTCTCAGAGAGATCAGAAGAGGCCAGGGTGTCCCGGCTGTAGGAGTCAGCTCGGCTGCCGTAACAAAGCACGCAGACCGGCGGCTGAGACACAGGCATTTATTGTCTCACAGTCCCGGAGGCCGGAAGTCTGAGATCAAGGTGCCATATCTGCGAGGCCTCTCTCCTTGGCTTGTAGATGGCTGTCTCCTCCCTGTGTCTCACATGGCCGTCCCTCTGGGCGGACATGTCTGTGTCCTAATCTCCTCTGGTGATAAGGACACAGTCCTGTGGATTAGGGCCCACGCTAACGGCCTCATTTTAACTTGTTGACCTCTCTCCAAACCCATCTCCAAATACAGCCACATTCGGAGGCACTAGGGGTTAGAATTCTAACATACGATCTGTTGGTGGAAACAATTTGGCCATAACATCAATGAAATTCCTAAAATGCGCCCCCGGTCCTGGCCCCTCCACGAGGATGGCGGGGAGCAGCTGAGATGCAAATGCAGGGGTGGGGGGTGGCGGGGCTCCTGTAAGGCATCATCCGGGCTGGGGTGGGACAGGGGCTGCTGCCAAGAAGAAAGAGCAAGCGCCCGAGTGCTGGGTCTGGCCCGAGGCGGGCCCAGCTGCCACCCGGCCCAGATGGCCCTCTGGCCCTGCACCTGCATCTGCAGAATGGGCGAACACTCATTCAGACCCCAGAACGCCACCAGCAGGTGAGACCTTGAATAGTAATTGGCTTAATTGGCATCTGGGAAACACCCAGGACAGGCAGGTGGGAGGGCTGAGCCCCCTCCCCAGACAAGCCCTCCCCTTTCCAAACCTCCCCCTTCGGGGCCACTCTGAGGTGGGAGCCACTGCGGGGCGTCAGGAGAGCAGCAGGAGTGCCCGTGCCCGCCCTGCTCCTGGGGAGAAGTTGGTCTGCAGGCTCGGGCTCAGGTGCGCACGGGTCTTTGTGTGCCCAGGAGATGCCGGGCCGAGCCTTTGTGTGTGTTTGGTTCTGTTTGCTTTGTAACTACAAAGGGCTCACCAGCCCAGCTCGGTTATTTTGCTGCGACTGCAGGGACCTTTTACATCCACCACAACTGCGTCCCCGCAGCCAGGAGGGGCTTTCGTCCTGCAGAGGGCTCCGGCTGCTTCGCTGCCAGGCAATGGAAAGAACTTATTTTAGGAAAACGGGAAGCCACCTACCACTTAGCGAGGAATCCGGCTTAATTGTGACGCCGTTCTCAGTTTCTTTATTTAGCTATTTATTAAACTGGCTCGAACTAGGATTGATGGCAGTGCCAGCCTCGCGGCTCCTCGTGTGCCCCTGGCGCAGCCGCAGCTATTTCGGCCTGATTAAAGGCTCCACCAGCCACCCCCTCGCTCGGACACACAGCTCGAAGCCCCGGGCGCAGGAGGGCACGGCCCGCGGTTCGCAGGTCTGGTGGCACTGAAAGGCTGTATTTGCCTCCAAATCCACGCCCGGGGCTCCCAGCCACGCCATGGAGTCTCTCCAGGGGCACCAGCCTGGGCCTTGCAGCACGGAGCCAGCTGGGCGGACCCGGCCCCCACACCCACCCCAGGGCCCTCCCGGCCCCAAACGCCCTCCTCACACCCCCCTGTCCCCGTGGCTTTGAGTGATCTCATGTATTCATTCGCCTGCCTGATGGGAACATAGGGTCCGAGAAGCCAGGGCCCTCACCCCTCCATCCATCCTGAATCTCCAGGTTCTAGAATGTGGCTGGTTGCACGGTGGATGCTGAGTTTCTCAGTCCTGTGTGGAAATAGAGGCTTCAGAGACCAGCCCCAGGGGGACCTCAGCCTTGAAGACCCCCTCACAGGGGAAATGAGCGAGACACTATTTTGGGGCTGTCGGCCGAGCAGCCGGGTGGCGCCAGCCCCAGCCTGGGGGCTGCAGGGGGACCACGCAGGCCTGACCTGGGGGTGGCTCCAGATCCTGGAAGGAGTGCGGTCGCTCCTGTTCTCCAAGGGCGGGGGTTACAACCTGCACACCCAGGCCAGAGTGACGGCCTCACTGCGTCACGCCGCGGGATGGCGATGCTACAAAAGGCAGATAGTGACGAGTGCTGGGGAGGGTGGAGAGGAACCGGAACCTCCCTGTGTTGTTGGTGGGAATGTAAAGTGGTGCGGCCGCTCTAGAGAACAGGCTGGCTGCTCCTGAAAGGGTTAAACACAGAGTTACTTGTGACCCAGCAACTCTGCCCCTACGGCCCAGGAGAAATGAAAGGTGTCCACACAAGAACCTGTGCGCAAATGCCCGCGTGGCAGCATTGTCCCTAGCAGCCAAAAAGGGGAAACAACCCAGTATCCACCCACTGGTGAAAGGGCAGGCTCAGCATGGTCTGTCCACGGGAGGGGATACTACTTGGCCACAAAAAGGAACGAAGCACCAACACAGGCTACGTCATGGGTGACCCTGGAAAACCTCAAGACGAGGGCCCTCCCCGCCTGTCTGCCCAGAAGTGCTTTCAGCTGGCATGTTTACACCTGCACCCCAAAAGGCTGGGATGGTGGTTTGCCTCGGGGGAGGAGCTGGGGGTGACTAGGGTCCCTTGGTGCGGACTGTGTTTGTGTTTTGTTCCCAAGAACGGCCCGCCAGTGGCTTGCTGAGCCTGTCGGCTGGGCAGCTGGCTGTGTGGGGGCTTCACTCGAGCAAAGTCTCCGAGCTGTGCACGGGGAGCCGTGTACTTTCCTGTGTGTGCATCACATGTCAGGGAAAAACTCTTAAAGGTAAGGTTGAAACCAAGCGCAGAGGACTGCCTACAGGGTGGGGGCACAGGGGTGTGTGGGTTTGGGGGTCAGATGTCCCCCCCTCTCCTGGCAGGACTCATGCCCCAGCACTCCTGGCTGACCCTGGTTTGGTTACGGTTCTCACCTGTGCAGCGGGAATGACACTGGCGCCTACCTGAGGGGCTGTTCTGAGGACTGAGGGAACCGCTGCAGGTGACAGGTGAGCCGGGCCCGCACGGTGGAAGAAGTCCCCGTGCACAGCCGCTGCTTTTTGAGCTCGGTTAGCTGTTTCCGGCTCCAGGAGCCCGAGGCGATGGCGTGGCCATCCACGTCCCAAGCCTTTCAGCCCGTGCTCACGAGACCTCCCGTGGCCAAGGGACACTGCAGACGGGATGAAGTTAAGGATCTGGGGACGCAGAGATGAGCCTGCTATCTGGGTGGGCCCCACGGAATCACAGGGTCTGCCCGAGGAGGAAGCAGATCGGGGCCGGGGAGGGGACGTGACCGTGGAAGTAGAGGTCCGAGCAGTGTGGGGCCCAAGCCGAGGAACGTGGGTGGCCCCCAGACGCTGGGAAAGGCAAGGAATGGGTTCTATCCTGCAGCCTCCAGGGCGACCGGCCCCGCTGACACCTTGGTTTCAGCCCAGCTGGCCCATTCCAAACTGCTGGTCTCCAAACCACGAGAGGACACAGCTGTGCTGCTTTAGGCCAGTAAATTTGTGGTCACTTGTTACAGCAGCCACAGGAAATCACACGATGGGTCTCTCACGTGCCGCCTGCTGAGACATGTCCCAGAGCTGTGTCCTCCCCCCTCCCCCCAAGACCGTCTCCTCTCGGTGGGCCCTAGAGGTGCTGGGTACACTGCAAAGCCCCCGCCCGGGGCTCTGTCCAGGAAAGGGCCACTGAGGCCGACTGAGGCCACCTCACCTGGGGCCTCGGCTGCCCCAGCCCAGGGTACATCCCTCCCACGGGGGGAGGAAAGGTGGGTCCAGGACACTTGCAAACACCCGACACTGTCGCCACTCCATTCAGCACACCTGCTAAGCCCGGGCCTGTGCCGCGGGGTTAGGGGCACAGGGCTGAGCAAACGCCAGCAGGGTCTCTCCCCGGGAGTCCGAGCGCGGCTGGGAAGACAGATGTTCCTCAGACCCCCACATCGGCCAGGAGCACCCGGGAAGACCTACCGGGGGAGGTGATAATTGAACTGATATGGGGGTTGTCCCAGGCACGATGTTGGCGGGGACTAGACAGAGCCCCATGGGCTGGGGGAGGGGAGAGGCCACAGCAGCAGGGCAGCCAGGACTCTGAGCCCAACGGAAGGCTCTGGAAGGGTACAAGCTGGCAGTCTTGTGATCCCATCCACTTTTGGAAAGACCGCTTTGGCTACCCTGTGGAGACCGGCTGGGCTGGGGAGCAGAGTGGCTCCGGCCACTCCGGGACAGGGGCCACCATTCGTCCCCAGGGGCTGCCTGCTTCTTGAAGGGGGCAGGGCTACATCTCAGGCCTGCAACCCTGGCTGCATTCTGGGAGCTGGTTCCGAGGGACCTCCCTCCCGCTGGCAGGGGATGGGGTGGGGGTGGGGACCTGCAGAGGGAGGGAGATCCGAAGGACAGCTCCAAAAGGTGCCAGCTCTGCAGACCGGGGCTTCCGGGGGCCAGGACTCCGGGTTGCGTTGCCCACCCTGCCCCCATCATAAATGCATCTCAGCTCCTCTGTCCCCGTTCACTGACCTGCAACCAGGTGTGAATTGGGCCCAGCCAGGGACAAAATGGCTTTGATGAGCCAAATGGTGGAGAGTTCTTGGAGGGGGAGGGGCATTGGAATCCCCTCAGCCACCCAGGCCCAAGAAGGGGCCGGGAAGGGTTTCTTTTACAAGCCTGTCCCCTCCCCGGGGCCTGCTGTGCACAGACCCTCCCCAGGCAGCTGCCACCACTGCTGGCCAGGCCTCTCTGGGGGACAAGGAGGCTGGGTCCCCAAGGCCTGGCCCCTTCCTGGCCATAGAGATTGGGGTCCACCTTTCCAGAGGGTAGGCCTTTGGAGAGATTCCCAAAGGGACTAAAATGTTCATTTTTAAAAAATAGCAAATCAACCATGTGACATCTCAAGGCCTTCCCCAAGGCCTGAAGAAGAGCAGGGAGCACAGGGTGCCAGGCCCTTCCTGGGGTCTCTGTGGAGTGCCTGCCTGCCCGCCCACCCCGCCCTGTGGCCTGGCACCCTTGCTCTCTCCCACTGAGCTGGGGCAGCTGGTCAGGAGGGCCGGGTCCTGGTACCCCGTTCCTGCCCCAGACAGATGCTCAGACGGCGCCAGACTGACCAAGGCCCTTCCCAGTTATCTCTCTACCCCAGGGGTCCCAAGAGATGGGTGGGCAGGTGTCCTCATTTCACCGCTGGGGAGAGAAGCCTGCCCGGCCCAGTGGCCTCCTGCCTCCTCTCCCACTGTCACCAGGAGCTGACTGGGGCCTTCGCACCCCGACCGACCTTGGCAAGGCTGCCTCTTGTCGTCATCCAGGTCTCAGCCCAGGGACCCCCAGATGTCTCCTTTTTTTTGAGACAGTCTCATTCTGTTGCCCAGGCTAGAGTGCCGTGGCGTCAGCCTAGCTCACAGCAGCCTCAAACTCCTGGGCTCAAGCGATCCTCCTGCCTCAGCCTCCCGAGTAGCTGGGACTACAGGCATGCACCACCATGCCTGGCTAATTTTTTCTATATATTTTTAGTTGTGCAGCTAATTTCTTTCTATTTTTTGTAGTAGAGACGGGGTCTCGCTCTTGCTCGGCTGATCTCAAACTCCTGAGCTCAAACGCTCCACCCACCTCGGCCTCCCAGAGTGCTAGGATTATACGTGTGAGCCACCACACCAGGCCTCCCAGATGTCTTCCTTGAACCCTCCTCCCCCGCATGAAGGACACCTGTCACACTTCCCACTGTCCCCTGTCCGTGTCTTCCCTGCCTTCATCACTCCCCCTTTCCCACGGGCGCTCACTTCCTTGTTCTGCCACTCAGTGAGGCGGGGCTCACAGACCCGGCACCCAGTGGGTGCTCAGCAAACGCAGATCTGAGGATTGGAGGAAGGGACCCTCAGAAGAGGTTGAGAGGGAGGTACATCCCGGGGTGTGATGCACCCAGCCCAGCCCTGCTGCATGTCTGGAGAGCCAGCTGGGAATGGGTCCTGCCAGAGAGGCTCCTGCCCCCTCCTGTGGGGTCTCTGCCCAGTGGGGGTGATGCCACACCCCTGCTGCCATGCTAGGTTGAGAGGGTCTCGGGTTTGAAAGCACTCAGATGCTCTCTCTTGAGCTGTGGGACCACGTGGGGGTCCCAGGGCTGGCACTCAGGCTTTGGGGGATGGCTGATGCCATCTCCCTGCCACCTGCCCTTGGCCACTGCTGAGTGCCTAGCCTGGTGCCCTGACTGCACTCTGTGCCCCCAGATCCCTGCCCGCGTCCCAGCATGAGCCCCAGCACCACGCCCATCTGGTGCTGTTGACAGTGCCCCTCCTGGGTGTGGGGTGCACGGGGGTGCGGTTCCAGGGCCCCACTGCCGTTCACACTCTCTCTGCCACCAAGAAGCTGAGAGGCCTGAGACAGGTTGTTCGTCCCTCCTGGGATGATGCTGGATCCTCAGCCCAGAGGACTGTGACCGGGAAGGTCACCTGCCATCATGCATGTGACATGCTGAGCTGTGCAGCCCCGTCAGCACTGGAAAGACGTGACTCATGCTAATTCGTACCTTATTCAAATAGCCAACTTCCCTAGAGCCACCCTTCCAGGCCTGAGACCCCCGAGTTGGGGAGGCCTGTGGCCATGCCCCACGCCACCTCCAGGCCTGAGCGGATCGAGTGGGCCAGGGGCTGGGTTCTGGAAAGTGCTCTGGCCTCGCCCTGCAGCTGGGCCAGGCAGTGTGACCTGCAAGCCCGATCCACTCAGCTCCATGTGGTCAGGTGTGGCCAGGCCTCCTGGCTCCTTCCCAAGCCCCCTTTCCTGGACTCAGCCCCGCTCGCCCCACAGCTCTGCTGGGAGACTCTAGGCCAGAAGTTCTTCCTGGGTCTGGGTGGCTGTGGTGGTCAGCCCCGGCCTGTGGCTGCTGCCTCCCGCCACTCCTAGAGGGCCCCCAAAGCCCTCAGACCCTGGCCAGGCTGCTCCCGGGGACGAGACAGGGCAAGGAGGGTGACAGGGAACTTCTCCCAAATTCCCACCAGCCGCTGCCCCTCAGCCCATCCACACTGAAGCCATTGGCCATGGGGAAGGCCCTGCCTGGCCACAGGGCCCTGCTCTGGAAGCCTGCTTTCCCATCCTCCCCTGCCCCTAGCAGCACTTTCGGCCACAAGGGAGCCGGCGGGGCTGCACCGTCACGTGGGGCATCAGGTATTGACCAAGGGAGCCGTTGGGGGGGGGCAAAGGCCAGCTCACCACGGCTCCTCTGGAGGGGAAGGAGCCCGGGGAGGGGGGGGGAAGCAGGTCACCCACCCCGTTCCAGGTGCAGACACAGAAGGGAGAGGACAGACCCAGCCCTGTCCTCCAGGACAGCAGGGGAGGCCGGGGCTGGGGATGCCAGGGACTGGGGCCTGAGTCCTGCTTGACCAGCACTTGTGAGTCACCGAAGCCCTGACTTCCCCTCTCCTGACTCCACATCGTATCTGAGGCTGGGGACTGTGGTCCAGTAGAATAGAGCACAGCACACAGACTGTGTGTGCCACGCGTGTACCACCAGCATTGCCTGAGACAGGGCAGACGAGCAGCTGGAAGAGCACTGGGCTGAGTCCACGCTCAGTAATCACCCTTAGCTGTTGTCACCAAGGAGGTGCAAAAAGAATTGCTGAGCTCCCCGGGGAAGAAGTTATGGCCTGGATTCTGGGGAGGGGATGAGCGGGCAGAGAGAGAATCAGGTACAGCTTGGCCAAAGGGTAAGTGACTCGCATGCAGGGTGTTGGTGGGCAGCCAAGGAGCAGGGAGACCGGAGGCCTGGCTGCAAGTTCCTTATGAGACCAGTTTGCCGGGGGCTGGCTCCTCTGGGGCTCTGAAGCTTACAGAGGAGTCTGGACTTTTGTGCTGCAGGCAGAAAGTTTTAAGATGGGAAGCAAGGTCGGACCAGCATCTTGGACATTATCACCCAGGACTTCGTGAATGGCAGGAGTCTGATTAAGATGAAGTAGGAGAACTTGGGGGAGCCTTGACTCTGGATGTGAGACCATGAAAGACCACCAGGGACCCCCTCCACATGCTCCCGAGGCTCTAGCTGGAGGCCGAATCTGGTCTGGAGGGAACTGCGCTGACCCAGGAGGCCTCTGGCCTTCTCGCCTTGGACCAGCCTTCCCTGCTTCTGCCCCAGATCCTCCGGGCCCGAGAATCCCCACCTCGGCGGCTGGAAGCCACTAACCCAGGCCCCCTCTCCCTAATATTCCAGATGCTTCTACCTCCAGGCTCAGCCAGAGGTGGGGGCACAGGTGAGAGGTCGTGCAGTGCACCGACTCGGCCAGAGCCTGGACTTTTCCTTCAGGGCAGGGAACCAGCAGTCCCTGGCCGACAGGCATCCTCGGCCCAGCAACAGGGGCCGATGTTGCCCCCGAGGTCTGTCCTGCCGGCCCTCCCTCCTCCCCCAACCACCCCCGACCCCGGGTGTCCATTCTTTGACCAAATGTTTTTGATTTTGCAGGAAGTAGAGCAAGGGCCTAATCTGAGTTTAATTTTTGAAGCAAGGCCTTTGATTTAATACTTATTCATTTAAATAATTAATGCCTCTGAGTCCGGAGTCAGAATGCACCTCAGTCTAGCCCGTCTCTTTCCTTACATGCGAAGGCAGACCTCACAGCACTTGGTGCCTCCAAACCATTAATTTGTACCAACTGGGACATTCCAAGGGCCCGAGCAGTTCCCGAGCACGACTTGGCAGAGCTCGCCGCCATCCATCGGCGATTAAATCCCATTATAATGTGCTGCCGTCCCCGAGGACGTGGGGTGGGCAAGCGGCTGCCTATTTAGCAAGGACTCTGTGCTCAGGCTCGGTCCTCTTGTGGTTATAGAATATTCCAGGCTTTGAGACATTTTTTCAAACCTAGACTTCTTCACTCAATCAATAAACATTTATTAAGTGCTAACTGTCTGCCAAGCACTAGGTAGACCCTAGAGAGACAACTCGGACCCCAAAGAGAAAACACATGGACGTAAAATCTGCAGGGTCGAGTGCCACGGGGGACATCGCAGGACAGGCGTGGTCAGGGCTGCTCGGTGGAAGATGACCTCCGGTGGACACTGGAGGGCGGGTAGGTAGAAAGTAGGGGGAGGGGGTGACCCAGGGGTGTGGGCAGAGGGGGGACGGCCAGCTGAAAAGGGGGGCACGGAGGGGCAGGGTGCAAGGCAGCTGAGTTTCCAAGGTGAGGCTGGGAGGGCTTTTCCTCTACCGCTTCCTGGGGGAGATTTTTCATCTTTTTTTCTTTTTCAAAGCACAGGATGGATCTGCTCCCCTGGATGTCACCTTGAATCTGCACTGGCCAGTTGGTTTCTCCTTAATCTTACTACGATGATATGTGACTTCTTATCGTCCTGAGCAGAGCAGGCAAACAGCCCTGCTCTGCCTCTTGGAGCCCCTAGTTTTGTGCCGATGTAGTGTAGAGGTTCCAACAACTGCAGCTCTTATTCTGTAAATGGAGAAACTGAGTCCTGGAGACAGGACTGTCCGTAGACAGGCACTGGGTCCCTGGAGTCCCCTCACAGGAGGCTCCACTGTCGGCACTTTGGGCTTTTATTCAGAGGCTGATGTCAAGTCACACCAAATTGGACTTCAGTGCTGTTCAGAAAAGACAGGTGAGGGGACAGAGCAGACCCCAATGCCCCACAGGAGGGAGGGCCTTCCCTGGTCCACCCTTGGAATTCAGCCAAGGACAATTTTTCTAGTGAGAACAGCTATCTTGCCTGTGCATCCGTTAAGCCATCGATAACCCGCTGAGAAGAGCATGGAACAAACATGGGGTGAAGCTGGGGCCTTGCCGTCCTTCCTGGTCACCCCAGATGTCTGAGGGGTGCACAGCTGTCTGCAAGCGCAGAAGCAAAGGCATTTGGGCCCTCGGTGGCTCATGCGGTAGGAGCTCTTGGGACACCGGGGTGGAACCTTTCCCCTTCCCAGACACAGGACCTGGGTGAGGGCTGGTGAGAGAATGTGAGGGTGCAGGGTGGCCTGGGTCCCTCCCAGGGGACGTGCAAATGGCCTGGCTGTCCTGCTTGGCTTGTGGCACATGCAAGCAACAGCATGGACCGAGGCAGGCCCAGGTGGCCACGCTCCCTCCAGAGAGGGGGGCTTCCCGGAGCCAAGCAAGCCGCTCCCTGGGACCCAGGCTAACCCCAGGGCAAGGGTTTCTGCCTCATTGTGATGGGCACCCCAAAGTATTCACGGGGTGACTGAATGAGACATTTTCCAGTGCTGTCCTCCTCTCTCGGACATAGGACAGCCCACCAGCCACTGCCAGCTGGGTTTAATGTCACGCAGGTGCCTCTGTCATCTCAGGGCTCTAACCTGAGGCACAACACTGAGCTTTGTAGTCAGCGAATCCCCTGAAACCAGGGGCGATTTTTGCGCGTGCCTGCATTATCCCAGCATCCAGAGCTTCCAGCAGGGTTCTCAGGTCCTCGAAGGGCTCGGTGGTTGCCCGAACCCCTGGCTCCCTGCTCACAAGCTTGTAAGTAATTCACATACCCAGGCCCAGCAGGTGGAGACCCAGAGCTGCGGGAACGCGAGACAGCTGGGATTCTCTCTGACGGAGGGCAGGAAGGCTTCTTCCAATGGAATAATTTTTTCATCTTAAACTGTAAACATTAACTCAGAACCTGGGTTGGAGGCTGGCTCTGTCACTTCTCAGCTGGTGGTTTTGAATGAGTCACTTAACTTCTCTGGGCCTTAGTTTCTTCATCCTAAGATGGGGTAATTATAGAGCCTGCCTCAGAGGATCAAATGGGGATTAAATGAATTCTCAAAGATTGCTTAGAGCTGGACGTGGCTGCAGGACAGGTCCTGTGCCCAGCTGTGGGGAGCCCCAGTTGAATGCCACCCAGACCTGACCCCCAGGGAGCTCAGAGTGTAGTGGGGACGATGGACAGACAATGCCTGCACAGCCAGGTGGGGTGGCCACAAGGGCAGCACGGAGCTGTGGGAGCCCAGAGGAAGCCCCGCCAACCAGGCCCCAGCTTCCTCCTGGGGGCGCAGTCTCTGAGCAGAGCCCTGTAGAATAAACGCATCAGCGAGAGGAGGAGAAGAGGGAAAGGGCCGCTGAGGAAAGGAGATGGACCTCGCTGCTCCGCGCTCTCCAACAGACCCAAACAGACACGCACGCACACATACATGCATAAGCACACCACACACACACACACACACATATATGCACACCATGCACACATACACACACATACATGCATAAGCACACCATACACACATATACATGCACACCTTGCACGCATATACACACGCATGCACACACAGCTGCACACAAGAGCATGCACCATGCATACAAAGATGCAGGCACATGCATGCACACGTGTTCACACACATGCACACACCTAACAGGAAGATGTCTCCTGCCCTATGCACCAGGGCAGAATTACCTTCAGCCTCCAAAGCCTGAGAACATCCATAACTGTGAAGAAGCGCCCCCCCGCCCCGTAGGTGCACTTTTGCACTGGGAGGTCAGGTTGCAAAAAGAGAAGCAAAAAAAACCCCACAAAATGGTGCCATCTTGTGGTGGCAATGGGACTAGGCTGGAGGCCGCTGTTCCCTTCTTTTTTTGGAGGGTTTTCCCTAGAAGCTCAGCTTCCTGGGCTGGCAGCAACTGTGTCCCACAGGAAGGACAGAAGCCGCAGGGCAGCCTCTCAGCCACCCTTCCATTGGGGAGAGGTAGGGACATTCTAGACCAGCGTCCCTCCCACCCCATGGCCCCTGTGCTTGTTCCTGAGCAGGCTGGGGTCACGCAAGCACCGAGTCCTCTGCCAGAAGCTTCAGCAACCTCCTTCTCTGTCTGAGCTTCACTTGCCTCATTCATGAAACGGGGTGATTACGTCAGTGCTCGCCAACTAGGGCCCCCCTCTGCCTACTTGGGATGTCCCGTGGATAGACTAGGCCACCCCCCAGCATCAGGCCTGAAACCAGTGCTAGCTGGGGGTCTCCACCTGGCCAGTGTAGACACTGGCGGGGAGGTAGTGCCAGGGGCCCCCTTGCTGCCCCACAGACCCCAGGAGCTCGTGAGAGATGCAGGATCTCAGGCCCCACCCTGGCCTCTGACACCATGTCTTTACCCCAACAAGGCCCCAGGGATTTGGGCAGCTCCCCAGAACACCCGTCAGCAACTCCCGCCTCTCCCAGCATCCCCTGCCCCTGTGAGAACTCTGCTCCCCACCCCGCCCACAGGGACAAGGGTTCCTCGCCGTTGGTGGTGGGGAGAAGGCCTGGTGCCCCTCCCTGCAGGACGCCTCCCTCAGACGTCGCTTGGCAGGGAGGGGCAGGGACCCAGCCCTGAGAAAGGCTGCTGGGCCGGATCCTGGTTCTGCCGCTCTCTGGAGGCGAGTCCCACCCCCTGTCTGTGTCTCGGGGTCCTCATCTGTAAAATGGGGACAACAATAGACCTTATCTCACAGAGTGTTTCAAGAATCGAACAAAATACGATCCATGTAAAGTGCTGGTCGTGGTAAGAGCTCAGTAAATGTTCACCAGTGCAGGTGACGCTCTTCCAGCCCCCACCCCCATTCTGAGCACATTTAACTTGGGGCTTCCTCTCCAGAGTTTGAGGGGGGCCTCTCGGAGAGGACAAAGGAGGAGGCTGGGGCTCCTGCGCCCCATGGATCTGTCATGGGATGGATCTGCGACCGGGGACCCTGGCTTCAAAGGCGTCGGCAGTGGGGACGGCCTCACGCATTTCCATAATTCACTCCACACCAATTAATCTTTCACTGTCGATATGAGTGTTCGCTGAATGCCCTCCCTGGGAGAGCCCACCGTTTTCCAGCTCGGAGGGGCTTTCTTCTCGAATGGCATAATGTTAATTTCCCCCGAGTCCCCCTGGAAAGAGGTTTTAGAACAAGACGTGGAGCCTGGCAGGAAGCTGACATCTGAAACAGCCGTCCAGGGAGGAGGGGCTGTGATATTTGCTAATTGCCAATCAAGAGCTATGGGAGCGTCTGAGGCTTGGAAAAAAGTTTCCTCCTGCTGGGCTGGCTGGAGGCACAGGGCCGGTCCCCTGGCCACAGTCGCAGCTGCAGGGCGGGGTCCTTCGCCCAAATAAGTACCCTTCTTGGGTCTCAGGGAGGAAGGAACAGGGAAATCTCCTTTTGGAAAACTGGAGCGTACTGGTGGGGGCTGGGGCCTAGGTGCTGCGGTCACCTCTGCCGACAGCCAGCCCAGCTTCCGAGGGCGAGACTTCCCTCGCCAGGCATCCGTGAGATGAGGGCCGTGGCCAACATCAGGGGCCTTGGAGCTCCCTCCAACCTCCCCAGGGGAGCCCCCAGGGGGCTGCCCACTGTGGCCTGGCCCCGAGGCCCTTCCCCGGCCGGCCTGCCAGGAGCGCCCACGGAAAGTGGGCAGACAGGTCAGCCCCACCCTCTCCTCCCACAGGCATTGGCCGTGCCCAGCCTTGGACGCCGGTCCTCTATTTCCAAGTGACATCTGTGGCCTGTCCTGAGAGTGCCCGGTCCCGCCTGGCACCCGGAGCCTTTCCCTCTCTCAGGCCTGGCAGCCGCGAGCTCGGCTCCAGAGAGCCGGGGATCCCCGGGAAGGTGCTCGCCTAAGTGCCGGTGAGAGGCGGTTCCAGCTCACTGTGCGGACTAATGAGAGGGAAGCTTGAGAAACGCAGCACAGCACGGACCGTCTTAGGATGCCCCCGAGAACCCACAGGGCAGACATCTGTGTTCCAGCCTGATTTCCTCTCAGGAACCTCAAGGCTACAAAATGAGCACAACAGCCACACTAATGACACAAATATCAATCGTTGAGAGCCTACTCTGTGCTAATTACTTCCTTCTACAGAACCTTCCAGAATCTTCTGGAATCTTCTCAACAGTGCAATGAAGCAGGCTCTGTTATGGCCCCTATTTTATACAAATCAAGGCTCTGGAAAGCTCAACAGTCTTCCCGAGGTCACTGAGGGCCCACCCCCTGAAATAATAACTGAGGCATTGATTTTGGGTTGAAATCCTGATATCAAAGACCAAAATAGTCGCCCCTCACTTCCTCCCCCAGTGCTGTCCCCGCAGGGCTGAGGGGTGGAAAGTGTCCTCCCTGTCAAATACTTTGGGCTCCTGTTGCTCTGTCCCCAGAGGCCAAGCTGATAACACAACAGCAACCACGTCACAGCCACTCAGGGACAGCTCCCAGTCTGGTGCAGACGAGCGGCCTCCCCTGACCAGAGTGTGACCCCTCATCACTTCACGGAGAGCCAATGGGCTCTGAGAGTCACCACCGTGAACTTGTGTCCAGGTTCAGGTGCCGGCCTGGGTCACAGGGCCGCGGCCCCTTTCCAGGAATGCACGCGGAAGGCATTCCAGCCCCGGGAGGCACACTCAGGGGGGGTTAATGACTCGACTGGGCCATCCTGCCCTGGCTCACCCTATCGGACCCACCATCCTTTATCTCGGGCAATCACACTGACAGCCATAAACGGTGGCCTTGGCACACCCAGGACTGCAGTCTCATGGATCCTGACCCGGATTGTTTATTTGTTGAGAGTAGTTTTAGCACACTCCCTATTACCCCTGGGTTCACGGACTTTCCTTTTTAATTCTCTATTCGAGTGGAAAGGAAGCGGAGAGTAGACACGCCTGTCACTTGGGAATGCTGGGGTAACTTTCGGGCAATGCTTGGGCCACTGAGGTCATGCTTGCGTCAGGGACAACTCTGTCACACCGGCAAGCCTCGCTCAGCCCTCGAGGCCACCAGTGTGTAAGCTGCCCTCGGGCCTGGCCAGGGTCACGGTGTCCATGCAGGGATTCGCTGAGCATCTGGACCCCAGAGGGGCAGTGCTGGCCCCAGGGTCTGTGGGCCCCTGAGTTCCAGGGGTGGTCCCCCAACATTTCATGCAAGATTGGGTATGCCTGTGTTTTGGAGAAAGCTTCCTCCCAGTTCTCGGGTACTTGACTTTAATACTGGCTCTGCCACACAGCAGCCTGTGCCTCAGTTTCCACATTTGTCAAGTGGGGGTGTTAGAGCGCCTGCTCCGTAAACTTGTTCAGAGTAGATAAGCAAATGTCCCTGCGCGTGGTAAGTGCTCTGCAAGGGGTGGTGATTATTATCATTGTTAGCCATTATCGTGCTGCTGTCGTCATCGGTCCCTGTGACTCGTGTACCTGTCAGGGTCCTCCTGTGAGCAGATGGCCCACCCTGAGGTGTGGACAGGGGCTAATAAGTGAGTAAAGGATAGCAGGGGGGCACCTTATCACTGCCCTAGGCTGGGAGGAGGCAGTTACAGAACAGCAAGGAAAGGGCCGGGTGCTAGACAAGACAGGGAGGGGAGTGGGGAGCGGCCTGGGGGGCAGGAGGACAGTAGCCAACACAGCGATGTCCAGACCCTCCTGTCCCAGGGGCTCCCCATCCAGGCACCTTTCGTCAGCCATGTCCCAGGTTCTACAGCCAAGAAGGGCTCTGATTCCAGGACTGGTGACGTTCTTCCTTCCACAGCCAGCACGTGTGGCCAGGCTGTGTCATTGGCCCTGGGAGGGATGCCAGGGCTGCCATGGATGCACGTGAGAGGCTCTTTGACCTTCCTAAGCAGGGCTTCATGTGCATTGGGTCAATAACTCCAGGAGCAGGAATGTGACAGTCAGCAAGTGACAGGTGCTGCAGTCTGGCAAAATGGCCAGACAGCCTCCGGGACAGTCCACTCAGAGGACAAGCTCAGGCAACAGGCTGTAGCCCACCCCCGGGGCCCCTCACCTGGGCACCAGACCGTCCACCACCTCTCAGGCAGACTTTTTTCCCTGATGCTGAAAAATGATTAGGAATCAGATCCCGAAATGCTCTCGCGGTGGGAAGTGGCTCCACATCTCATTTCTGCAGGATTGAGGCTTTGTCCTTGCTTTCTGTGCTAATAATCAAGGGCTGCTTTAGGCCATCAAACCCGGGTACAAATTGAGTTTTTGCAAATGGAGGAACAAGTCCCCTGAATTGCCCACACTTCATTTCAGAGACGCACAGCTCAGTCTCAGAGCTGGACACCGTGACACCATCCGGACCAGGGCTTCTCACCTGGTCGGGTCCTCCCTCCCTGGGCTGAGGTCTCTGCCCTCCTTGCGTCGTGGGTCTCTTCAGGAATCTGGTGAAAACTACAAAGCCTCCACTAGAAATGGGGAGCCAGCCTTGTCACAGACACGTTGCTTTCGCTAACATTTCAAGGGTGGGCAGACCCCAGGTTCTGAGCCTATTTCCGCCGAGACATCTACGTTGTTGCTTATATCAGTTCACTCCTTTCTATCGCTAAGAAGTATTTCGTTATATGGACACACTGCACTTTGCTTATCCATACACCTGTCACTCGGGTTGCTTTCAGTTTGTAAAGATTATAAACAAAGTGGTTATGAACAACTGTTTTTGACATATGGTTTCATTTCTCGTGAGTAACTGCCTAGGAGTGGACTGGCTGGATCGTATGTGACGTGTGTGCTTAACTTTCCCAGAAACTGCCAGACTAGTTTCCAGGTGGTCGCACCATTTCACGTTGCCGTCCCCCACGTGCTCGCCAACGCTCCTGTGGGCACCTTAGCCGTTCTATGGGGTATAGAGCAGTATCTCGGGATTTTAACCTGCATTTCCCTGGTGTCTAATGATTGAGCATCTTTTCATGGGCTTATTTGCCATTGGTATATCTTCTTTGCTGAAGTACCTTCTCAAATCTGTTGCCAATTTTTAAAATTGGGTTGTTTGTTTTCTCATTTTTGAGAATTAAAAGCTCTTTATGTATTCTGGATACAAGCTCTTCGTCGGATATGTGATCCGTAAATATTTCCTCCCAGTCTGAGGTTTGTCTTTCTATTCTCTCAACAGAACAATGTCTTTGAACCAGCAGGCATTTTACATTTTACTAAAGTTCAATCTATTAATTATTTTCTTTTAAGGATCATGCTTTTGATGTCTGTTTCAGTCTATTTTGTGCTGCATAACAGAATACCACAGACTGGGTAATTTATAAAGAACAGAAATGTATTTCTTACAGCGCTGAGGCTGGGAAGTCCAAGATCGAGGAGCTGCATCTGGCGAGGACATTTTTGCTGCGTATGACATGGTGTCAGGGCAGCGAGAAGGTGAGAGAGAGAGAGAGAGAGAGAGAGAGAGAGAAAGAGAGAGAGAGGAGGCCAAGCTCACCCCACTCCTGAGATAACAAACCCACTCCCACGATAATGGCATTAATCTATTCACGTGGTCAGTGCCCCATGTCCCCAACACCTCCCATTCAGCCCCACCTCCCAACACCACTGCATTGGGGATCAAGTTTCCAACACATGAACTTTGGGGGACACATTCAAACCATAGCTCTATCACATCTCAGGCATATGCCCAACTCAAGGTCACAAAAATTTTCCTTATTTTCTTCTTGAAGTTTTATGTCGTAGATTTTATATTTAGGTCTATGATCCATTTGAGTTAATTTCTGTATATGAGGCAAAGTGTGGATTTAGGTTCTTCTTGGCTTTTTGTGGTTTATTTTGTTTTTGCACTTAATATCCAATTGTTCTTGTGTCATTTGTTAAAAAGACTATTCTTTCTCCCCTGAACTTCCTTTGTGTCATTGTTTAAAGTAAGTTGTCCATAGGTTTAGGTCTTTTCCAGTCTAATTCTGGACTTTTCATTCTGTTCCATGGATGATCTTTATCAGTCTTTATGCCCACTCAGCACCTACCACACCTTGATTTGGGGTTTAATTTGCTCTTATTTTTTCTAGTTTCTTAGAGTAGAAGCTCGGAACATTTATTTGAGATCTTTCTTCTTCTCTAATACAGACTTTTAGTGTCATAGATTTCCTTCTAAATACTGCTTAAATGCATCCCTCAGTTTTGGCATGCTATGTTTTCATTTTCATTCCGTTCAAAATACTTTTTAATTTCTTTAATGATTTCTTCTTTGACCCATGCATTACTTAAAAGTATATTATCTACTTTCTAAATATGTGGGGATTTTCCATCCGTTTTTCTGTTATTAATTTCTAATTTAATTCCATTTATTCAGAAGACATACTTTGTATGACTTGAATCCTTTTAAATGTATTGAGACTTGTTTCATGTCTCCAGAGATACTCTACCTTGGTAAATGTTCCATGTGCACTAGAAAATAACTTGTATTCTATTTTAGAACGGGGTATGTAGGATTGTATAAATGTTAATTAGGTCAAATTGGATGATAATGTTGTGCAAATCTTCTGTATCTATCTGGACTGGAATTAATATAGCCACTTTAGCATTCTTTTGTCTAGAAGTCCCATGTGCTATCTACTGCAGCCCAGGGCCAGGTTCTTTAGCCTTCTTTCGATTAGTGTAAGCATGATGTATCTTTTTCCATCCTTTCACTTTTAATCTGTTTTGGGGTTTGGGTGTTTTTTTTAAATCCAAGCTAATAATCTGCCATTTAACGAGGGAGTTTAGACCACTTACATTTAGTGTGATCGTTGGTATGGCTAGGTTTAAATTGACAATCTTGCTATTGCTTTCTGTTTGTCCCATCTGTTCTGTGTTCTGCTTTCTTTTTAGTTAATTCAGTATTTTTTGTGATTCAGTTTTATCTCTATTGTAGCCTTATTAGCTATAACTCCTTATTTTGTTATTTTAGTGGTTACTTTACAGTTTATTGTATATATCTTAAACTTATCATGGTCTACTTTCAAGTGATACTGTATCACTTAATGTCTAGTATAAGAAGCCTACAATAGTGTACCTCTGTTTCTCCTCTTTGTGCTCCTACTGCCATACCTGTTACTTCTAACTATACGCTATACAGGTAATTATCTTTTAAAGGTGTTTAAGTAGTAAGACACAAGTCATCTATTTATTAATAGAGCTGGCATTCTGGTGTTTATCATTGCTTTATCTAGATGGAGAATTTCATCTGGTATCATTTTCTTTCTGCCTGAAGAACTTCCCACCGTGTTTCACCTGTTCACTGTCCTGGGAGCAGACACGGGCTGATGCCACCTCCCCAGTCTGGGCACAGACCTGACAAATTGCCTTCTAGTTGAGGGGAGGGCAGGGAGGTGGCGTGGGTCTCTTGTTTTGCTGTAACCATTTTCTACAGCTCTTTTCTGAACAGCATCAACGGTGGCCTCAGGCCAGGATGGCCTAGACTTGTGCGGTCCACTGTGGCAGCCGTGGGCCCCCCGTGGCCACCTGAGCGCTTGAACTGTGGCAAGTCCAAACTGAGACTTGCTGTGAGTGTGACAGGCACACAGGACCCTGAAGCCTTAGTGTGAAAATAAGATTGGAAAATGGCTCACAATACTTTTTTAATGTTGACTATATGTTGAAATAACTGTATGTTGGATATATTGGGCTGAATAAAATATATTGTTAAAATTAACTTCACTTGTTTCTTTTTACTTTTTTTAATGTGGCTAGTAGAAGTTTTTTAGTTACCTATGTGACAAGCCCTGGCAAAGGAAAAGTTTGAAACGCCTCTATGTCCCCAGTCTGAATATTAGACAAGCTTTGCCATCCTGCCTGGGTCCTGGCCACCTGCAGAGCCCTGCCACCCCTAGCCAAGTGGCGGTAACCACAGACATGCCGAGTGGCCGCTGAGAGCTGGGATCAGACTGAGAATGGGCTCCTGAGCTGTCCGTGAGGGTAGAACGAACTCCCGGCTGGCCAGCCAAGGGCAGTGACCAGCAGTGTATGTCCCCGGCCACTACTGGAATGGCTGGTGCCTCTGCTGAGTCACTGGATTGAGAAATTTCTCGGCCAAGCTATAAGGAAACTACTTCCCCGTGGCTGGCATCTGTGCTCTGACAGTCTGATTAACAGGTCACCTGCCGGTCACATCCCCTGGTAAACAGACCTGGAAGCTGTCACACATGCCTGAGTTACCTCCAGTGCCAGGGAAAGGTGGGGGAGGGGGTCCTTTTACAATTATGTTAAAATTTGACCACTGCAGAAAAGAACAAAGCAAAGCATAGCAATCATCCCTATTCCACACCCAGAATTAACTGCTTCTCCCTGTTAGCTTATTTACTCTAGTCTTTTTAAAAATATATTTATTTTTCTCAAATCATAGAATGAATAGGTTGCCCTTAAAAAGAAATAAAAAGAAAGCAGAAAAGACCACGTTAGAAATCAGGCTGCGACACCTTTCCTGTGACCCTCCAGTTCTCAGTCCTTGTCCCTGCGCAGGGAAGGCCCCGCCGTGCATTCTGGGAAACTCTTCGTTCCTACAGCGTCTGCGGCCAGCCTCCTTGTTTGGGGCTCAGGGTTATTTCTTTTCATTTTAAAAGTGGCATCACACCATGTGTGCTGTTCCTGCCCCCGAGGTTACATTCCACCCCCCACCCCGCCCCCATCGCCTGTCTCTGCTGGGGCAGTCCCCTGGGCGCGCTTTCCAGAGGGCAGCCCGGCTGTGGCCACCAGCATCTGGATGAGCTCATCCTCTGGGTCAGCCTTCAAGGGTCTGGGAATTTACCCCCAATATCTTGCCTCCACTGCACGGAAGCAGAGGGTGTTGCTGCTGCATTGTTGAGAGAAACACAGTAGGGACGAATTTGACAAATTGTGACAGTTTATGGAATAGTCCCAGGTAACCCTCAAAATGAACCAGCAAAGTCTACATGAGCGGACACAGATATCTCTCAATAAGTAGGGTGAGGCTGAGGTCGCAGAGAGCAGGGGCCTCCCCACAATGGCTCTCTCTGGAGCATGTGTCTGGGGACATGATGGATGCAGGAGAAGGTTGGCGGACCCCACCCTGGAAATGCGGTCTGAGGATCTGGCTGAGAGGAAGGGAGAATTTCATTTTGCACTTCCCGAAGCATGGGGTGACTTTTTGTCTGACCACACGGGAATGGTTTGCTTTTATTTAAGGACTACTAAGCCTGCAGATAGCTGCAGGGCCACGGGGCTGGGAGAGGGCAGGATGGGCAACCCGCACAACCTCCGTCTTTCCCAGGGAATGGAGCTGGGTTCCGAGGCACACCGATTTGAGAACCATCCTCCCAGGCTGTGCAATCAAACCATTCAGAGCACGCGGGACATGGTGAGTGAGAATCCGGATCAGACCGGCCGTGACTCTTACCCAGTGCTGCCCGGCAAGCCCTGGCCCACAATCCTCTTGAACTCAGCAACACCCGACCCCCCCACATCCAGGTACCCCACAATCTCTGGCTTCTTCAGGCATCTGTCGTCTCTAGCTTTGGCTGGAGGTCGGCTTGCTGCCCCCATCCTGTCCCAATTTTCCAGGGGAAACCACTGTCCCTCCCCAAGTCCCAGCAAACAGTGTGTGCTGGCCCCACCCATGGGGCATGCCATGGGATTGGGGTGCATTCCTGGCCTTGAGGTCAGCGGGGTGCCCTCTTTCCCAGAGCTTTTGCAGAGACCTGGGGGCAACGTGCTCTCCTCAGTACTCAGAGCTGGGAGATGTCAGCCTAGAGCTTCCAGGGGCTTCATACAGGGTGCCCGCGAGGGGGTGCCTGCCCCAGAGTGAGGCCAGCAGACCAGTCACACATCGAGCTGCAGGACCCAGACTCACTTAGTCCGTTTGAGGTGGTTTCTTCACTTGCAACCAAGAAAAAACAAACAAGTAAAAAAACACAAAGCCCCTGGGCTCCGATCCCTCCACCTGGAGAAACCACTGAAAATGTCACCAGTGTCCAAGGGTCCTCCTCCCCAGCCCAGCAGCCCCCTCCAATGCCCTTCCGGCTTTCTGGCTTTCTGCTGTGGGTCCCTGTCCCCGTCCCCCAGGGGCGTGGCTCGCACAGGATGTCCTGGGCTCTGTCCTCTTATCTCTTGCAAGCATAGCTGGGCCTCTGCTCCCAGCTGGGCCTGGCGCTGCACCACGTGTGTATAAGGGGCCAGATGCTATTGTCAGCTTATCTGGTCCTAAAGGTCTGCCTTATCTCCTGTGTTTCGCTGCCAGTCACTGGTTTATGCTTTTATGAGGGCAGTTTGCTCCTCCTGGAAAGTGCTGAGCAATCACTGAAGGTGCCTGGCGTGGGGGCAGCAGGATTTCTTCCTTTTAAAGCAGGGGCCCCACGCCAGCCCTGGCTCAGCGGCCGCTGGGGCCCCACGGGAACCCTGCGCGGGTGGGCAGCAAGAGCGGATGCCACCCAGGGTGCCAGGGGCTTCTGCCAGGGGAGGTGATCGGAAGAGGAGCCTTCTGGGGAGAGAACCCTGGGGACCCCCATTGACCCCCTTGTTTGTCCCTGTGATCCCCTGCGGCACGCCGGATACACCTTGACCCACCAGCCTGGTCTCTGAGGTCCTACCTGACAGGTGGGCAAAGCCCGGGCTGGAAGTCAGGAGGCTGGGATCAGATCCTCACTCTGTGCCTCAGTTTCCTCACCTGTAAAATGAGCTTAAGATGCAGAGCTCCCCACCTGCAGCATGACCGTGGGGAACCACAGGAGGCGGCAGCATCGAGGGTCCCATAAGCCAGCCAGCATGAGCCGGCCCCTGTGCCTTTGTTTATAGAAGGTTCTAGGCACCAGATCCCTGACCCCTCCCCAGGACTTTTGTACACTGAGGCAGCCGGCAGGGGCCAGGCTAAGCCCCAGCGTCTTGTGAGAGGTTTCTAACTGCAGGTTAGAGGTTTCTCTGCGTTGCCAAGGCCCCCGCCTCCTCCCCAGGGCGCCCCCCATCTGTTTCTTTGTTCCTTCTCCCTTTGAGAACAAGGTTATAGTGGGAGCTCTAGGCAGTTTCTGGAATTGTCATCTCAGCACCTCCCAGAAGCAGGGGCTCCGGAGGCAGAGAGCCTGGCTCCGGTCCTACCAGTCACGTCACCTCTCTGGGCTGCAGCTTTCTCGTCTTTGGAGCCAGAGTCCTGGAAACATGTTGCCACTATTAGATTCATTTATTCAACAGACACTTGCTGAGCATCTACGGTGTGCCAGGAGTGGGTGCTGGGGACGCAGCAGAGACCAAAGCAGACGACTGACAGGCAAGACAAATGAGTCGAACGTGTGGCGATGAGAGGGAGACAGAAGGCTCAGCAGGGAAGGGGACGGGCACGTCTGGGGTGGAGGTGGAGCCCCAGCTGTCAATCGTGTGGCCAGGAAAGGGCTTGCTAGGTGGGTGACATCTGAGTCGAGACTCGAAGGGGTTTGGGGAGGAAGACGTGGAGACCCTGAAGTCCAGACAGCCATCATGGCACCTGCACAGGTCCTGGGGCAGGAGCCTGCTCTGTGCGGAGAGGTCGGGAGGTCGGTGACAGACCGAGGGGAGCACAGCATCGGGCCACTGTAGGAGCCACTCACAGCACTTCCCACCAAGGGGAGCTCTCACCCTACTTTCATGGTGGGGAAACTGAGGCACAGAGCGACCACAAGGCTCCAACTCCGGGTCAGGCCTGCATGCCTGTCCTTCAGTGGGTGCTCCTGGGGGGCTAGTTTTCTCCTACGACATCACTGAGCACTTGCTGGGGCGTGGTGACAAGCGTCACAGAGCCGACCTGCACGTACAGAGCAGGGCCGCCCCAGGGGCCGAGTCTGCGAAGAAGGGGACACAAAACCTAAGAAGGAAAAGTACGGAGATGCTGTTTTTTAAAAAATAGCCATGAAACACATACAAACACAAATGTACCTGGATCTGATTTTATCATGTGACGTTACTTTTATCTTGAATTTTGTGCGGCTGCTGGGGAGGGACTGAATTGTATCCCCGCAAAACTGCAGCCACAGTTTTAGCCCCCAGAATGGCAGAACGGGACCTTATATGGAATAAGGTTCTTTGCAGGAGTAGTTATGGTGAGGACCTCCAGCTGCGATCATTCCGGGACGGGGCCCTAGACCTACCGCCGTGTGTCCTCACAGGAAACGGGAGGCACAGAGACAGCGCAGAAGACAGACGGGGCCTGTGCGGCCATAGCCAGGAGCACCTGGAGCCACCAGACGCTGGAAGGGGCAGGAAGGACCCTGTTCTGGAGCCTTTGTGGGACACGTGGTCCTGCTGACTTGTTTCAGACTTCTGGCTTCCAGACCGTGAGAGCATAATTTCTGTTGTCCTAAGCCACCCACGTGGTCACCTGTTACGGCAGCCACAGTAAACCCGCGCAGGGCTGTGCACTTAACACTCTGGGCCCGCAGACCGCGACCCCAGCTCTGGGTGGGCGCTTTACAGGTGAGGGAAACTGAGGGCTCCGAGGGCCAGTGCCTTGCGAGGGGCAGTGCTGGCGCTGCCCAGGCTGGACGGGCACTGAGCAGAGGTGACCTGGACTTCAGAATCCCTCCGCCCTGGGCAGGCCCCAGGTCTGCCCTGAATGTGCCGTGTGATTTGGGAAGGTCCCTTAATCTCCCTACGTGCTGCCACCTCCTCATCCTAAAACTAGGACCAGCACCAGAGTTGGCACTCCAAGGCGCTCATGGCCCACCCCAAATAGCGATGCTAATTAGTAAGCACTCACTGTGTGTATAGTGCCAAGCCTCGGCCTACAGAGACTCGGGTAATTATCACAAAACCCCCACAAGGAAGGGAGGCAGTAGCACTACCCCTCTTTAACGGAGGAGGAAACTGAGGCATGAGAGATGAAGATGTTGCTCACACCGCACCGCTGGTCAGCAGCAGAGCGGGACTCGGGTGCAGGCGTCCAGCAGTGAGACAGAGGCCCCCCCCGGACACGTGTGTGTGGCAGGCAGCGGGCGCCCACCCACCAGGTGCCCCTTGTCTGAGCTGGGGATGCAGCTTCCTAGGCGGGACCCGTGTGCGGCAGATGACCTGCTCCGCTCCCCCTCCAGCCAGGCAGGGCTGGGACACAGGGCCCGGCCTGCCTTGGCCATGAACTCTGAGGAAACACTTCCTGGCGCAGCAGGGTCCTGGGAGCTGGAGTCGGGCCCACATCTGGGCTCCTCCCAGGGCAGGTCAGGGCCATCTGCCAGCCCCAGGGCAGATCCAGCAAGGTTTCCGTCTCAGGAGTGAGCGCCCAGACTCATCCCCAGCCCTGGGCAGAGGCTGCGGCTACCCACCGTCCCGCCCACGGGAGACGTCTCGCCCACCTACCCACGAAGTGTGGACAGGCCTGGTGGCCCAGCCTGCCCCAAAGCCAGCACTGCTGCTGGGTCCCCACGGCTGCCGAGCCCTTCTGTGGGGCTCTCCCACCCTCCTCCCTTCTCTCCCTTCCCCCTTCCTACTCCCCACCTCATGAGTGTCCCCGTGGTTCCGTTGCTGGCTGGGACCCTCCTCTTCGGAATGGGGCACCAATGTAGCCAACATCCCCAGTCACTCACGAAGCTGACCGACCCCTCCCTTCCTGCCCGGGGCCGGGGGGGTCAGAGCCTCAGAGCCACAGCCCCTGTCCTGGTCTACACCCAGCCCCTCCTGGCTGCATGCTCTTGGCTGAGTCAACTAGCTCAAGACTCAGTTTCCCCTCTGTGCAGTGGGGTGAGGATGGCACCGCCACGTGGGGGTGGAAGGCTGAGATGACTGCCACGTCCACAGTGGTCTGGGCCAGGGCACTCAGCATGGCATGGCCAGCAGGACCCACCCGAACGGGCTGGAAGTCTCAGTAGTGAGGTGACAGTGAGCAGACATAGCACACACTTCCACAGCCCCCAGCCCCTCTGGAGGGGGCACCCGCCCAGCTTTAGTCTCTGTTTCAGGTGGGCCAGGGCGGGAGCTCAGCAGCCTCCCAGCTGCAGGGTCCTGGGGTGCAGGGGGGGCCTCGTGGCTGCTCCCGGACGGACCCCACACAGGCAGCAACCAGTGTCCCTAGAAAGTCACATGGGGCCATTTCTTCTCCATTTCCACTCTGTGGAGGGCGGGCTGCAGCCCCTCACTTGCTGACAAGGGAGCTGGGGTTCAGGACTCTCTCACGGTGACACAGTGAGAGGTTGGCAACTGCGGGAACACGTGTCCCTGGGCACCTGCGGTGCGGTTGCTGGCAGTCACTGCTAGGACCCGTCCGAGGCTCAGAGCCTGCCCTGCCCTGGTGGAGCCTGTGGTGAGGATGGGGCAATGGCTGTGTCTGACCACAGGCTGGCCCTGTCCCTGCAGGACTCGAGCAAAGACGTGGCTCCCCTCTACCCCCAGGGAGTCTTGCCCGTCCTGGGAGAGGTCCCTGTCCCACGATGGGCTCCTTCGCCTCTCACCTTCGGGATGAGGGAGGTAGAGTCATTGCTGCTGACCAGGTCCGGAGAGCAGCACCCCCAACTCCGCAGAGCATGGCGACCCCTCACCTCAGCAGTCCTCCCACCAGGCCTGGTGTGGGTGGTGTCAGGGACTTGAGCTTGCGGAGGCTGCTTCCCCCTTCTCCCACCTCCAGACACAGGTGTGGGTGGGCAGCAGACGCAATGAGGGGGCCGGGCAGGGGCATCCTTGGCCAGGGTGCTGAGGGTCCACCCACATCCCCGTGGGACCTGGTGCCTCAGTCCTCGGCCTGCCCCTCCCCCTGGCCAGCCCCTCCCTCGAGCTGGGGGGCCAGAAATGGCTCCTTGTGGGCACCGTGTGCTGGGGGAGCCCAGAGCCTGCAGGCTGCAGGCAGGTGAGCCCAGCTCTGGGCGCTGCAGCACGAGGACCCACTAGGTGGGGGCACGCGGTGTCGGGACAGGTTCTCCCTGAATCCAAGCACAGCCTCTTCCCCAGACAGTGACGGGGCGGGCTGTGGGCATTAGGGGCAGCAGGTGCAGCACAGTTGGACTTCGCCACCCACTCCATGGCATGAAGAGGCCGGTGAGGAAGAAGGTCACATCCAAGGTGGGCAGAGCCAGCACCCTGGAGACCCCCGATTCTCTCCTCTGTCCCCAGAAGCCGTAGACAAAGGAGGGAGCGCGAAGGTGTCTCCTCTGGGAGCTGAGGCAGGGGGTGGGCTTGACTCAGAGAGCTGTGGGCCATGCGCCCCTGAGGAGCCACTGTGGCTGCCGTGGGAGGACCTGTGGGCCCAGGGAGGACGACGGGAAGGCCATTGTGCAAACTGGGGCAGATGCCGGTGCCTGGCTGCAGGGACAGTGAGACATGGACATTTAGACTTAGGAGCTCGAGTGCCCAGGTTGGGGGCTCGCTGGGGGCAGGACAGGCAGAGGCACAGCGTCTGGCTCGAGGGAAGGGGTGGCCCACGGTGCCTCCTGCTGGGAGGGACCCGGAAGGAGACGTGGGCTTGGAGGGAAGATGCTGGTTCTGCTTTGGACATGCCACTTAGGTTCCGGAGAGACACCCAGGCGGGACTGGCCAGTGGGCAGTGAGACGAGTGGACCCGTGCTGGGGAAGGAGCCTCAGTGTCTGCCCTCCCTGCGGTGGCCCTGCTGGCCCCCAGGACGCTGCTGGGCCCCCTCTGGCCCTTCTTGCCCCTGTGTGAAGCCAGATCCTCCCAGCCCCAGCACTGGCCCTGAGCCCCCCGCCCCCGGGCCAGCTGGCCTGGCTGGGACCTTGTGTGGGGCAGTGGCTGCATCTTGGTCACCTGCAGGGACCCCGAGCACACAGTCAGTGCTCAACGAATGTCTAAGGAAGGAGAGCCTCTCCGCGGAGACCCAGTGGACACAGCACATGCCCAGGCAGTCCTCTGGCTGCTATGTGAGGGCCCACGTGTGCTGTGTGGCTCATGTTGGCCTGGTGTCCACTGCCCTCACCCCTGGCCTGGCCCAGAGCCAACACCAGTCGCTGTTCCAGGATTGCCGCCCCCAAGACCCTCCAATCCCACGTGGCTGCCCTCCGTGAACATCTCCTGCTTGCCTGGCTGTGAGTCCGGGCAGGTGAAAGAGGCGAAGACACAGCCCCCACCTTGGGCCCAGGCCCGAGGCACCAGCCGGCCAGGGAGCAGCGGGAGGGTCTGATATCCAAGTGCAGCTGTGTGTTGAGGGGCTCGGATGGTGCCCCGGGGCACAGGGAGCCAGCGTGGACTCTAGAGCAGGCTAGTGCCAGGAAGAGGTCAGCCGCGCTGGGCAGCAACTCCACGCATCCCCAGACGGAAGCTGAGGCCAGGGCGATCCCAGAAGAGCCTGCTGGGCATCCCTGGCAGCTCCTGGCAGGGCTGGTGTCTGCTGCCGCCTGCTGCCCACAGACAGGGCGCTGCCTCCCTCGCACACTGCAGGGCAGGACCCACTTCTGCTGCAGCTCCTGGGCTCATGAACTTTGAATTTGGGCCCAGGGAGGAGGTGGCTGCCTCCTTCTGTCAGTGATGACAACCACCAGGGCCTCGCTGGGTGGCCCCTTCGGCTGGTGGGCTCGAGGAGCCGTAGGAAGCGGGCGGGCTACCTGCCATCTGGCTGCCAGCTGGGCCCTGTTCCCGCCACTACGAGGCCCCAGCTCACACCTTTCCAAATGAGGCTTTGAGGTGCAATTCTAGATCCAGCGTCACAGGGTAGAAAGGGACCTCTCTAATGCACCCAGGATGTCCCCAGGGTCCCTGGGACCCCGCTGCAACCTCTCATTTCCTGCCAGGAGGTAGACAGAGCAGCTTTCCTATCCCCATCATACAGATGAGTACACTGAGGCTCAGGGAGGTTCTAGACTAGGTAGAACTTGCCAGAGGTTGAGCTGGAGCTCAGATCCCTGGGCCCCCTTCCAGGGCCCTTCCCAGGGCCCCCCTTGGGCCAGACCCTGCCCCTCGGGGCAGCATTGCCTGGGGGTTCCCACTTCCCTGCTGTGACCTCCCTCCCGCCAGGCCTAGCTCCCGGCTTTCATGTCCACCTGTTGCCCAGCCTGGTGTGAGGCCAGGGCCCAGGCGGGCACAGCAGACAGCCTGGCACAGCCTGGGGCCAGACAGAAGGAGGCCCCTCACCTGCAGAGCTGACCCCAAGCCTGGGAGAGGGAGGGGTGCCCAGGCCCAGTCTGCCCTCAGATTCAACCCGGGCTCTGGGTTGGACATGTAGGTCCAGGGCCAAACCCAGTCTGAGTCAGCAGAGAGCGAGGGCAGCCACTGCGTGTGGCCCGGTCCCCAGGCACGCTCTGCCCTCTGGAGGTCAGTCTCAGAAACCGCCGCCCCAGGTTGCACGCGACAGCCAGTGGCATCATTGATTCACAGGGCAGACAGTGTTTGCTCACCTGGCCCGGGGGAACAGGTGCGGCCAGCAGCGGGGCGGGAGCCTTCAGAGCCCCACCTCCCTGAGCCCGGCAGCCCTGCTCTGCCCACCCCACCCCTGCTGGGGCTCTTGGGGCTGCGCCCCGGGGTCCTGCTTTCTTAGAGTCGCTCCTATGGGTGGGAGTGTGAGCTGGCACTCAGGTCAAGTGTGGCTGCCCCAGGCCCCTTCTCAGATTTGGAGCCAGGTCTGGCAGACAGGAAATAAGCCGTTGGGACCACTGGGGCCTGTCCTAGGGACAGAAGGAGAGGACGAGGCACCCAGCCCCAGAAAGAGCAGCTGCCCTGCAGCACCACTGAGACCCACTCGCTGACCAGAGGAGGGGACAGCGCCCAGGCCAGGCCCAGCTTTGCAGAGCGACCCCGAGAGGCCCCTCGATGGGGACAGATTGTCTCCAGTGGAGAATGGTGGAGCCCACCAGCTGAGCTCAGGGGCCCTCTGCACGTTCGGGACCTCCCAGTCTCAGAGAGGGCGAGCCAGGGCCTTCGGCAGGAGCACAGCATGCACAGTGACGGGAGCCTGCCGCGGGCCCGCCCACCTGCACTCACGCCCACTGCGCGGGGCTCGCTGTGGCGCCATCTCACGGATCAAGACACCAGGCCCCAGCAGGCCAGGCTGCTGGAAGGGGGGACGGGGGCCACATCTCCCACTGGGCGGGGAGGGCTGGAATTTCCTTTGTGTGGCGCCCTGGCCGGCTCGTGCCAGGCTGGGAAGTCTCTCTGGAGTTCCACACCCACAGCACCTGGTATTTTCATTCCCAGGTGAGTCTGATGCCAGGAGAATGTGGTTAAAGCTCCAGGCCCTGCCGTTTCCTGCCATGTCTGGGATCAATGGGTCCCTTATCTGGCGAGATCTTATCTGCATGTCCTTGACGGGTTCTGCAGCTGGCTCCTCGAGGTACAGAGAGGCCCAGGTGGGCAATCAAGGTGCCAAGGTTGGCCCATGGGAAGGGGACCCTCCTTCCCCCAGGACCTCTTCCCAACAATGCCTTCCTCCTCGCCCTGCTCACGGCTCCCGCGGCATTGGAGGCTCTAGGGGAGCGTCTGGTCCCTGCCTCCCAGCTCCCAGAGCTGCCCGCACTCATGGGCTCACGGCCCCTTCACCCGTCCTCACAGTTGCAGCCTCCCTCCCCCTCCCCTGCCTTCTGTTGTCACATCTCCCCTGACCCTGGCACGAGGACCCTTGAGATTACGTGGGGCCACCAGGATAGCCCAGGGTCGTCCCCCACTGCAAGGTCCCTTTCGCCATGTAAGGAAGGGAACATCTTCCAGGTCCTGGCATTAAGACGTGGACACATTTGGGAGGCCCAGTATTTGATCTGCCACAGACCTAGTACACAGTCAGTGCTCCGGGGATTTATCATAATAATGAGCACCAACTGCATGCAAGAGCTTTACCCTCCTGAGAACATCTAACCTTGACAGCAGCTTTGCAGGGGGGGTCGTAGTACTGCAGGCTCTGCAGGCTCCACAGGCTGAGCCATAAACGCAAACTCTCAGCAGAGGGCCAGGACTTACCCCAGACTTCCAGAGCGCTAAACCCTTTCCTGGGTGCCCGCGGCACACTCCCACCCCCACCTGAGGGCATCTGTCCAGTCTCCAGATGCCCAGGGCCTTGGACAGCTGGGGTGCATAGCTTAGGGCCAGGGCACCCCTTCAATGCTGGGTGTTTGGGGTGGCCACCCCACCGGTGAACCTCAGTCCCCCTCTACAAGATGTGGGTCAGGCTGTGGGGTCGGGGGAGATTGGGGTTCCCATCTGGATCCTGGCACCCACTGGCTGAGCAACCAGGACAGGCTGGGGAATTCGGTGTCCTCACTATAACACCCTGACAGCCCCTGCCCCAGCCAGTGGGGGGCACGAAATGTAACAATGTCCCCCTGCACCGCTGCGGAGAAGCCTCTGCAAACGCAAGGCCGCTGGATCTCTCGCCTCCCTCAGAATGCGTCTCATGGAGTGTAACATAACTCCTTCTGTTTTAGCCCCCAGGGGTCTTGCTACAAAGTTGCCGCCACGCCACGGAAAATTTAAGGGACAACAACCCCATTCAGCAAACTAGAGCGGGCCAGGGGCTCTTTCCGCCGGCAGGGGGCAGCATCGGCCCTCACTCTGAAGCCAGGCTGGGAGCCCCGCAGCCTCCCTGAGGCCCCAAAGGACACAGTGCTCTGGGCTTTGGGTACAGCACCCTGGAAATTCGTCTGGCCCTTCCCAGGCCCCATTTCCTTGTGAGTCCTCCTCCTGGAGTTATCCTCCCTCCAGGGGTGAGTCCTCCACGGGGCCGCCTCCCCCAGTAGACCCAGTGCTCCCAGCTGGCACGTGTTGGCCCCACTGGAGGCCAGGTTTGGCCCTTTCCCTTCTCTGACCTTTTGCTCAGCTGCAGGGCAGCAGGGGATGGGGCAGCTGCGAGGGCAGGGCTGTTGCCCGATCCCACCTCCCAGAAGCATCCCATGCAGCCCCAGCCTGGGCTCCAGCAGCTGTGTGAGGTCAGCAGAGAGCCCGCAGCTGAGCTCCCCACCCCAGCCTAGAGCAAGACGCCAGGGGAGGGCTGGCATTTGAAGCCCTGTAGCACCAGGAGGGGGATGTAGGATACACCCAGGAGGGTCCTCACGCTGCCTGTGGAACAGTGGCCACTGCAGCCCGTGGCACCTCTCCACTCAGCCTAGGGGGCTGCCAGTGTGCTCACTGTGTTCCGCTTGGTGACGGCAATCGGCTGACAGTCCCGGGAGGCTGGGTGCCACTCTGGGAGGGCCTGGGCCTGAGGTCATGCTTGCATCCTGGCCCATGAACAGGCTTGCAGCGGGACACAGGCAGGCCCCAGGGTCTCTGGGCTCCAACCTTCTTGCCCTGTGAGGGGGCTAGACAGACCTCTGAGGGTGTCCTGAGGGTTTGGAAGCTGCTTCTGAAGTTCCTGCTCACAGTTCCCCTCCAATAAATGAGCTCAGGGTCATGGCAGATAATTAGCGAAACACTAGCCTCCTCCACCTCTGGAGGGGGTGTGTTTTAGGTGCTGGGTCCCCATGGCCCCTGGACAGGGGTGCCGGGTCCCCACAGCTGCCTGGCTTTTCAGGGGCCCCAGGTGTACCACTCCCCTTCTGCCAAAAATAAAATTACCTATTTGCTCTTCAAGAAATAAAGCTGGGTGACCAACAGAAGCTGGGCTCAGCCTGGGAGAGGGGGTACCCCACAGGGGGAGGAGGGTTTAGGGCTGGGGCTCCGTGGTGGGGCAGCGCCTGGAGGCAGCAGGATTGGGAGTGGGTGGCTCTGTGTGGCTGTGGGCCCGGAGGCCACATGCCCAGTCTTGTAGGTCTGCGGCCAGTGGGCAGCACCCCGCGGGCATGGAGGGCCTTGGCCATGTGCTGGTGAGAGATTCAATGTCCCTCTGTCCCTGGTGAGTCCTGGGAGTGGAGACCGTCCAGCCGGTGGTGCTGCAGGCCTGGTCACGCAGCCAGTGGCAGAGCCAGGACGCTGCTGAGGGAGGCTGGGCAGGAGCCAGAGCCCCAGTCCTGTCGGGAGAGGGGACAAAGGAAGACCCAGGCCAAGGCCGGCGGCATGAAGACCCCCGAGGGCTTCCTGATGTTTGGATTTCAGCCCAGGGGTGGGCACCACGTTTCTGGGGAGTGAAGGGCACAGCACAGACAGTCCCAGCGGTGGCCGGGGAAGGGGGCAGGGGAGCCTGGCAGGAAGCAGGTGTGGCACCCGCTCGGCGTGGCAGGGCTGGCTCCTGCCCCTCAGAGGTTCCAAAGCCGAACAGTCCCCGGGCACAGCAAGTGAGGGGCTCAAGAACAGGCAGAGCATCCCAGGAAGCAGTTCCAGGAACAGCGTCCTTGGGTCAATTCTGGGAATTGGGACACCAGGAAGGCCCAGGGGACAAAGGCTGCTGGGAACGGCCTGCGGAGGCCCAGAGTGAAGAGGTGAGGTGGCCGGTGGAGGGCAGAGCTGAGTGTCCCCGCGTCCTCCGTCCCCCGGGCAGGGAGGAGCCCCCAGATGCCATGGTTCCAGGCAACTGTGCCCGGCTCCCCCAGGCCCGTGCTTCATGCTAAGAGGGACGTTAGCCTCGGCAGGTGTTAAGGGCTGCATTGTGTCCACCCACCCCGATTCATGTCAATGTCCTACACCCCAGTGCCTCAGAACGTGGGGTCACTGCAGTTGTGATCAGTTAAGATGAGGTCACACAGGAGTAGGGTGTGCCCCAATCCAACCTGACAGGGGTTCTTCTGGAAAGGGCAGACGGGGACACGCACACAGGGGGGACACCATGTGCAGACTGGGGTTCTGCTACTGCAAGTCCAGAACCACCAGATGCCAGGACAGAAGCCTGGGGCAGACCCCCTTTCCCGCTTCGGAGGGAGCATGGCCCTGCTGACAGCCCGATCTCGGGCTTCCAGGGTGGGGTTCCCTGGGGCATCATGCTCTCACGCCTGCAAGGTGTCCAGCCCACGTGCCCTCCAAGATGACAGCACCACAGTGGGCGTGAGGGTGGCCATAGCCCCAGAGCTCTCTCCCTGCCCCCATGCTGGCCTCCTTCCTCCACCCGCGGCCTTGACCTTGCTGCGGGCACCCCAGCCTTCCGGTTGGCCTCCAGGGAAAGCAATTGCCTCCTGGGGAGTAGCTGTTATTCTGCAAAGTTTTCTATTCACTGTGACTTTGTGCAGAAAAACCTTGCTTCCTATTCTGACTCGGAATGCCTGCCGCCCTCATCCTGGTCCCAGCCAGCCAGGACACAGAGACTGCCTCTGCCCCCAGCAGCCTCCTGGCTCCCCAGAAATGTGTCCACTGAGCACAGGCTCACGTGGGGCCAGAGGGCTCTGGGACCCCAGAGAAGGCGTCAGCGGCCAGTCTGCGTTGAGTCCCGACTGAGTCCCAGATGCCCGCTTTGCAGGTGCCGTGCAGGTGTGACTAGTTGGATCCTCCCACCTCACAAAGATGTTTATTTCACAGGGGAAGAAACTAAGGGCCAGCCGCACAAGTGACCAGCAGAATCTAAATCCAAACCCAGATAATCCGGCTCCAGAGGTTGCACCCTGCACGCCTGGCTGCCTGAGAAGCAGAAGCATCTGCAGGGAGAGGTCTTGAGGGATGCATAGGAGTGTGCGGGACAGGGTGCAGGGAAGGACATGGTGTGTGGCAGTAGCGCAGGGCTATCAGGCAGGCCATGGGCTGCTCCCGGCACTGGGGGCGGGGGTGGGGGGAGGCAGGGGGCTCTGGCAACATGTGTTCAAGCAACTGTGAGGGGCCCTACACAGCTGGATGGAGCCATGTGGGGTGGGGGCAGGGGCATGAGACGGCCGGAGGGGCCAGGCAGCCTAGCTATGGGGGTCCCCACATGCCAGGTGATGAGAGTCTGGGCCCACAAGGCCCAGCAGAGTGAGCACCAGGCCAGGTCCGGGTTCACGAGGTGGAGCTGGAGCCCAGAGAGGGTGGGTTCAGACTCAGAGCCCAGGGCTGTGGGGCTGTGGCCTGAAGCAGGGACCCCCACACTCTCCTGGGCTCCCTCCTCACCAACTGGCCGGGCCTCAGACTTCTCCTCTCCTCCCAACGCCTTCTCTCAGTGGACTCACGGTCCCCGTGGCTTAAGTACATCTATGCACTTGTGATGCCCAAACTGACATCACCGCCAGCCTCTGCCCTGAGCACCAGGATGGCCCACCGGTGCCCGCTCGGCGGCTCCCCCTGGGTGCCCAAGAGGCACCCCGAACTGCCCCGCCTGAAAGCAAGCCCCCCACACCGTCTCCGCGGGAGCTGCGCCCTGCTGGCTTCCGTTCCTGAGAGCTGGAACCCGGTTCCCCTGGGTTCCCGTGGTTCTGACTGAGAATCTGGGATTCGTCCTCGCTCCTCCTCCTCTCGCTCCGTCGGTGACTCCTGTGAGCTGCACTTCCAAATAGGCCCAGGACGGCCGCCTCCCATGGGCCACCCCCGCCTGCAGAATGCAGTGCCAGCTCCGCGTGGCAGCAGGCAGGCTGCAGGATACGGCTCTGCCACCCTGGGCTGGAGGGTTCTGTGGGGCAGCCGGGCAGCAGCAGGAGAGATGCCCAAGACTCCCCAGGGGATGAGGGAGAAAGGAAGAGGGAGCTACCTGTGAGAGGTAAGCACCCAGCTGTCCTCAGGGGCCCCTCACCGCCTGCAGCCCCAGGCTCTCCCCTGGCGTGGGGGTGGGAGGGGAAGGGGACTCGGCTGGGAGGATGGAGACCTGTCCAGCTCCTGCCCCCACCACAGCACGTGAGTCTCAGAGCTCTGCTTCAGCCACCTGGAACACACCCTGCTCCTCCTGGGCTCTGTGCTCTCTCTCCTCCAGACTCGCAGACCCCTTCCCCTGCCTGAGACACCCCCCTCCTGCCCCTGGTTTTGTCAACATTGCTTCATCCTTTACTCTCAGGGAGGGTCCCCCAATACCCTGTCACATGCTCCCTCTGCTCCTCCTTCTCCATGAGCCATACCCACAATTACCCAGTGCTCCCCTCCCATTCTGTCAGCCCCACCGTGGGCAGAGTCTGCCTTCTCATCACTGGTCCACAGCATCCTCACAGGGTCTGGCACAAACTAGGTGTGCAATAAATCCCTGATGAATTAATGCATGGATGGATGGATGGATGGATGGATGGGTATGTGGATGAGAGGTTGGATGGGTGGATGGATGGATGGATGAGTGGATGGATGGGAGGATAGTTGGGTGAGTGGGTGGATAGGCGGATGGGTAGATGAATGGATGGATAGATGATGGGTGGATGAATAGATGGGAGAGTGGATGGATGGATGGATGGATGGGTTGATGGATGGAAGAAAGGATGAATGGAAGGAAGGGTGGATGGAAGGATAGATGGGTAGATGGGTGGGAGGATAGATGGATAGATGAATGGATGGATAGCTGAGTAGGAAGATGGATGGATTGATGGATGGATGGATGAAGGTCATCCACCCTATGGCCTCACCCCAGTCACCTCATCTGGAGGAGCCTGGATATGTAATTGCCACGGCTGCTAATTCAGGACGTGCTCGTAGCTGAATGATTCTCCTGGCCAGAGTGTCCGGACTGGCACTGGCTGCTGGGTTTGTGCGATCACACTCCAACATTTCCATGCCAGCCAGACAATGGGATTTTTCACTCTTTTCCCTGACTTGGAAATCTTGAAAAACAAGGGAATCATCCCCAAACCTGCAGGAAACAAGCCTCCCAGACGACAGCAGGCGTCACAGACGGCACCCCACGTGCCCTGAGTGTCCTGGGAAGCCCACGCTGGACGCACCCGCCTGGGGAAGAGCCGTGCCTGGCCAGCCCGCGGTTCCGGGACAGATTTCTAAACTCGGCTCCGACGAGAAATAAACTTACGACAGAGTTTATCTAAAGGAGGAAATGGCAATAAAGCGTGACACCCAGGGAGTGATGAACCACGAGCTCTGAGACAGACACAAAACAGGTACCGGCAAATGTGGGACCCGTTATTTAAAATTCCCCCGGCTGACATGTCACACAGCAGAGCGGGCCAGACGCCGCTTCGAGGAGATGAAAAGAGTTCATTTCCTTCCTGCAGATAAACACGCCCGCGGCCAGAGCGCCCTGTGATGATAAATGGCTTCCTCCTGCCCTCAGCGGAGGGTCGCACCGGAACCTGCGGCCCATCAAAGGCCTGGGAAGGGCAGCGGCGGGGATGCGCCTGCGTCATCATTCCCACAGTCCCGGCCTGTCCCCAGCACCAGGATGCTACTTACCTCATGCCAGGCCCCCCACGACTCTCAAATACAGGAAGACACAGAGGGAATTGAGGGACACAGCTATGACATCCTGCCTGGCCCACAGCACGCTGGATTCTGGAAGGGAAGGAGCTGGAGGCAGGAGAGGGAGGACGGCGTCAGCTCCTTCTAGAAGCTGGGATCCGGCCTTGTCCTCAGGCACAGGCACTGAGAACATGGTCAGCCCACAGCAGACACACAGCGCTGCCGGCTGTTTCAGGAGGAAATTGGTCTGAAGGGTGACCGGAGCCCGGAGCAGTCCACCCCGGCAGAGCTTTCAGATGAAGTCCAAATGCAGTTATTTATAAAAGGCTGAATTGCTGCCATATGCAGCACCTCCTGGGGCAGGGCGGGAGGAAGGAGATGGAGACCCAGCCTGTGGCTTGCAGCGACCCATTTGCTGCCTCAATCCATCCTCCACATCCGAGATGCATTTGTGGTTTCCTGTCCCCGGTGCTCACCTGGGGGTGGGCAGGATGCAGGAGAGAAGCCAAGGCCCTAAGGAAAGCAGAGCCCCCTCCCTGGGCGGCGTCCAGCCTGCTGGGCCCCTGCTGCTTGCTAAGAGCTGTCCCCGCAGTGCGGCTCCCTACTCTGCAGTGACGGGGGGAAGGGTCTGCGTGGGAAGCCACGAAAAGAAACGAGGTCCTAATAGATGCCCTTCGAGAACGCCTGCTGAGTGCAAGAAGCCAGACACACCGGCCACGCGCTGCAGCGTCCCATGGACGCGAAACGTCTGAACGGGCAGATCCACAGACAGGACGCAGACTGGCGGTCGCCGGAGTGTGGGCTTGGGAGAGAAACAGGGCATGATTATTTGACAGGTACAGAGTTTCCCTTCCGGGTCATGAAAATGTTTTGGAACTAGGTAGAGGTGGTGGCCACACAACACTGTGAATGCACTAAATGCCACCGAGCTGTGCACTTTTAAATGGTTAATTTTATGTTATGTAAATTTTACCTCCATTTGTTTAAAAAGTGCACATGGAGATCAGCCGGGCCTCTGGGGAGGACCTGCCTGGGGACACCTGGCTTCCTGACTGGGACAGGTAGCCCACGTGGGCAGGTGGCAGCCTCTGGGGCTAGCACCTCGTTTGACAGACCCTAGGGTCGGCGCTCTATGCCCAGGACATGGGCCTCCAGGTACTTTGGGACCCAAACCCAGCTCGACTACTCAGGGCAAGTGGGCCATGACTGGACTGCCGGAGCCTCAGTCTCCACATCTGTAAAGTGGACACCACAGAAACAGAGCCCAGAAAACCGTGGCCCAGGCCCAGCACAGGGCCATCACCCATAGCTTTGTTCTGATTTGGGTCCATGTCTCTCCCTCCTGCCACACTGCCAGCTTCCCAGAGACAGAGGTGTCCCCTGCAGCCAGGCTTCCCAAATGCCAGGCCACAAACAGGTGCATCAGCCTCTCCTGGGGGCACTTGCTACAAATTCTGACTCCTTGGCTCCTGCCGGACATTCAGCAGTGGTGCAACCAGGTGGGGCCTGGAGGTCTGCATTTTAACAACTTCCTCTAGTGACCTGAATGCACAGCCAGGTGCAGGACCTTCTTCCCTCCAGCCCTGTGGTGGGGGTGAGAAGGAGGGCGAGGCTGGCGTGGCTGGACGTTGGTGGCTCAGGCGGCACGCACGCTGTGCCCTGGGCTGGCTGCAGCAGAGGCCGGGCCCCAGGGAGACCCTGTTTGCCGACTGCCTTCACCTCCCTGGCTCTGAGCAGGACCCTGCACTTCTTCTGAGCAGGAAACTATCTGTTGGAAATTCGGGGGTGAAAAAGAAGGCTATTTAAGAAACTCCGCAGCCTTTTGTTTTTTTAATAGGAAATGAATGTTTGGAGGCTTCCCACCATGGAACAATCAGATTAGGGGATTTACAAGAGGTGATTGGTGACATACACACACCCAGCTCGTGAGAGGAGCCGACACAGGGAGCCTTTGAGGTCTGGGGTCACCCTTGTAACAGCATTCGGGAATTTTAAAGTCAGTAAGTATCAATGCAACCGTGACAACAGCTCACCCCTGCCAGGCCCTCCACACCTTCACACCCTCCTCCCTGGTGCCCCAGCAGCCATACAAGACAGTAAGAACCTCAGGTGGCCAAGATGGAGTCCGGCTGGCTGTTCTCTTTCCTCGTGGGCCCCCAGCTGGCCTGCACGTCCCAGCCGCCTGGAGGTTAGTGTGGTCACAGGTGTGGCTGGAAATGGTCCAAGTCCGACCTGCAGGGAGCCCCGTGCAATCCTCCACGCCTGTCTCTTCTCTTGTCTGCAGAGGCTCCAAGGAGGACTCAGGCCCCAAGAGAGCCACAAGCTGGAAGGAGCCTGGATCCCTGAGTGACTTTGCGGAGCAGAGTCCCCTCCCCACCACCTACTTGCATTGGGTTTTGACATGGGTGAGAATAACCCTTTCTGTGTTAAGTTATTGACATTTTGGAGTGATTAATCACAGTGGTTGTCTCACCCTGTGAACCAGTGATCACAGCACAATCAATCCAGTGCCTACGATGGGCCAGACGTGGCCCTGAGCACCTTTTGTGTATCGACACGCTCAGCACTAACAGGGGAAAACAGAGCCCTGGAGGGGGGCAGAGGGATGTAAATGGTCCAGGGTCACCTGGCCAGGAAGTGACCATCCTGAAGCTGGACCTAGGCAGGCTACCCCAGAGCCCTGACTTTGTCACCTCAGTTCCTCCTATCGTAGAGGAGAAAAAATGAGTCTCAAAAGGGTCAAAGGAACATGCCCAGCTTACCAGCTGGTAATTCTGGGCATGGGATTTGAACCCCTGGCTCTGCCTCTGGAGCCCACACTCCATGACCACTCTCTGCTTTTGAGGAGGGAGCTAGGAGGGGCAGCATGAGCCTGCAGGGAGGCCCCAGTGTGCCCATGGGTGGGGCTAAGAGTGGGGACAGGAGTTCCAGACAGCGAGGCCCCTCTCCACTGTCACCCCTGCTTTTCTCAGCAGCGGCTTGGCCCCATGGCTGCGCACAGCCCATAGCCAAGTCCAGCTGGCCCTGCACCCCAGGTGCTCCTGCCAGACCCCAGTGCAAGGACTCAGCCACCAAACTCTTGGGGACCACGGCCCCTGTCCCAGTCAACCTTCTCTTGGCCACACTTCTCAGACACCAGCTGGAGCCAGCTTACGACTCCTTAAGACTCCTGCAGGCAGGAGTCTCCCTGACCTCCGCCCCTGCTTCTCTCCGCGGGCCCCCCTCCCCCGTGGTGCCAGCTGCACGGGCACTGCCCTGGCCCATGGCCTCTGCCTGCTCTGCCCTGACTCACCCCCAGGCCTCGGCTCCAGTGCCACCTCTGGAGGCCCCTGGGACAGGGGCCCTTCCCCATGACCCTCAGCTCCCCCTTCACAGCCCCCTGGCTTATCTGTTTGTCTCCCCCAGCACCTGACCCTGACCCGCCGCATGGGAGCCTCACGAAGGCAGGGACTCTGTGTATCTGAGGCACCGATGTGCTGCGGCCCCTGCACCCAGCTCAGAGGAGCAGGTGATTGGAGTCCACCGTCTACCACAATCTACCCTTGTTACCTTCCCCTTCTGTGGGGCCAGGGCAGGGCTCTGAGCACGCCACACACACAGAGGGCTCCAGGCCTCGCCTGGCAGGACTGCCCAGTGGTTAGGGTGGAGCAGGGAGGCAGGGCCACAGGACAGGAGGAGGGGACACTCTGGGATGGGCTATAACTTAACACCATCACGGGAGTGATTTCCTGTAACTTTGGTCACATTGCAGTGGTCAGAAGATCACAGAATCTGCTCATGCTCAAGGACTGGGAGGGGGACGGGGACGCAGGTTGGGAGCCATGGAGGGGCTGGGGGTGGGATTGCTCTAGAGCTGTGATCTCCAACACCTGGGTCTCGCATCACCGCCTGAGCTCCACCCCCAACCCCATCCATGGACAAATTCTTCCATGAAACTGGTCCCTGGTGCCAAAAATGTTGCGGACTGCTGCCCTAGAGTGTGTCCATCACACAAAGATAATTTATTTTTGCAAACCTTATGAAAACAGTGACCTCGTGAACACAGTGCGCAGCCCCTCCCAGGGCTTTGGAAGGGGCTTGGCCGGGGAGAGGGTTTGAAATAAGTTGTATCAGCATCATGAAAAATCCCCACCCTGTAAAGGGCCGGGGAGGGGCATCTGACAGGGCTGCCTGAAGGTGGGGGTGGGGACAAGAGCCTGCTTTGCTGGCAAGATGGGGAGGCCGGTCCCTTTAACAGGCTGGTTGCCATGGTGCCCCTCCCTGCTGGGCCCCCAGGGTGGGCACCACGCCTCTCTGCTGTTGTGAGACCAGCACCTGGAAAGCCCAGGAGGTGACTGCAAATCCCCCAGTGTGCTCCTCAGCGTGCGGCTTTTGGGGTAGCCCACTGCTCCGATTTGTGCTCGGCTTCCCAGCCCCGCTGGCCCTGCACCGTGAGTGCCCTTGGCCCGGATGTCAGCAGCCGGCTCAGGCTGGGGGCAGGAAACACGAAACAGAGGCAGGCGTGGATGCAGAAATGAAGGTCTGGAGAGGCAGCATGTGGGATGGGCCTCAGGGCAGAGGTACTCCCTCCGGGGGGAGCCCCCACATCCCCTGCCCAGCCCCCAGCACCGAGAGAGCTCGGCGTCAGGCACCTCATCCTGCATGCAGGGCTCAACCTCCCTTGGTTCATTTAAACTAGTGAACCTTATCCCCAGGGATGTGGAAACACCTGCTTGAGATGCCTTATCTGCCTTCCCTGAGGACCCTGCCAGTGCAGGAGCCACATCTGAGCCTGCACACCTGGGGGCAGAGCGGGAGGCAGGACACCTGGGCTCCCAGCTCAGCCCTAGACTTGCGGTGGGATCTCAGACCGCCCGTTAGTGAGGTGCCCTTACTAGCAGGATGCAGAGCCCTGTTCAAGCACAGTTTGAGGGAAGACCAAGGGGAACAGGGTTAAACTGGAGCTGCCACGTGGAGGTACAGGGCAGCAGGAAGATCCCCGGGCCTCCTCCTTGTCCCTCCTCTGCCAAGCGTCTTGAAGACTAAGATGACTTCGAGATCCCCTCTATTCCCATCCTATTCTACTTCCTATAAGAGACAATGTGCAGGACAGCCAAAAACCAAGACAAACAATGAAATCTGAAAAGAATTGCTTTTTTGGGGTTTTTCCTTCTCTTAGCATCTTGGGGGAAGGTGGGCTTCCAGCCAACAGTCTGGCCTGGGTCTGGGCACCTTGTCTAGGCCACGCTGGAGCTGGCCAGACCCCCCGGTGGCTCTCCCGCAGCTGACCACTGCCCCGGCCTCCACCAGCAGGGTCAGCTGGGGCTCTGGCCCTTCCTGGCTGTTTCAGTAACGTTCTCTTGCCGCCTCTGCAGCCCCGTTTCTGTCTTTCTCATGCAAGATCTTGTTGAGATCTGGCAGGGGTTTTGAAGGCAGAGTTGAAAGATTGTGAATAAACATTTCAGCTCTGTCTTCAGTTTTGTAGCTTCGCCTGAGCCCTATGACTCTGGGAAGGAATGTTTAAGGCAATAAACGGAAAAATGAAAGCCATGCAATTTGATCCCAAAGCCCTGCTGATCCTAAACAGTTCTTAGACCCGTTCCTGCACCGCACATCCCTCCACCCCCCTTCCCTGCCTCCCAGGCCGCGCATTAGCAGGTTCTCCTCTCCTCCCTCCCACCCCTGCCGCCCACTCCACACCGCTGGGCTGCTGGGGCCTGCTTGGGTCTGCCAGGAGCCAGGTACGAAGACAGGATTTGGCATAGGAGGGAATTCAGGGAGGAAGAAGGGGGAAGTGGAGGAGCCCTCGGACCTCCATGCAGGTCTGACACCTGGAGGGATGAAGGAAGGAGAGAGGACTGCACAGGAAGAGTTTCAAATTGCAGTGCAGCTCCACGGAGGTTCCGCCAGGCTGACTCTTTGGGGGGAAAAAAGCAGTTAAACTAGCTAAAATTGTCAAGAAACAAAGGGAATGTGCAGAATGAGAAAATGCAAATAGAGAAATATCAACAGAGAAAATTAAAAGAATCACAAGAGAATGACTTGATCAGCTAGCTCTATGCAAATAAATTTACAAACTGGGATAAAAAGGATTCTTCCAAAGAAAATGTAAATTATAAACTTAACCCCAGAAGAAACAGGAAAAAGAACTCAATCACCATTTAAAAATATAGTAAAGTTCTTAAATCAATCCACCTGTCCTGGGCCCAAACAGCGCCCGGCCAGTGAGTTCACATGGGAATCCTACCATAATTGGAGCGAACAGGTAATTCTAATAGCATTTAAGTTGTTTCCAGGCGTGGAAACGGTAGAAGAATTTCAAAAGTGTTTAGAAAAAGCTAGTGCAACACTGGTACCAAATTCAATGGAGATAGTACAAAAACTTTACAAACTACCGACCAACCTCTTAAGAATATTAATGTAAAAATCTAAAATAAAATATTACTAAACAGTAGAGTTTAGTTGCAAACTTTTGAATTGTTACAATGGAAATATACCATATGTTTTCTTCTGTTGTTTGTTTGGGGCCTTTTTCACCCCAAACTCCTGCTCCCAACATTCATTCCAGTTGTTGCTGTGTCAGTAATTCATGAATGACCCTTGCTGCCTTGCGGCCCAGCCCCCCACCCCCGCCCTGCAGGACTAGGCCACGCGGCCCAGCACCCCCACTGCAGGACGGGGCCATGCCGTGTGTGCCCGTTCTTCTCCCACGGGTTGTTCACAAGCGTTTGCGGTTACAAACAGACACGACGAACAGCCTTGCCGTGACAGTGTGCTCCCGGGAATCACTGGGTCATAGGCCGTGTGGCCATTTATGGCCAGAGGATACGAATTTGTCTTCCAAAGAGTTATTCCAATTTGCATGACACCCTGCCCCCGAATCCTCCCTCCGCCCCTCATGTGGAAGCTTCTGGGTGCTTCACAGTGATGTTGTCAAATGTTGATACTGGCAGACTTCTTAACTTTTAGCCGCCTTTTTGGTACAAGGTGTAATTCCCTGGCAGTTTGGGTCAGCCTCTCCTATCGCTAAGGAGCACTTTCCCACCTGCTGACGGCCGTCCCGGCTTCCCCTTCTCCAAGATGCCCACCTTTCCTGCTCCTTTTTCCAATAAATTGCTTTTTTGTATCTTTTGAACTTTGAGCATAGGCACCACCTACTCAAAAACAATTTAAAACATCAGCAGCGTTGTGGATCGAATCAAACGCACACGCTGCTGAGCTCCCGGGGGTCTGGTCCGGGCGGGAAGAGCTCCAGCCTCCGTCCTGCCTCCTTTCCGAACTTTCAGGCTTGAATGTGACTTTGAGATGGTCAATGGTTTCAGAATTTTTTCTACTGTTTTTTTTTTTTTTTTTTTGGCATTTCCCTGGATCTCTTCACAATTCTGAAACTTTCGCTCCTTTTTCTGACCCGAACTTAGGCCCCTCCCAGTGCACACACCTTTCCCAGCCAGGGCGCCTCGGCACGGGGACATGAAGACACACACAAGCCCAGGGCCCAGAGCCCGGGAAGGCAGCGCCCAGGGAGCCATGTCCATGGGCCCTCAGAGATTTCAGGGACTCTGCAAAGAAATCCAGATTCCCTGGGCCTGCAGCCTCCAGACGCCCAAGGCGTGTTAAACGGTCAAAACTCACGTCCCTGAGATGCCAGCTGATCTCAGGCCGCTCCGCTCCAGGCTCAACTTTTGGAAGTTCTCAACAACCATCCTCCCAGCTCTGAAACGCCTCGCTGTCAAATGCTGAACAGCTCAGTGTAAACAAGTCTGCACTCAAGTCCCCACGAGAGGTTGCTAGGATATTATCTCCGCGGGAAGTTTATCCACAGAGTCTGAAGAGGTTTCACACTAGAGCAAGTGGACTCTGCAGAGTGCCCGGTCCTTCCAGCCAGGCCCCCCACACTCTCGGGCCCTCTGGGTGCCTCAGGACGGGGCAGGGTGTGGCTGCCCGACGCCAGGTCAGGCCCCTCCCCACGCTGAGCGCTGTGCGAATGGGTCACACAGTCCTGGGAGAGACCGCAGGACGCTGGGGCCAGGGCACTGGGCCGACTCCAAGGCTCGTTAGTGCAGCCATCCCGGGAGTATTTCCAGCCCCAGTGCGGAACAGGGACTGTCCTCTTTCATGTCGCTTCTCCGTGTCGCTGGGGCAGTGACCCCAGGATTTGCCGTTTCTTCTAAGTTTGTGATGATGGTCGGCTGCGTCAGCATTCTTCTCCCAGAGACAGCGAAGTAAAAAGCCAGATAAATGTGAGCTGGGGACCCAGGGTGCCCAGGGAAGGACAAGGTTGCCCGACAGAGCAGTCACAAGCCCGCAGGCCTGGTTCCCAGGGCCCCAGGGCAAGCCTGTCCCTCTGCAGGCGTTTCCCCAGGGCCTTTGCACGTGCTGTGCCCTTTGTCCTGGATTGCCCGCCCACCCCACAGCCTGTGTCCCCCCCCCTCCCCCCGGCAGACCCAGCTCCTTGTTTAAGAGTCTGCCCGAGGTTGGGGGAAGCTGCCCTCGATTACTCCCAAGACAACAGGGACCACCCTGGGCTGAAACTGTCCTTGAACTTGGCTCTCCCCAGAGACAGAGCCTTCCGCCCATGCTCCCAATTCCTGTTCTCCTTGGTATTCCTAACGTGCAGCCCAGTGCCCATGGCAAATGTTTATTCCAAATGGAGAAGTAGTGGGCCAGCGCTCTCACCCCAGGGGCTGAAGTGAGGGCAGAGGTCCCAGGACCACAGGAACCCCCCCCCCCCCGCAAGGCTATGCTGGGGCTGCCCCAGGTGAGGGTTTCTTACCCCTGGTACTACTGACTTTGGGGCTAGAACATTCTTTGTTGTCAGGTGCTGTCCTGGTCTCTACCCACTAGATGTCAATAACACCCCCCAGGTGTGACAACCCAAAATATCTCCAGACAGAGCTGAGTGTCTCCTGGGGGCCCCGGGGTAGCCCACCTGTCCCCGGGCAGCTCGGTGGGCCTCAGCCCGCAGGAAGGAGGGAGAGGACGGGGTCCCGTCAGAAGTCAGGCGCTGCCTCCCGGGCCCACGGCGGGCTGCTCCCGCTCCAGCCCACTCAACAGGGGCAAGGCTCCTCCCTGGCCGGTGGCGCAGTTAGGGCAGGGCCGAGGAGGGCGGGCCGAGTGTGCAGGGCTGGGAAGCAAAACCCTTTGCTGCAGAATTTCGCAGCAGTCACTCGGAGGAGGTCGACTCACCCAGGAAAGCCCCGGCAGGCACCACTCCCGGGACCACCATGGGCAGCAATTTCCCACAGGCCCAAGTGCACAGGCTGTGACCCTCGAAAAACCAGCACAGCAACCGCCAGGGGCAGCGGCAGCCGGGAGCCACAGCAAGACTCAGGCTGCGTTGACGCTGGAGGCAGGACGAGACCCTGGGCCACTTCATGTTGAGAGGGAAAGTGGTCTGCAGAGATGGCACATGTGCCCATCTGTCCCCCTGGGCACCAACGCCGCCCTGTGCCTGCGCCTCTCACCGGCAACTGCCCTGGCCCTTAACTGCCCTCCCCACCTCCACCCCCACCCTCCAGTGCCTGCCCCACCCAAAAGGCACCTCCTCCACGCCCCCGGAGCTGGCTCCCCGTGCCCCCGAGCAGCCTGCAGACCTCAGCCCAAGCGTGACCTGCCCTCCCGGCAAGGATGAGCCCGTGCCAGGGTGCCACACCCTCAAGCACCAGGGACCTCTCGGTTCTCTGATGTGGTTTTTCATCTGTTTTCATGACATTTTGATCAATGTCCACCCCCCCTCATTGGACTTTAACCTCCAGGAGGGCAGGATGGGTGTGCTTTGCCCTCGTGTCTGTCTTGAGCCCCTGCCAGCAACCACGGGGCAGGAAGGATTTGGCAGCCACTTGGTGGGTGAAGGACAGATGACAGAGGCGTGGCCAGGGCCGGCGATGCTATGGCTGTGGAGGGCAGGTCCAGCCCAGCCACTGCGCCCCAGGCAGCTTCTCCTCTGCACTGTGAAGCGAGACCCCCAGAGGCCAGCAATGGCTGGAGGGACCCGTCTGCAGGCTGGTGGGAGCTGGGGTCTCAGTGAGGTGCTGAGGCTGAGCCCGGCCTGGGGCTGCCCCAGAGGAGGGGAGGCCGCGAGAACTCAGGCCGCTGCTGAGACCTGGGGGAGGTTGGGGGGCGCAGGTCTCGCTGGCGGGAAGCAGGGTACACAGAGGGGTCCCGTGAAGGAGGAATTGCCGTGTGGGACTCCTACGGAGCCTGGGGCCTGGGAGCCTCTGGGCGGCCCGTGTGGGAGTGGGAACGGCTCGGGGAGTGCGCTTGCCACTGCACGTGGACAAGATGAAGAGGACAGGAAAGGGGACCGGCCCAGGGGCCCCTGCCGCCCTGGGGCAGCCGACCTGGGCGAGGTGGCCGCGTCCCCGCAGGCCCTGGGGCCGCCTGGCCTGCTGCCGTTTCCCACGCCTCCGCTCAGCTGCACGGACGGACCGGGCCCCAGGAGGGAGGTTATTACGGGGACTGACCCAGGCGAAGCCCGGAAGCCGGCGCCGGAGTCTCTGAGGACCGGCCCTGTGAGAACAGCAGGGAAGGCGCCCGCTGAGAGGCTGAACGAGACCTCAGCGGTCACTCTGTGCCCGCCCGGCGTAGCCCAGTCCTGGCTGGCGCCCTGCGCCCGGCCTCTCTCCAGCCCCGGCCTCGGGACCCTGACAGCCCCGTCTGATCTCACAGCTTTGGGCCTGTCACTAAAGGACTCGAGAAACTCCTTCCCCGTGGGGGGCGGGGGGTTGTTTGAAGGTGGGAACCAGGCGAGAGCCTCGGTCAGCCCTTCCCGTGTCAGCAAAGGGCTGGGTGACGGCATAGAGACATGTTGTTCTTTTTGCATGACCAGGCGGAAGATCAAAATCCACCCTGGTGAAAAGGAATCTGATCTTGCCCTGTGATGCAGGTTCCTAGTAACGATCCTTTCAGACGCTTCGACCTCCAGTCTCCTGACAAACAAACGTCCCCCTGGCAACATGACTCCCGATTAATAAAGCCATCAGTGCTGCATGTGACAGCGGGGTCCCTCCTTGTCTGCTCAGTTCAAGGATGTGTGCATAGGACAGGAGGGTCACCTGCCCAGCCTGTGGTGTTGCCATGTGCTTAATATTTACGTCGTTAAATATGATCTGTCCAGTTTTGAATCAAAGTTGTTTATTATATCTCAAACAAGAAGCAGTACAATTAATCAAAGTACTTGCCTAAACTATCCACACAGTTTTGCCATCTTAACAGTAGCTTGCTTGTGCCAGCAGTGAGGAAGCCTGGAGAGCAAGTGACAATGAAATCTCCAAAGGTGTTTTCTGCAGCTTGTTGAGAATTGAGCATTTTTCTTGGCAAGAAGCGGTCCAAAACCTGGAGGAAGTAGTAGTCAGTTGGTGCCGGGTCTGGTGAATACGGTGGATGACAGAGTTTCCAAGTCCAGCCTCTGTAGTTTGACAGCGTTGTTTGTGCAACATGTGATTGAACGTTGTCTTGCAAGAGGATTGGCCTGTCTCTACTGACCAATCTCGGCTGCTTAATCGCAAGCATCCTCGTCATTTCATCCAATTGGTTTCAGTAGACACCCCTTGTAATCGAGTGACAAGGTTTCATGAAGCTGTAGTGGATGATACCAGCGCTGGACCACCAAACAGACACCATTAGCTTTTTTTGATGAATATTTGGTTTTGGACTATGTTTTGACACTTCATCTTTATCCAACCATTGTGCTGAATGCTTACGATTGTCAAAAAAATCCATTTTTCATCACACATAACAATACAGTGTAGAAATGGTTCCCCTTTATGTCGTGACAACAAAGAAAGGCAGGCTTTGGGACAATTTCTCTGTTGACACTCGTTTAATTCATGGAGAAGCCATCTATCCAGCTTCTTTACCTTGCCCATTTGTTTCAAATGGTCCAGTATTGTTGGAATAGTAACGTCAAACCTTGCTGCTAATTCACACACAGGTGGAGATGGATTCGTTTCCACTACAGCTTTCAGCTCATCATTATCCACCTTGGTCTCAGGTCACCCACATGGCTCATTTTCAAGATTAAAATCACCAGAATGGAACTTCCTGAACCATCATCATTCATTAGCCACATCCTTCCCAAACAATTTATTGATATTTCAAACCATCTGTGCTGCACTGGTTCCACGATGGAACTCATATTCGAAAGTGACACGAATTTTTGACTTACCCATGGTTTCACAAAAATTGCTCTAAAAAAATTTGAAAGATAATCACAAGCCAAAATGTGTGTTTGAAAGACTGAGGATGTACCTTCACAATAAACATAAAACAAGAAGTGTTAAAGTGAAATGTCAGAGGTATCAATTGTCCAACTTAGTACTTAAGGAAATTGGACATGTCATACTTAATAGAATATCTGGGCAGTGGAAAGTTCTGGTAGGCGAGTGGGGACCCCAGAACCCAGCTAAACATTCAGGGAAAGGCTCCCAGCCCAAGTGGGGGAAGGGGCTGGAACACTAAGGGAAACTGAGGCAGAGGCCCAGGGATCAGAAGGGGCACACACAGGGCAGTGCATGAAAGGCTGCTGTTCTCTAGGGCTTGAGAGGGCAAGGCTCTCGCTGGACTAACCCGGGGCAGCACCAGCCATTCCAGCACCTGCTGGTGCCAGGGGTCTGACTTCCTCTGGCCGGAGGGGGCTGGGGCTGGGAGAAGATGGCATCCCCCAGACCAGGGAGGATACACTCTCAGGCCCCTGCCTGCTCTCTGGGAGGCTGCCTGCTCTTTGGCCAGATGGCAGGACTCCCTGGAGCAAAATGCTTGCACCTGCACCTTCTCCTGTACCCCCCTCACCCCTTCCTCCAAGCCGTGTCCTCTCCCACTCGGGGCCAGGGTTGCCTCCACTGCCCTCATCTGCCGTCGGCTTCTATCACTTGTTGGAAGCCATGTAACAAAGTAAACCTCAACTAACCATGACCTGAGGATGCTGGGTTACTGCCCTCCAAAACTTAACAGTGTGAAGCAAACTTGATATTTGTTACACAGTGTTCAGCAGCTGTTTACTGGGTGGGTGGAAGGGAGGAAGGAAGGAAATGTAAGTGGAAGATGGATGGGTGGACGGATGGATGGATAGATGGATGGGTGAATGAATGAATGGAAGGATGGGTGAATGAATGAATGGAAGGATGGGTGAATGAATGGATGAACAGGTGGATGAATGGATATGCGGGTGGATGAATAGTGACTGGGTGGGTAGCCCGGGGAAGGGGAAACCCATAGGTCCAGATTCCATCTTTTCCTTTCCAAATGTTCTACATTATTTAAAAAAAAAAAAAAAAGAGAGAGAGAGAGATGAAAACCCAGAGAGGTCAGTGGTCCCTTTGGGCACACTGAACATTCTGGAACATGCCAGAACCCCCAGGCCCTGATGCTGCAAGCACTACAGTTCCTGGCGATATCCCCGAGGCCTCACCCCTCTCCCAGCCCCCTGAGCTGACGGGCTCAGCCCGCTCTGCCCAGGGCACATGACCCAGCCCTCCTGTGCTTCAGAGGCCCTCAGGAATTTTCTTGAAACCCCTGGCGAGCCTGGCTCTACAGGTCTGCGGAGGGCCCTAGGCACCAGTACTTTTAAACTTTCTGGTATTTTCGATGCACAGCCAGGTGGGGCAGCAGTTCCTGTTGGCTGCCGGGACAGTTTTTACCCCTCCCGGTGGACAGGACTGTGCTGCATGGCTGGGCGGGGAATTCAGAGTTGACAGACAACCGCAGGAGTGAGAAGGGGTGTCTCCAGCCCTGTCCTCGCCCGGCCTTCATGTCCAGGGACTTCCCTGTTGACATGAGCCCCTCCATCGCCTGACACCAGTCCACCCTGGGCCTGCTTCTTCAAGTGACCCTGAGTCACCGGGGCGGGTCCAGAGAACAAAGACCCTGCCGGGAGGGGCAGGACAGGGTAGCCTGGCCCAGACTTCCAGGAGCTCAGACATCTGCGGCTGACTCACGGCACAGGGGGCAGCACTGGCAGGTCCTCAGGATAGGGAGTGGCCATGAAAAGGGACAGATTTTAAACAATTAGGGAAAGAACCGCATGGCCGCCTGAGCTGCCCAGCCTCCCCAAGGGCTGAGCTCCTGTCCCTAGAAGTGCACCAATGAGGAGACGCGTTGGCGACCCACCCAGGGGGGGAGTCCAGGAGCGTTTAGCGAGGGGGCTGATTAGAAGGTGTGAGCAGAGAAAGGGAAACCCAGGCAGGCCACACCCAGGGCCCAGCACTGGCAGCAGCAGGTGGGAGCCCCGAGACCCAAAGCGGGCAGAGCAGGATGAGCTGGGCCGTAGGAGAGACCACCCAGAGGAAGCCGCCCCCTTGGGTAGAGGAACAAGGCCAAGGCACAGAGGGAGCCAGGGACAAATTCCTCAGCCTCTGTCCCCCCTGCCCACCGCTCTCCCACCGTCCAAACCTAAGTGGACACCACAGGGCAAGGAGGAGCAGGGGCCAGCACCACCCTGCTGGTCAGTACCCCAGGGCACAGGTCTGGCCAGGGAGGGGACTCTGAGGGACATGGGGCAGGGGGTGGCCTTGCTCTCATGACCTGTCAAGTCCACTGGTAGGAAGAATTTGGGGCAAGCTAAGTCCTGCCTCCAGTGGGAGGGTGCCTCAGGGTGCCGAGCCGGGCTGCACCTTTGCAGAAGTTCACGAAAATGGCCGGCTCCACAGGTGAGCACACGCCCGTGGAAGTGGCCATCGGGGCTTGTTGGTCAGGCTGGACTTGTTAAGCGACAGTTGCCCCCAGTGCTAAGGGTCAGGACCCCACTGGGGACTTCCAGGTGACTCATACAGGCCAGCCCTGTCTTGGAGCGGGGAGGCAGGTCTTGGATGACTAACTGGGCAGGAATAATGCGATAACGTGGGCCTGCCTTCTTGAGAATGAATGATTTCCCTCCCATGTGGGAGGCCAGGCAGGCACTTGCCTCACAGGTGCCTGGACTCTGCCCCGAGTGCCACAGCATTGGAGGTGCCCGCAGTGGTCCCCAGGGGAGCCGGATGGAGGTGGGGGCCAGCTGATGGGCCCAGGGAACCCCGGGAGTGACCAAGGGGCCTTGTCACACACTTTGGAAGGTCAGAGAACTGGGGAGTTGACAGAAAGCCACACGTCACTGGGGGAGAGCCGTTTCTTCAGCAGGAGAATGAGGTGCCCAGGCTGGTCCTCACACACAGGTACAGCCCACGAGGATATGACCAGCATGACGAGGACCCACCCGGACAGGGGAACAGTTGCCTCTAGTTTTCCAGTTCACTGTTTGTACCATTACTGTCTATCTTAGCTGGAAGTCTAGAATCTTCCTCAGAAAGCCTCACCCACTAATGTAAGTTTTCTGAGAACCTCAAGACTTACGCAGCCCAAAGGATTCAGTCTTATTTGCAAGTGGAAGCTAGCGGGGCGAGACTGCCTGCCATCAGTCCCCAGAGAGCCCTCCTTTGACCAAGGCTGTTTCTGCTGCTACTACAGGGTGGAACGCTGGGCCAGCGCAGCCCTGCTCCCTGCCGTGGCGAGACCCGCTCAGGTCCTCGTGGGGTCCCGTGCTTGGCTCCAAAGGGCTTGTGGATTCACAGGCTTGTCCCTGCTCCCCATCAGGAGCCCCCACAGGCTAGTGTGGCAGGACCAGCCCCCTGCAACCTGGGGCTCAGCTGGGGAGCCTGGGGTGGGGTCCCCCTGAGCACTTGTAGGTCCATGGACCTCAGTTGCAACCGTTCCAACTCATCAGAGAGTCTCCAGGGGGTCAGGGCTCCTATGCCCTGTTCCCGGGAGGCTCCTTGCTCTGCGGACATAGCCAGCCACGTCCTGCTCAGCAACCAGCTCTTCAGGCCTACGGAGGGAAAGAGATTGTCAAGCCACGGAACGTTCTGCCGTTCATTCCCTCCAGAGCCCGTGATCTATGCCTTTCTCCACACACCGTTACCTCTACCCGCACAGCCAGAAAAGCAAACAGCACCTTCCCAGCCTTCACGCCAATGAAAAGTGACATTTCACCCCGGGTGACACCTGTCCGGAGGAGCCGGACTCTGGTGCTAACAGTAACTGCTTGAACTCCCAGTCCTGAGCAGGGGACCCTGCATTTGAGCTGGAGGAGCAGTGGGGGAAGCCAGGTGGGGAGGGGGGCAGGGGAAGGGGAAGAGAGGGAGGGGGGGGCCAGATTCTCCTTTCGTCCACTCAGGACGAGACTACTGGGAAAATTTTGAAACAGAAGAAATTGGATTTTGTCCTCCTTCCTCCTGCTTCGGGCAGCTTTGTACGTCCCAATGCCCCCTTGCTCCAAGCTCCGCAGGGCAGCACCCGCCTGCCACAGTGTCCTGGAATCCCAAATGTGCCCCGGGAGATCTTGTCCTCTCAGTGCAGCCCATCTTTGTTTGAACGTTAGTAGGAAACCACACAGCACAAACCAATTCACACTAAAATGAGAGTGGCTGATAGACAGCTAACCCTCTAAGAGCTAGGAGCATTTTTTTAAAAGGTGTTTCCAGAACCTAATTATTCACTAATTGGAGGGCTTCACAGCTGTGCCAAATCAAAAGAAACAAGTCTTGGTGAATAAAAGGCCCAGGATGCTCCACTCCCAGGGCACAGGAGAGGTGGGGGCAAGCAGACATCTTGGTGGCCTGCCTGCCAAAGGGACGTCCAGGTAGCAACGTGGTCTCCCGAGTCACGGCGGGAATGAATGCGTGTGTTTACTGGAGAGACGCCCAGAAGCAAAGCAGGTGCCCTAAGCGACACAAAGGAAAAGCGGCCAGAGCCGGCTGCACAGTCTGCAGGGCCCACAAGACACAAACGTGGCACCCTTGTTCAAAAAGCAGGGAAAGTGCAGCTCAGGGCACTAAACCAACAGCTTTTTCTTTCTTCTGCAGTTTCTTTCTCAGCTTATCTTGGCGTTTTTTATTTGCTTTCACTGTTGTTGTAAAGCAGGGAAAAGTTAAAATCTTAACTTATTAGCATGAATCTTAGTGCTCATCTTTCCCTCGTGAGATGCAACTACAAGAGCATTTAACACGTGTGCAGAATCACCAAAATTACATGCTCGTATTTCACAGCTCGTACACGTTTTTGTTTTTACCAGAGCAGTGGAACCTCAGCAGAAAACTATCTTAATCGTTTTTATTTCACTCCTTTCCCGTTCCCCCTACATCATCATTCGGCTAACAGAGCAAGAGAGCATAGGACGGCTTCCTGGGTTTGGTGTTTCTTAGAGCTGCGGTTCCCAACGCCCAGGCTGTGGACTGGTACCGGTCTGTGCCCTGTTAGGAACCAGGCCGCAGAGTTCCACCTCCCACTTCCCCACCCACCCTGATCCGTAGAAAAATGGTCTTCCACGAAACTTAGGAACCGGGGCACGCAGCAGGGAAGCTTCATCTGCATCTACAGCTGCTCCCATCACTCGCATCACCACCTGAGCTCCACCTTCCCGGCCATCCCTGTCTGTGGAAAAATTGTCTTCCACGAAACTGGTCCCTGGTGCGGCAAAGTTGGAGACCACTGTCGTACAGCATCCTTGCCTCCTGTGATTGAAGCAAATCCTGGCCTGAACACAGGCCCAGGCCCTGGGCGCCATGAGGGTCCCGCTCACCCGGTTCGCCATCACACCCTGACCTTGTCCTCGCTTTGAGCTTCACCGAACACCCAGGCATCAGGGTCCCTCAGAACTTGGTACCTGCGCGTATTCGCATGGCGAATGCTACCTGGGAATGGGTGGCAGCGAAGGGTTAACATCACCTGCATCCTCTGCTCAGGTGCTCGCACCATCAGATCTCAATTGAAAACACAAGGTAACGACAAACTAATGAAGAATTTTAAGAGCACTGAACCAGGCGCAGGCTCTGAGTGGGGGGGGGGGGGGGTCTGTGTGACTGGGGGGGCTGCGTGCCCGTGGGGCCGGCCCTGAAATCAGGCCTTCTCCCCCTTCCCCCTGGGCTCCCTGTCCGTGCGCGTGCCAGGGCCGTGGGCTCACCTGAGGCCCGTGTGCCTTTGCAGTCTATCTAGGTCAAAATCCTGTAAAGGATGCGTGCCCTGGTCAATGAGCACAGCTACTCCCCATTGGGGCAAAATTAGGGGCACAGATTTCATTTAACATCTTTCTTTTCTTTTCTTTTTTTCTTTTTAACATCAAGGTTTCTAGACCTAGTCCATTCTTATTTTAATTTCAATCCGCTTTTATCCGAGTCCCTGGAGTCCAGCAGGAGAGCCAGCCCGTATCTCCAGCAAGCTCTGGTGGGGGTGGGAGAGACGGGGAGAGAGAGGAAGGGCTAGAGCAGCGGCCAGTGACTCGCTTGGCAGAGACAAGCATGCGGTGCCAGCAGGGGCTGTCGCAGGCTGGTCTGGGCAGGGCAGGGGGTCCTGGGGGAGGGCTGGGAGGGGCTGCAGAAGTCCAGGCACACTCTGGCCAGGGTCGGGCCGGGTGAGGCCAGTGCTCGTGCCCAGCAGGGACACACTGGCGATGCCAGGCCCCCCGCTGTGCCTCCTTCACACCCCATTTTTAACAGCGAGAAGTCATATCTGTTGCACGGCACCAGTGTGTGGCTCGTGCCACCCTGTGTGGGCAGACGCCTGCATCAGCAGGGCAGGAGGCCCCAGCACAGCTTACGGCATTTATTTATCCTGTCGGCTGTAATGCATGAGCTCCCTGAGAGGAGACTGAAGGCTGTGGGACCATGCATTCCTGGACGCTGGCATCACGGCTGAGGACCGGGTGAGGGTTGCAGGCACAGCTGTCACCAGGTGACAAATTGGTCCGCTCCGGAGGGAGCCAGCTCTAGCCACCTCTGACTCCTGGAATGGCCGTGGGAGGAGGTGGGGGGGGGCTGAATGTAGAAGGCCCCTCTGTGCCCAGCATCACAGACTGTCCCCTTTGTCTTCATCACGACCCGACAAGAGACCAGGGACAGCCGACATCCACCAAGGGATGCCCGGCTGTCTGAGCGTTTACACTCACGCACTCCTCTCTGCTATACAGCAACCATGGGAGGGAGGCGCCCTTATTAGCCCTAGTCTGCAGATGGGGAAACCAAGGCAGGCGGGGTGACAGCTGGTAAGCGATGAGCCGGGAGGTGAGCCAGGCTGCCGGGCCCAGGCCCAGCCAGCAAGCTCAGTGCAGCCCCTGGAGACAGCAGCTCTGCTTTCCCCAGACCCTGAGCACATCCCACCCTCCACGACAAAGGTCCGAGTGCATCAGAGAACCGGCAAGGAAACCCTCGCTGAGATTTCCCGGGCAAGAGCCGGGTGCTTACGTCACAAACCCAGGAGCGGCCCTGGGGTTCCTGCTGGGTCCCAGGTAGACGTGTTTTTCTGCTTTTCCGCCTCCTTCTCCAGCCCCTCCCACCCTGTGAGTGAGGCCTCAGTTTCCCCAAATCTAAAATGCATTTTCAATGTATGGTAAAATTAATTAGTGGTGAAACTCACATAACATAAAATTCAGCATGTTACCCATTTTAAAATGCACAATTCAGTGGCATTTAATGCATTCACAATGCTGTGCAGCCGTCACCACCCTCCATTCCAGAACATTCCATCGCCGCACCCATACCCATTAGCGGTCACTCCCATTCCCCCTCCCCCAGCCCTCACAACTGCTAACTCATTTCCTGTCTCCATGGATTTGCCCATCCTGGACATTTCATATAAGTGAAATCATACAATTTATGGTCTTTTTTGACTGGCCTCTTTCCCTGAGCGCAGTGTCTTCAGGGTTCACGCATGCATGGCGTGTGGCTGTGCGCCCTTTTTTGTTCCATGGCACGGACAGGTCACTTTCCGTTTGTCCTGTGCTGGTGGACTCTGGGGTTCTTTCCACCTTTTGGCTGTTGTGAGCAGTGCTGCCGTGAACGCTCACGGGCAAGGTTTTGTTGGAACACTGGCTTTCACTTCTTTGGGGCATAAACCTAGGAGTAGAATTGCGGGGTTGTAGGTAACGCTATGCACCATTTCATTCTCAAAAGGAGGTATTTAAAAAGCTCACTTGCAAAGTTGCTGGGAAGGCTGCGAACAATGGGCCAAAGCCCCTGCACTCGGAGGCATTCAGTAGGCAGCGGAGCGTGGTTAGGATAAGCTGGGCAGGCTCCCGTCTAGGCTCAAGCTCCAGCTCTATCACTCACTGCTGTGTGCCCTCCAGCAAGTTACTTAACCTCTCTGAGCCTCGCTTTCCTCTTCGGTCCACAGGGCTATGGTAAGGGCTAGATGAGCATTTGAGGTACAAGGACGAGCCTCGGCTGTCTCTGTTCTCCCCGGCACACTCAGCACCAGAGGCTTTTCTCTCTCTCTCATCTTATCTCATCCTGCAATTGTTGTCGTCAGCACCACCACCTCACAGGGGAGGGGACAGTTCAGACAGGTCGTGTAGCTTCCCTGGGCCACACAGCAGCCCCAGCTGTGACCAGGTTGGCTAGCTCCTTCCCCTCCGCACTCAGCCTTCTGAGCCATCATCTGCTACAGAAACCAAGCTCAGACGTGGCACTTGAAGCGAGTGTTTAACGCCCATAAAATCCAAGGAGCTCAATAATCCCAAATAAGGTCTCCTATGCATTTCCCCAGGAACCCAGCCCAGAAGGCAGAATTCAGAGCGTATCTCAGAAGGGAAAAGACATCACTCTTCAATTTTTGTCGGGTCTCTTGGTGTAAGACAGCTACGATCGTATCTCTAGGCCCAAACAAAGGCGTCTAACGGGATGTCTGCCAAATGCTCCGCTCCAAGAGTTCTCGCCGACAATTCAAAACAACCACATAATGTGGAGGACGGTAAGTGGGACTCCAGTTTAATGGGCAGAATGAAATCCACTATTCTTAGTTGTTGGAAGGATTTTTGGAAAAGGAACAGCTCTCAGATCAGATGCTCACATCACGCAGGCTCCTCCACTTAGTCATTTAATGACCATGGCTTTTTAAAGTTTCCAGAGAGATGTTTCCAGAAACCCAACATCCTCACCTCAACTAAAATGAGTCCACCCCAGCCAGGCACAAAATCCACTCCCCTCCTGGAAGGCAGGGGTGTCAGGGCTCAGACACCCCCACGGGATCTCGACACCAAGACAGGACCTGGGAGACCCAAATTCCGTGAGAAGGGATATTGGACAGTCGCTAAAACTGGACCCTTCTTAAGAGGTGAAAAACAGGCATCAGAGGGTGACGAACTTGCCCTTCACCCCGGAAATCAGGTCTGGGGTCATTGTCTCACGTTTGTAGGGCTCTTCGTAGTCCCCAAAGTGCTTTTATGCACTGTCTTAAGCAAATGGAAGTTCATTTCCCATGTAAAAACGCCAGATCCATGGATGAGGACGGTGCCCGCGGGCCTCAGAGACCCGGGCTTCTCACCGGCTGCTGGCGCTGTGAAGCCTCCATGCCTGGAGCCACGTCACGGTCTAGCGTGGCTGCTCCTGCTCCAGCCTTCACAGCTCGGTCTCAGCCAGAGGCAGTGGGAGGGGAAAGGGAAGGTCATGCCCCCTCTTTGTTCTGCTTCCTGGAAGTTACACTCCGTGTGCGTTGCAATGGACTGTAGGTGAAGTAACAATCAGAGTACTTTTGGAAAATTCAGGTGACGTTTTCTCATTTAAAATATTAATGAATCCGACCATCAGGTGAGCATCTAGCACGTGCCAGGCCCCACTGGCCTCTGCATGTACACAAACTTACCTCTGGGATTTCTCACGGCAGCCCTCTAAGGCGGTCCCAGCAAGCCTGTTTTACAGATGGGGAAACTGAGACTCAGAGGGCCAGGGCCAGGCTGGAGCCGGAGCCCAGGGCTGGAGGACGGAGGCACCACCCGACCCGCCGCACCGAGGGCCTGCGCTTCCTCCCCGGCCTGGGTCACCCGGTGAGTCATAGCCCCTTTGTAGTCACTTCCTGTGATTCACACTGTCTGGTCCAGCCCAGATCGTCCCCCAGAGGAAATACCAGGGATGGAGAGCGGCAACTGAGCACGAGGGGCCCCGACAGCCTCTAGCCAGCTTTGGGGAAGAACGCCCTGAGCAACAGGCCCCAACACATGACCCCCAGGGGACGCATGGCTTCTCCGAGGGGCTGGCCTCTCACAGAGAGGCCCCAGGGATGCTCCTGCCCCCAGACCAAGGGGATCGGGTGGCTGGCCCCACAGGGAAACGTCCCTGGGTCCCTCTCTGGACAGCCTCTGGGCAGCCACCACTCCTGGACAGGAAGGAGGTTGGCTCCAGCTCCAGGCTCCAGGTTGGAGCCCTGGGTCCCCCCACAGCAGCACCTCCAGGAGAAGCCCACTGTCCCCTCCTCTATACCAGCAGCTCTGCCTAGGACGCCTGCACAAAAAGCCGGTCAGCCACGGGCCCCCGGGGGGTTCTGTCCAAATGGGGGTCCTGACGCCCTGGCAGGTTGACCGAGACGGCACCCACATTCCCACCGCCTGGTAGACGAGGTCGTGGAATTAACGGTTTCTCACAAAGTCAAAGGCAAAGAGGCCTCTGCAAGTGATAACTTGGCTCTGTGACCAAATAAGGCAATATTACATTTCACTGTTTACAGCAGGCCCGCGAAACCCGGCGGCTCGGGGGGCACCGGGAGGAACGCAGCCTGCGCGGGCCTTCCAGCCCCAGCGTCCAGCACTGCGTCCAAAGCCAGTCATCATTTCCCTACAGCAACAACCATTCGTCACTTGCAAAATACACACTAGCAGGGGTGACCCGGTCTCAGCCCCAGGCGGTCGATTCCCTTGAGTGGCAGAACCTGGCTTTGAACTTCCACATCCATGATTTAAAGGCGGGGGAGCCCCTAGCAATTTATTCCAGGGCTTGAGTGAAAACAGAGGCAGTTTCTTAAATGGCAAACGTTAGAGCTCGTTTTGCGAGGTGCCTTTTTCTCTCCCGAGAATTTATTGCGAATTTTCTTGTGCAAATAAGACTTGCTGCTGCTGCGGGTGCTGCTAAGAGCCTCGGACAACCATTCTGTCCCGACGGTATTTATACAAGGACAGACACAGTTGGAGGGATCGAGTTTTACTCATTGGTATTAATAATAAGACAAGTGTAAATGTTTAAAACCCATTAGGAGGCTTTAAATGCTAAACAAAGCTTCAGCTTGCTGGCATTTGCACCCTGGGTGGGGACTAGCCTAACTGGCATCTAAGAAAACTTGAGCCCCAGGGCAAATCTACCAGCTTGAGCGTGGCTCTCAGCACCCAGCACCGTCTGCATAGACCTGGTTTCCTGGGCCCATGACGAGGGCACAGATTCACAAGACAGAGGAAACAGTTCTGCATCAGTCTCACCTTCAAAACGGGGTTTTCAAACCCGTCTTCCTCCCCACGAGACCCGGCGACTCCCCCAGGCACTGCCAGGTGTCAGGACTCAGTGAGCAAAGGGATCCGCTGGATCTCCGCTCTCTACCCCAGAGCGGCCTGGCAGGACCTCGCAGGGGCTCAGGAGGTGCTCTCTGAAAGGGAGAATGGGTGAATTAGTGAATGAAATGTATCACTGCATCTCTTGCCAACGGCAGACTCCAATTCACCTCCCTCGAATCCCATCGGAGGTCGTGGAGGGTGGATTTGTGTGGCCAGGGGCAGTCTTCAGCCGTCCCGCCTGGCTGCCCCCGATGGTCACCCTGCCCTCTCAAAGCTCCCCTTACCCCCCCCAAGGAGCTTTCCACATCCCTTTCAAGGCCCCGCCCCTACATCCACACCTTCTCCCGTGGGGGGTGGGGGGTGTGTACCAGGCAGCTATGTTGTCCCCGCTGCTGGGGCTCTGCTGTCCCCGAGTCTGCACTGAGGGTTGAACGTCAGGCAGGGCAGGTGGCCCAGGGGGCAGTGTGGGTCGGAGCTCTTCAGCCACACCCAGGTCCCACTGCTTCCAAACCCACTCCCCTGAAAGAAATGTCATTCACTGTCCAGGTGATTAATACCTCAGGGACCTAGTGTGACTTTTTAAGGGAGCGCACCACCGAGAGCCAGACCCAGCGGGGTTGAGCCCCTGCTCTGTGACCATGGCCAGTCCCCTGGCATAATCATTCATCCAACAGTGACCTACCCGGCGCCAGCCACGCCCTGACACAGCAGCAATGAACCAGGCTGGGATCCTTGGCCTTCTGAGACAGACCAGGGACATGAAAAACAGCCAACATTTAATGAGCACCGACTGTGTGCCGGGACCCCATCCTCAGCACCCCGCCTGCGTTACCTCATTTGATCCTCACCACGGCCCTGCAAAGCGGGCGTGAGCCTCGTGCGGCAGTTGGAGAAACGGAGACCCCAAGAAAAGAGCGAACTTGCAGGGCTGTGAGATGGGGCCACACTCCTTCCACGACCCCAGCTTTTCAGAGCTGGAGCCATATGAATGGAGGGAGACAGGGTCCTTAGACACCGGCCCTCGCCGTCAGTGTCTAGCTAAGCTGGTCCTGGGCACGCATGACCACAGGCAAGGTTGGAAAAGGCCCGCCCTTGGGGGTCCGTCGGGATCCCGGGGAAGTGTCTCCGCAGTAATGATTAACCACACGCAGCACCTGGCTTTGAACCCGCTGGCCTGCTGACTCACTTTGCAAAGCCTGCTCGCCCTGGGAGCGGCTTCCGCCACCTCACTTGAGATTCCAGCAGCAGAGGTGTCACAGCCGGGTGGGGTGATCCTGGCATTCAGACCTGCCACTGGGTAGCCCGAGGCCAGCCACAGGTGACACGAGTCTGATGGAGGAGACGGCGCTGGACCCCCTGCTGGCCAGTAAGGAGCGGGAGCCTCGGGATTGGGGACAGGGGACCAGGGGACCATCACTCACTGCCCCCCCACCCAGGCGGGACACCCGGTCCGTCGCTCTGTGACTGTGCAGAAGGCGTGGGTGGACACAGGCAACTGGCTTCCATGAGTGCCCAGCCCAGCCCAGCTGGGAGAGGGCAGGGGCGGTGCCCGGGGCGGGCAGGCTAATGCCACTGCCTTCCTGCCTGGCACGCCACCCTGCGTACGAGCAGTAATCACGAAGCTTGGGGTTTCTCACCCTTGGCACTGTTGACATCTGGGGCTGGATAACTCTTTGCCATGGGGGGCTGTCCTGTGTGCCGTAGAATATTTAGCAGCATCCGTGGCCTCTGCCCAGTAGAGACCAGTAATACCCCCACACTCCGTTGTAACAACCCCAAAGTGTCGCCAAAATGTGCCCGGAGGGCACAATCCACTTTCCCCCGTTGAGGACAACCACTTCCCGAGTACCAGCTCCGAGCGCAGCCTTCAGGCCACTACACATCCGAGCCTCCCGGGGTCTTACAAGGTTGGTCTCACGCTGGGGATGACTCAAGGCTTTGGGGCCAGACCCCCTGCATTCGATCTCAGACCTGTCGTTTACCAGCGGGGCCACCTAGGACAAGTGGCCTCACCTCTCTGCACCGTGGTTTATTCATCAGTAAGTGGGGCTAAGAATAGTGTCCGCCCCAGAGGAGTCTGGGTAAGGAAGGGACATGATCTAAGACACGGCAGGGGCTCTAAGCACAGGGCCCGGCACCTACTAAATGCTGTTATGATCCCATTTTACACGAGAGTAAAGCTGAGGCCCAGAGAAATTAAGTCACTTGCTGAAGGGCCACACGGCTGGTCGTGTGAGGGCTGTGAGGGACCCTAGACATCTCTCTCCAGAGCCTCCTGTGCAGCAAGAGGAGGCGGCTGAGAATTCAGGGACCCAGTCCTAGCCCCAGCCCGCCCTGTTCCTCCCTGTGTGACCGAGTGTGGGTCACTTCCCTCTCTGGGCCTCAGCTCCCTAGACCAGCAGGTTCCATCTCAAACAGCGCTCATCGGGCGGCTACACGGCAGGCTGTATCACTCACGCCAGCCTGGTCTTAGAGAGGGGGTCCTGCTCTGTGTGGGGGGGGGCCCTGAGGGCCTTCCTGGCATCAGGGACCAGCCAGGGGACACTTTGGGGTCGGGTGTGTCCATCTGTCCAGCCCATGCTGGTTGGGTGAGCGAATGAATGATCCCTCCGTGTATGAGTGAATGAATGGATGAGCGGACGAGGAGGCTGACCAGCATCCCATGGCACCCCCGACCGTGGGAACGCCAGGACGCCAGCTGAGATGTCCCTCCTGTATGACAAGGGGGAGGAGGCCGTGCTTGGTGGCTCCTGCTCTCCGCTGTCCGGAGCGAGGTCCGAGCCCTCGGGGCAGCTGCCTTCCCAGAGATTCCCCAGCCAAGGCTGGAGCGTCCCCCAGGGCTGGCCTCGTCTCCAGCCCTCTGGCCTCCATTGGAAGCTAGGTCCCAGGGCAGAGTGGGGACGGAGCAAGGATTTGCAAAAATGAGCAAAGTAGCTGAAAAAGGACTAATTTTTATTTTTGGTTTGTTCTCAAAGTGTCAGAGAGCTGAGACAGAGGGAGGAGGAATGCGAATTGAGCAAGGAAATGTTTACAGAGGAGCCCTCAAATGACTCCACACTGGTGCCAAGTGTTTGAGATCCCTGCACTGAGAGTGTCCAAGGACCCATTTCCTCCCCAGCGGCCCTCGGACGGCCACGCCACAGTATGGGAGAGGGAGTCGTGGCAGCATTGCCCTGTCACTCCCCTGGCACTGGCCTCTCTCCCCAGGCAGTCTGGCCCTTATGTCTAGAGGGCACCAAACTTGGGCCTCTAGGAGCCTGGAGGCTTGGATGCCAGTCTCCACCTCGCCCAGGAGCCTTGTTGGGTGGGATTCTGTCCAGGAGCTGCAGTGAGTGATACTCCTATGCCAACTACACAGCCCATGAACTTTGGACCTGGCCTTGAGCCTTGAGTACACCCTTGCTGGCAGCACAGGGCTGCAATTTGAGGGAGTCTCCTGGGAGGGGCCCTTGTTGTGTGTTGGAAGCTGCATCCTTGGGTCTTCATTCCTTTGTCACTAAGCTCTAGGTTCTCAGAGCCCTTGATTATATTAATAACTCTAGCATCTCTAAAAGGGAGCACTTAGACATGTATTAGTCAGTCACACTCTAGTATAAATGAGGTTAGCCATGGTCTTTCCTGGTAACTGCTGCCTGAACGAAAGTGAGCTCCCCTTCAGGATGTTGGGCAGCCATGGGACAGCAAGGGGTGCAGGAGCCATGGGAAGGGTCCTGGACAAGGGGCGGAGTGCATGGCTGCCAGTGATAAGCTGTGACCCTTCTCCAGCTGCCACCAAGGACCCCGGATTTCTCTTCCAGGGCCATGGGTAGGGACTTCCTCCCAGGGTGGAGGCTGAGAAGGGTGGTAGGAAGATCACAGAGCCGGATCTGAGCTGGATCAGCTAGATCAGCTGGTGCTGGGACCGACCTGCGGCAAATGGACGCCTCAGCTCTCAGCTGCCACATCTGTAAAATGGTCCTGAGACACCTGTGAGGGCGGGACGCGTGTGGCAGCGTTTCCCCCGGTGATGGTCATCATTGTCTGACGCTGGAGATGGGAAAGGCCGCTCTCTCTGGCTACCGCCTCCGTTTCCTCTTTAGACTGAGAACCTCAGTGTCCAACTCTACTGGGAAATTGCGTCTCCCTTTTTGCCAAAAGAAGTGAAATCCCACTGTGGGTCCTTAGGGCAGGAAAAAGGGCAGCTTAGGGGCTTCAAGAGACCCAGATGGCAGGGTCGTGGCCAGGATGAATCATATCGCCCCTCATCGATCAGAGAAGGGGTCCCCGAGGGAGGGAGGGGAGTCACCACAGTCGGAGGGGTGCACTGTTCTCAGGGTTTCCAAGAAGGTCTCTATTAACAGGAAGTGCAGACAGATGGGGAGAGAGGAGGGGAAGGAGGGAGCGCGGGAGGGAAGCCCGAAGGAAGGTCTTTCTCCTGAGGAGACCGAGATGGTGACGCTCCCATCAGAAGCCTAACCAGAGCGCATGGAACCAGCGCACCCAGCGGCCAGCTCAGGGCCGAGGGACCCACAGCCTCTGCAGCTCAGCCGCAGGGAAGCAGGGACGGAGCTGGGCTGGCAGCCGCGTGGTGGTGAAGACCTTCAGAGTGTCACCAGCCCCATCGATGTGTCCTCATGTGAACATCCGTTGGGAAATGTTCAAGAGGCCATGGCCTTGGCCGGCACCCTGGGGGCAGGGGCTATTTGCTGTAGCAATTACTTCACACAGGTCTGAAGTGAAACGTTACGTAAGAGGAACTCTGTGATCTCAGAAAGGTCACTCTTCTCTGGGGCTGTTTGCCCATCTCCATCGGGATGAGGGTGAGGGAGGAATTCAACAGTCACCTTGCAGGGAGAGGGGACCCAGGAAAGACTTCTGTGCATTCGGCAGCAAGAGGCAGAAATGCTGCCTTCAAAAAGGCGGAAATTACTTTCTCTCATATGAAAGAAGTTGAAAGGTGGATTCCGGGGCTGGGAGGGGGCTTCATTGCAGTCGTCACAGATGCAGGGTTCTTCTCTCAGGCTGCTCTGCCGTGCTCAGCATAGGCATCCACCTCGTGGCCCACCACAGCTGCTTGAGCCCAAGCCGTCAGACCTGCATTCCAGCCAGGGGGAGAGAGAAAGCGCAAAGAGGTGCACCCTCCCTTCCTAGAAGTTGCCCACATACTTTCACTCATTCCCACTGGCCTGAACTTAGTCCCAGAGCCACATCTAGCTGCAAGGGAGGCCAGGAGGTGCAGTTTGAGTTCTCAGTGGTCACATGCCAGCTAAAAATTAGGGGAACCTCTTATTAAGAAAAAGGCAAAGAATTAATTTGGGAGGCAGGGAGAACTGTCAGTCTGCAGCGCCTTGGTCTCCTCATCTATAAAGTGGGATGGCTGCTCCCCGTGGTCTCTGAGTCCTTTCCAGCCTAGACAGTCTATGTTCCACACAATTTGCCTCATGGAGTTTTCTAGACTTTAGGGTCCACTAGGGCAAGGAGTTCTGCATGCTCTGTTCACGGCTATTTCCCAGGTGCCTAGAACATGCCTGGCACATGATCTGTGTGTTTGTTGAGTGATTGAATTATGGTGTTTTAACGGGTAGACCAGGGGCCACTCACTCTTTTTTTCTCTTCTTCTTTTTAAAAAACTTTTCCTTTTTGCCTTTTCTTTTGCCTTCTCCTCCCTCTCTTCCTTCTCCTCGCTTTTCCTTTTTCAGACTCCCGGCCCTACCCCACTGGCTGCCCGCCTGCCGTGCCTCCCAGACCACAGACCTGGGTTGCAGGGGGAGGCTGCGGGGGGAGGCTGCGTTCGCAGGGCCCCAGGCCGGGGAAGCTGGGGGCTGGCGCTGAGGTAGCTTTGGTGTGGCAGTGCAGGCGGCCCTCCTAGTGTGTGCCTGTGAGTCCCTCCTCTCTCAGCCCTCAGAAAGGTGACTCCCACCCCACCGAGCCATCCTTACCTACCCCACAGAGACTGCTTCGGGAGAATGACTCCCCGCAAAAGGAAAGCGGAGGCACGTTCGGAGAACTTGACACTCCGGAGTGTTTGACCCCCGGCCGCGTTTGGAAAGGCCAGCGTTACCTCAGTCTACAATGCACAGCATGGTCTGTGTGTGCCTAAGCTGGGTTGTGAGTGGCTGCCGTCATTTGGCCACGTACTCGCAGTCCTGGCCAGTGTGAGTGCTGTTGCAAAGGCACAAGCGGCTGACGCTGCCCCAGGGCTGAGACAATCGCCTCACAGACAATCCGACTACCTCATTTCCTGGGTAAGTGCCACAGGCACACACTTGCTGTGTATTTTTTCTTTCTATGGAAACTGTAAAGTGCTATAATTAACATTGTATGTATCATCTTCCGGGAGCCGTAAAACAATTCATGACCAATTGGATTTTTTTCTGTCCCTTCCACTCTGTACTTTGATAAGGCATTTCTGTGAGAATACACTGTATGGACATATCCCTGGGGTTATGCCTGACACGGTTCGCAAATCCCAGAGGATCCCCCGTCCTCGGCGCCCACCAGCATTCCTAAGAGAGTTAGCACCTTGGGTCAGGGACAGCCGGCAGCCCTCAGGGCCTTCTCGGGGCTGGAGCCTGAATGTCCTTCCTCCCTCCTCCACCCAGGACGCCACACACATCCTGTCCTTGGCAGGGCCCTCCCCAGCGCCCCTCTGCCATCTTGTCATTCTCTGTCCCCTCACCCTGCTTCATTTTTCCTTAAAACCCCCTCACTATCTGGCATGATATATTGGCTTATTCTCTTTCTCCCCCACAAAAGTATAATTTCCATAGTAGCAGAGATTTAAAAAAAAAATCATTGTATCCTCAGCACTCAGACCTGTGCCACGGCGATGGGAGTGCTTAAGAAATACTTACTGACTGACGCCTTCAACTTTTCTAAATATTTTCTCCTGGCCCTGGTAGACTCTACTAAAGATGAAAAATACTTTTAATGCCCAATCTAGCAAGTCCAGAGAGTTCTTCTCGGGCAGTATAACAAGTCCTAGCACATGTCCTACTTTATCACGTGCTTTTAGATTCCTTCTTGTTCTAAAAAGTTTATAAGGCAGCTTATCACAATTTTAAAAACTCCTCTAAAAAGTAAAACAATTTGGAAGGTCATAAGGGAAAAGGGGTGCAGGGAAAGTAAGGTTTGGAAAGTGAGATGTTAAAAATAATATTTAGCACTTATAGATGGCTACTGTGGGCAAGTCAGGCTGTTCTGCCTGTTTTTGGTCACTTTCTCTCCGTGACAAGCCTTGGAGTACACACTGTAATAGATGCCCATTTTACAGATAAGGAAACTGAGGCACAGAAAGGCAAAGGCACTTGCCCAAGGTGGCTGAGCTGGTCGAAGGCAGGCAGGTCTGAATCACTGGTCTCTTATGCAGCAGAACCACATGTTCTTGGCCCTGACACCGGGACCCAGGGACACGGGGCCCACTTGTGGGTGGCACGGGGCCCTAAGCATCTGCTCAGAGCACCTCCCCAAGTCGTCTCTGAGCCTCTCGGTTCTGGGAGGGAGACACGAGCCTTCTGACAGTTTATGGTGTCCGTGAAATCAGGCCACACCCATGGCTCAGAGGGAAGATGCCTGTGACCAACAGCCAGCCAGCCCCCAGCAAAAGCTGGGTCTGGTTCTTATCTGAAAAATAACGGGATGGATGGAAGGCTCTGTGAGGGGCAGGAACGAGGGCAGCCTGGGAGGGCAGTGAGCAGGAGGGGCAAGTGTCCACCCCCCACGCCGCCGCAGGACAGCCCTGGCCCTGCACGTGCCTGCCTCGGCCGCTGGACGGCACCAGGAGAATCCTGGCCCACCCTCGCTGGCCGAGGCGCTGAGCCGCTCACAGAGCATCAGACTGGCCACGCCTGGACCACGTGTCCACGGCCCAGTTGCCAGGGAGATGGAGCAGCAGACCTCACATCCTCCTTCCACAGACTGGGCTCCATGCCCACCAATATGACATTCACTGGGGGACCCCCTAACAGGACAAATGTTCACCACACCCTCCCTGAGGGGTCCCCAGAGGACAGCCTCCTGCAGGGTCCACTAAGAACCACAGGCTCTACCTGTCTTCGAAGCAGAGGATGAGGGAGCTGGTGCCTTTCTGTGCAAATGAGATCTACCTTGACAACCCCCTCCAGGGGGATTTGGGCTTCTAGCACGGAGATTCGTGGGTGTGTGGGGCCCCAAAGTGATGGCCCCTCATTCGGTCCTAGGAAGTGTGCAAAAGCACGTTACGGACTGTGCCCCTGCCCCCGCCAGCAGCTGTGGAGTGCTGGCTCCCGGCTCCACGCTGACCCGGACAAACAGCCAGCCTGGTGTCAGGACCAGGGCCCGCAGCCCGTGGGAAGCGGGGCTCACCTACCGGGCAGCGCCAGTCGCCTTTCAGAGCAGCGAGTCCAGAGCCCGCGACCCTAGGGACTGGCAGAAACATGGCAGTCCGACGGTTCATTCGGTGTTGTTTGGTTTATTACTTTGCCCACATAGCTGGGGACAAGGCACTCATCTGCTGTGCTCTGCACCCCTCCTCCGTGCCCCAAGGGTGGGGCAGGGCTGGTCTTTACGGACTGCGTCCACCTGTCCCCATTGCCCTCTGGGCTGTGGACACACTGTTGATTCCCCTTAACTGGGGCCAAGTCCCTGTAAATAGTCCTTTCATTAAACTGGTCTCATTTTGGGCTGAATTGTGTCCTCCCCCAATTCATACGTTAAAGTCCTAACCCCCGGCACCCCACCAGGTGGCTGTATCAAGGTAAAATGAGGTCATTAGTGTGGGCCCCAATCCCATAGACCTGGTGTCCTTATAAGAAGAGGAGAGTAGGACACGGACAGGCACAGTGGGACGACCAAGTGAGGACACGGGGAGGAGACGGCCGTCTGCCAGCCACGGGGAGAGGCCTTAGGGGAAGCCAGCCCTGCGACGCCGTGATCTTGGACTCCAGCCTCCAGGACTGAGAGACAATGGATGTCTGTTGTTTAAGTGTCTCAGTATCCGTTCCGGCCACCTGAGCAAATGAACACAGACCCCCACAGAGAGCCATCTGCTTGCTACCGGGCTGTGACTGGTACATGTCATGAGATTGTGCGACAGCCACGGATACCCAGGGTTTGAAAGGTGCCGGGCCTGGTGTCCAGCATGTCCCCTGCAGGGGTTCACTGCAAGCTTATCCCCAGGAGGTGGATGCTCCAGAGGCTGCTGTCACCCCTGGAGGACAGGGAAGAAAAGCAAGGCTCAGTTTAAGAATTCTGCCCAAATCCCATCAGAAGTGGTGACGCCAGGCCTGTGCCCAGGCGGTTGGATCCACACCCGCTCTCTTCTGCTTCCCCGGGCGTGAGAGGACTCATCATCCAGCACGGGAGCATGGCTGCCCTGCTCGCCGAAGGTGGCTGGAATCCTTTAGGCTGAAGTTAAGACAGGGGGGCCGGATAGAGCCCACCGGGCATCACTCAACTTGTCAAAACAACCCTGGCACAGGTAACAACACGACAGTCGTGTTCTGTGTGTGCAGTCACTGCTGGGAGATGCCAGTCAATCCCAAGGCAGTTCCCGCTGCCACATTCAAAGACTCTCAAAGTGGTCCATGCGCTGCGAATAGTCCGATCTTGTTCCAAACTATGAAATGTCCTGCCCAGGGCTCCCCGCTGCCAGCGCCGGCCGAGCACCCAGGCGCACTGCTGCTCGAGCAAGAGGTTGGCTCTGCTAAAGGCAGCAGTGACCTAACAGACCCATCTGTGAGCGGGCTGGGGTCAAGGAGACGGTGCACGGCGCCCCCCACCCCCTGCCCCCCTGGCCTGTACGGGGGACAAAGAGTGGCAGGGCAGCCCCTGTTGGAAGTATGACCTGGGGACAGTCTGAGGGCTGGACATTGGTTGAGATTTTAAAATCAAACATGTCGTCATAAGGGTGGCCTGGGGACACAGACTTTGGTCTCTTTTCAAGGACAAAGGAAGCCAGCTCCTCACCAGGGTTGTCCCCTGAGAGGACTGCAGCGCCGTGGTTTTGTGCACCCGGGACCCCTGCCCAGAGCACCGTGGGCGGAAAGTCGTCACTGCTCTGAACCCTTGGAGATTTCTGAGGTTGGTGTTGCTTTTCCTTCTCAGATTCCCTTAAACGACGGGAAAGCGATATCTCCAAAGAGGGTTTGTGAGCAATCCCCTCGCACAGGGGCTGCCATCTGCATGCTGTGGCTGGCAGGGGCCAAGGAAAGTTTCCAGAGGGACACTCAAGGAGGGTTGCCCAGGGCCCTCCGGAGAAGAGGCCTGGCCGGTGGGGCCGGGTGTCCCCACGGGCAGCTTGACCCGGGGTTTTCCCTGGGAACTGTCACCCCAAACCCACATTAAAGAAGAAAGGGAGGTGCGGGGGACACACTCTGCTCCCTTGCGCCGAAGAACCTGAGTGACTTCGAGCTTTACCTGCCGGTTCTGGGAAGCCGGGCACTCCCAGGGGTCAGTTCACCAGGCTGCCACCTCTGCTCAGATGGAAACGGAGAATGTTTTTGTTGGCAAAGCACCTCAAAGCCCCGGCCCGAGAGGCAGATTCACCGGGTGATTGCAGATGCCGTCTCGATCACCGTGTTTTTAAACGATACCCAATGTGAAGTCACCCTTCTCTCGAGAGGTATTTTCCCATCACTCCTGAATGAAGCTCTATTCAGTCAGCCCTGAATGGCCCTGTGACCTTCCAAGGAGAAAAGCCACCAAGTGCGTTCAATTACAGAAAAGACTTTCTCTATGAATCTGCCATCTTCAAATAACTTAGAAACATATTTAGAGTTCGTATCTCACCTCTGTTTTATGCCAAGAGCCCTGGCATCGGTGCTATTTACTCTGAAAAAAACCAGGCTGTGTTTTCTTTAATCGCATATTGAGTGTAAATATTTGCAACATTAATTAGAGTCCGTTTAATTCCAAAATCTGGAGCACCATGGGCAGCCTAAGAGTAAACAGGCCGCTAGATGCTAGTCATCCCTGGAAGATTCTGTGCTGAGAGCCCCCCTCAGGCCTTTCACCTGCCCCAGCTGCAAACAAACAAGCTGAAGGTTGAGGGGAGGCCAAGGAGCCCGGAGCCCGGGTTTGAATGCTGCGAATCGCAGGGACTGAATATGGGATGTTTTCCTGTTATTTCCATACCTGTCTTGTTATTCCTGGTAATAATGTGTTGCAACTGGAGCACTGAGTCCATCCATGCTAATTCCAAATTCCAGAGAGATAAATGGAAGGTCGATATGGTACTGCTGGAAGGGTTCTGGAGTTGACTAGAAATTTCTAGAATCAGTTGGACCTGCGTTTGAATCCAAAGTCTGCCACTTACCAGCTGTGCGGACTTGAGCAAGCCATTCTCCCTCTCTGTGCCAGTTTCCTCAGCTGTAAATGGGAAGAGTAATTCAGACCTCATGTGGTTGAGGTAAGACAGATAAAAATAATAAAGCAAATGCTTAGTTCTGGTGCCTCGAGTGGCCCAACATCTCTGAGCCTAGGGCCACCTCCCTGCCTCCTAACAGGCAGGTAACAAACGTGAGGGGCACAGTGTCGGCTCACAGAACCCGTGTACCACACAGAAGCCATCGTCACGCTTGCATTTCCCCCGAGTGCAGCAGCCCAGCCGCTGGTGCCCTGCAAAACTCTTTTAGGCGCAAAGGGAACCGATTTCAGGTGGCGCCAGGACCTGGCCAATAGGAGGCTGGCAGCACGTGGTGAGAATGGACTTCAATTTCCACTCCTCTTGGAGTCTTCGGGGGGCTGAGCAGGTCCCGCACCCCTCTGTCCCGCACGAGTCTCCCCAGCTGGCAGTGTGGGGTCGGGCTCGGGGCCCCCCAGTGCTTCCAGGTAGAACTGAGGAACATTATTGCATTTTTATTGTGCTTTATTAAACGATCGGCTTCTGTTTATGGTCAGTGATTCCTATTTTCATTTCCAGTCATGATATTGGGTTCTTTAAAAATGATGTTTGATAAGCCCTTAAAAGGGAAGAAAATTCTGATGCATGCTCCAACACGGGTGAACCTCGAGGACGTTATGCCAAGTGAAGTAAGCCAGACACAAAGAGGACAAACGCTGCTCGAGTCCACTGAGGTCCCTGGAGTCGTCAAATTCATGCAGACAGAAAGCAGAGTGGGGGGTGCCAGAGGCTGGGGGAGGGGAGTTATTGTTCAATGGGGTCAGAGTTTCGGTTTTGCAAGATGCAGAGAGTTCTGGAGATGGATGGTGGCGATGGCTGCACAGCCATGTGTTGTCCTTAACGCCACTGAACTATACATTTAAAATGGTTAAAATGATAAATTCTATGCGATGTCTATTTTGCCATAATTAAAAAATAAAAATAAAGTTTGAAATAGTGAGTTGGGTTAAAGAAAGATATGAAGGAAATCATGGCACAGGAAGATCATGAATCCGGCTCGAATTAGAGACTCGAAGCCTGCGTGGCTGATGTTTGGGAACATTGGATTTCTACCACACGGCAGAGCGGTCAGAGCAGACTCTGGAGCCAGGATGTCTCGGTTTGAGTCCCAGATCTCCACTTACTGCTGTGTGACTTTGGGCAAGTAACTTCACCTCTCTGAGCCTCAGCATCCTCATCTGTAAAGTAGGAATCACAGTAGCACATACCACATAGAATTGCTGCACAGATTCGATGAGCTGATATTTACACAGTGTTTGGAACGGGGCCTCACACACAGTAAGTGCTCTCTTAGTGTTGTTAAATAAACAGACTTCCCTGAGGAGAAGCACAGGCAGACAGCTTGCCTCGCCTGTCCGAGGGCCCCTCTGCAAGTCAAGCCCACAGACAGAAACCTGCTGCAGCTACAGGTCCCCTGTGACAGAGCGGAGGACTGTCACTCCAGCAACCACGTTCTGCTGTCGGGAGCCCCTGGTATCCGTGGTGAGCAGCTGCCGAGGAGGCTGGGCCAGGGAGGTTCCCCAGCTGGAAGCCGCCCCAGTCCTCCTCCCCCTGTTAGCCAGGTGCATCCACCGTGCCCCTGCCCAGCGTCACCCCGCCCTGCGCGCACCTGCATGGGGTCTCTCTAATCCCTTCTAAGGACCCCTCGGAAACAGGCCAATGTCTGGCAATGACCAAATGGATAAACAAGCTGTGGCACACCCACACCATGGAATAGTATTCAGCCAGAGAAAGAAACGGAGTTCTGATACAAGCCCTCGTGTGGACAAACCTCAAACACTGAAGGAAGCCGGACACAAAAGACCATCTGATGCATGATTCCATTTATATGAAATATCCACAGCGAATAAATCCATAGGGCAGAAAGAGGATTGGTGGTTGCCGGGGGCTGGGGGAGGGTAGGAGATGGGGAGTGGTTGTCAATGGGTTAGGGCTTTTACTCTGGAGTGATGGAACATTCTGGAACTAGATAGAAATGCCGTTGCTCAACATTGTGGAGGTTCGAAATGCCACTAAATTGTGCATTTTAAACTGATCGATTTTATATTATGTAAATCTTACCTCAGTAAATTTTTTTAATTAAAAAAAAGACACCCCCCAGCCCTGCTTAGTGCAGCCACCTGGGGCCCCCAACACTAACCAGCCCCCACCATGCTCCCACCCCTGTCCGGGTGCCTTTGTCCCCACCTCTGTGTCTCCACCCAGCCTCTGCCAGAACCCCCTAAAGCCACCCTCTACCTGGAAAACTCACCCACTCTCTGCCCCAGCTCAGGGGCCACTGCCAGCTCCTATCTGCTCCTTAGGGGGTGGCCTCTGCCAGCATGTCAGCCTCCTGCCACGCCGCCCTGGCTGACTGAGCTGAGGGTGATACAAACAACCATGCCCCCTAATCCTTATGACGCACCAGGTTCTGGCCTAGAAGTCAGATTCTTGTCCTAGCTCCACGGAATTCCAACCCACAGCTTTGCCAAGGCCCATGTTACAGATGCACAAACCAAGGTGCTGAGAAGTAACTTGTCTAAGACAGGACTGGGGACACTCTCTGTTCAACTGCTGAGGCCCTGGGCTCAACTCAACTTCCACGTCACCTTGCTTGCCTCCTCTGGGTGGGGGGCCAGCCCTGGAGGGCGCGGGCTCTGCCTTGCTCACCCTTGCACCTCCCGACCCCCACCAACCCGAGTGAGGGCCCCGCCCACAGCAGGTGCTCAAAGAGCCAAGTGGAACCAGAAACAGTCTTCCCCAGGCCATGAGAAATCAGCATTTCAGCGACCCGTGACCCTGTAGGTGTTCTGATAACCAGTGACAGTGGGGCTGGAGTGTATGTGACAATCTGGGTGTCTCCTGAGCAGATGATGCACTGAGAGGGATGTGGCCACAGGTGGTGTGACTGTCATCAATCAGCTCTGGCCTCTGGCATCTGCTAAGGCTGAGCGACATTTGGGAGCAGGGGAGACTTGGGTGCCACTGCTGGTGGCTTTTGTGAGTCAGTTGCAAGCTCAGAGTCGCCACAAGGCCCCAGTGTCTGATAAGGCCCAGGCTTTGTGCAGGGCTCAGCCTGTCCCAGCAAGGACAGGGCCTCACCCTGCAAAGCCTATTTTAAACCTGGGCCAGGCCCAGGGGGTGAGCGCCGGCCCCAGCCTCAGCAAGAGCTGCCTTCCCTCCTTCCCTCGCCGCCTCACCGAAAAGGGAAACCATTTTCCATAATTACAAGCATTGTGTGCCGTGATTACTGTATTCTGCTCTATTCCGTAATGATGGCTGTGTGTTGTAATGACAGGCATGCCACTTCCCCGAACCAGGCCACTTGCCCCGCTCTGCCTAACATAAATATCTCCCTGGCATGGCAGGGTGTGGGGAGGTCCTCAGCTTCAGAGGGGCTGCGGCATGGGGCTCCCCAGAAATGGGCAGGGGGGTTCCAGATACTCCTCTTTCAGGCCGCTTTGTCCCCATCTGGGCCACATGGACAACCCAGCCTTTCTCCAGCCTGGCATCACTCTCACGTGACAACATTTACCAAAATAGCAGCCGAGACCAATCTTTTTAAAATGAGCTGGTTCAGGTATTTACTAAAATATCTTTTTGAACGTCTGGGTCTGCGAACCAGCATTTTTGCATATGTTGGACACAGCCAAAGGGTTTCATCTGAATGCAACGTAATTGGAGCCAAGAAAATGAAAAGAAGAAAAAGTGGCTTCAATCGGAATGAATCAACATCTATTAATGGCTGTTTAACATAGTTCTGCTAATAATAATGCATTAAACAATGTGCATTTTAAAGCTGGCTAAATATACAATAGCCCATCCCTGTCCAAAAAGGTAAACAATGACAGTTAAAAATAGTCTCAGTACGTATTTACATTTTTTTTCCCTCTGAGCCTTTTTGGCTTATAGTTCATCATTCCAGGGATATGAATTCCAAAATTTTCCCTGTGTATTTACATAACTGAGCAATTGCTATGTATCACATTGGCGATCAGACCCTTCCAAGAAAAATGGGTTTTTATCTTGACTCCTGCACAACAATGGTCAGATGGAAACACTCTGTGAAATGAGTGTGGCCTCCCTAAGGGCCCACGACAGCACCCAATTCCCATCCAACCGACTCTCCCCTCCACGGGCAAGTGTCCCGGGGTACGCAGCACATGCCTCGGGCTTCTTGGCAAGCTCACCACAGGGCACCTTCTGTCCGCAGTGAATAAGAAATCCCACCAGGTGCCTCGGCTCCCAGTGTCTGAGTCCAGACTGAAAGGAAATACTTACTAAGGAGAACAACAGGGCTGACTCGATGAGAGGAAGGAGCCTGGACTCTGCCCTTCATACACAGTGCACAGCACTGGGATGGGGGCAGGGAAGGAGAACCTGGCAGGAAACATTTCTTTGTGGTTTTGCTGCTACCAGCGTCTTCCACCCAGGGGCAGTAGCCGTGGGTACCAATCCCAGCAGGCCTGGTGGGGATCAGGGAGGACGCTCACACTCCGTCCAGCGTCCCTTCCACATCCATGTGGATGTGGCCTGTCCCCCCGTGGGATGGCTGGGTCTGTCTTCCCCAGGGTCGAAGCTGGACACCTTGTGGGTGTTACCTTGCCAGGTGGTCTGGGGTCCTCCCTCGCACCAGCCTAGCTCCTCCCTTGGGGTGCAGAAATTGTAAGATGACCTTTCAAAAGTTCAGACCCTGGCCCTGTCCACAGCGCCCCTCCTGTGGGCAGGGAACAGCTTAATGTTTTGTTTACCGTGGTTCTGCCTCAGAATTTATTGTATTTATCTGGAGATGTCATGGGTGTGCGTTTATAGATACACAAGGAGGCGCCGTCACCGCCGTGCTCCACGCCCTCCCCTGTGCCCACATTGCTGCTGGCTGGGAGGATGCTGAATTGTCCAGACCTCAGTTCCCAAACACAGCAGGGCTGGAGAGGGGTCCTCCTGGCCCCCTGCCCTGAGCCCTGCTGCAGGGATGTGGCCATGATGTGGTGAGGAGGAATGGCAGGGGATGTGGGTGACAGTCCCCACCTGGGGCCCTGGTTGCCCCCCGGCCAAGTTCTCTTAGCTCAGGTAGCTAGAATCTTCAAATAAAAGGACTTTGCCTCTACCTTGGGGCAGTTCTCACTTTATCCAGATTCCTAAATTCTGCACAGGCTGGGGGATGGGGGTGGGTAACAGGGTCAGGCCCTGCACCGCCCTATAACCTCCAGCTCCTTGCCACCCCTGGCTTCAGCCCCCTCATATGACAAATTGACAATAATTAATTAGGGCCCTGCCACCTGAGGGAGGGGGCCAGGACGCTCTACAGATGCTGGAACCAGGCCACCCCCGGAACTGCCCCGTGCCCAAGGCTGCGCCCCGTTTCTCAGGGCTGTCCGAGCCCACCGCCCCCCTTAGTCAACACCCTTCCCTGGGGCCCGGCTGGGGCGCGCCTCTCAGGGCCGCTCAGGGCCCCACCGCCCGCCGGGACTGATAGGACGGTCGGTCCGCAGCCGTGGAAACGCGCCCCGCGCCGCGGGAGGCCGGGGGAGGGCCGGGACGGCGTCCCGCTCGCTTGCTCGCTGGCTCTCCGCGTCCGGGTGGCCGCAGGGCAGGCGCGCGGGGCGGGGCGAGGACGGTGTCCGCAGGTAACCCCCGGGGGCGGGGAGGTCGCCAGGACCCCCAGACCAAAAAGCTGAGGGGGAGGAGCCGCGCGACTGTGCGCGAGGGCAGCCAAGTTTGGCTCCGGTGGCGCGTGCGGCTTTGCGTCCTGCCTCTGGGGAGGAGGGGGACTGTCCCCTCTGGAGCTGGGCTCGGACCCTGGCCCTCACAGCTGCTGCAGACCTCGAGAGGTGACTTCGTAGCTCCAGCTCCGGGACCCCGTGCGTCCGGGACGCACCAGACCCGGGCAGGGAACTGCGCCATGCAGGAGGGCGACATCGGCCTGGAGGGGCTGTCCCCCAAGGAATCCCCCGCAGCCCGTGAGTATCCAGGGTGTGGGACAGCGAGCGCGGCTGCAGCTGCGTCTGGGACGCCCGGGAACGACGGTGTCCTGAGAACTAAGGGGCGCACGAGGAGCAGGAGACAGGGACCCCCGACTCTGGTGGCGGGACGTCCCCGCGCTGCTCCGGGGTGAAGGTGAGAGGGGGGGCCTTTGTCCGTGGGTCGCAGGTCGCTGGGGGCACCGACAGGCAGATGGCAGGCAGAGCGCTGAGCTGTGCTGGGGCTGGGGGCGGCCGGCGAGGGGCCCCTGTGCGCCCCGGGCGGCATCTGCAGGGCTGGTCGGGCTGTTCCGAATCCCGGGGGAGCGTGATCCAGCGGATGCGAGGTTTTCGGATGTTTTTACAGGCGCTATTAATACACATAATATTTCCGAGCTATTCTAGAGATTTATTTGCGATATAAAGTAACGACTATGACTTGAAATCATAATGGAAACTGCGGAGGAACTTACCGAGCCGGGAGACAAATGAGGCTTGGACGCGAGACGGGGAGGGGAGTCCCTGCACATAAATCATGATCCGGGATATTTTTATACCAATAATTTTAAAATAAATGACCCAAGCAATGTTTCCTGGATGATTTTTTTTCCCCTCCCAGTTCGCAGGTTATTAAATAAACCTTGGAGTGGAGTAGGGACAGGGGTCCACAGCGTGCAGTTGGTTTGACTTAATTACACAGCACAGTTGTGCCTTACTGGAGCACCCTGGTTAGGACGCGTGCCCTACAATCAGAATGCCACCGCCAACCCAGGGCTGCTAACTATAGCTCTGGAGCCTCCTTTCTATCTTCTCCCTCCCTTCCTCCCCTCTTTTCTTTTTCGATCCCCACGGAGGAACTTATTCTGACATGTGCCTTTTAAACAGCCTGATTTGGCTTCTTTCTGGAAGTGACGCTGTGTGCTCATCAAATTAAAGGCTCAGGAGCAGAGAGAGGGGCCATGCCAACCCAGGGGGGTGGGCGGGGGCAAGACCTGGGCCTGGGAGAGGTCAGCATTGTGGCCTGGTGTGGTGTGGCCGGGCCGTCCTGCTGTCCTGAACGGCCTCCTCAACCTCACTGTAGAAATGACCTGCTCTGTCATCAGCTGGAAACACGAGCCCCAAACTCACCGTCTATGAACCTCTGACCAAGCTCTGGGCAATGATTTAAGTGCTTTCCACACTCATCCTCAGTACAACCCTGCACAGAGGGTGCGTCATCATCCCCATTGCACAGACAAAGAAACTGAGGCCACACCGGGAGTAACTGGTGGTACCAAGAGCCCAGGATGTCTGAGTCCAGCTCCTGTGAGGAGGCTGCCTCTCCCTTACCAGCCCCCACCCCAGGGAGACACAACTGAGGCCCAAGGAAACTTCCCCACGCACGGAGTGTACTACTACGGGGGCCTGTGCGGTGGTCTTTGCAGTCGTTAGACTGGGCCGTGGGCCTCGTTTCAGATGTGACGCTCTGGCACTTTTCCTTCATGGAGGATCTAATTGATCCGATCTGAGTGGTCGTCTGGGACAGATGACCACCCGGCCTCCACCCCTGGAGGGCAGGCCCCTCTGCTCTGCTCACCTGCTTCCTGGCTGTGTGCTGGGTCGGGTCTCGCTCTGGATATCAGCAGGGTCAGCAGGGAGACCCTAGGACTGGCCCCAGCCTCAATTTCTCCTTTTGCCACTGTGTGCGTCAAGGCATGCAAAAGATGGCTTGGCAAGCCCTTAGAGTGTCACACCACTCTTTAGCTCTTTTGATGTCATTAAGATCCAGAAGTTGTCATGGGCATTTGCCAGTAAATAGAAAACAAAAAAGCTATAGAGTTGGAGACAGAAAGAGGTCTGAACACCCCCCCCCCCCGCCCCCAACCCTTGTCCTGACACTGGCACCAGGGCCCTGAGAAGGGAGGCGCTTGCTGTATAGTGACCTGCCAGGTCTGAATCCCAGCTTTGCTGCCTGCAGCCCTGTGACCTTGGCCAACTTGTCTAACCACCCTGTGCCTTATCTGTAAAGCCCAAAGGGTAGTTGTGAAGATGACATGAGTCTATAGCCTTTCCAAGGTCCCTGGCTCTATTCGGTGCATGAGTGAGTACTGTCACCATTGTCATGATCATCATCATCATCGTCGTCATCACTACAAGCTTCAGTCTGCACAACCCAGATGTGAAGTCAAACCCAGTGTTCTGGAACTTATTCTAAGACCTGCTTGTTCTCACTCTCCGGCAAACCCTGAGCCCACGGTCCCAGGGAGCAGTAAATCATTACAGATGCCATCTCCCATGCTGCCTTCTCGAGCAGCTCCATAGTTATTTTTTAATAAGCTATTTATCCATAATCTCCTGGTCTGCGCCTCCCACAAGGGCAAGTAGAGTTGGGGTGGGATCTGCGGCATCTCTCCACTGGGGCACGTCTGCCCAGCTCGCTTCTGCTCCTGTCTCGAAGCCCAGCTGGGACATCCTCTCCTCTTGGAAACCAGCCCATGTGCCTTTCTGCAACCATCACCCCTATTTCCAAATATTTTCATCACCCCAAACAGAAACTCTGTATCCATCAAATGGTCACTCCCTGTCCGTTGCCCCTGGTAACCTCTATTCTACGTTCTGTGTCTCTATGGATTTGCCTAGTCTAGATACCTCATACGAACGAATCGTACAGTATTTGTCCCTTTGTGTCTGGTTTCTTTCGCTTAACGTGTTTTCAAGGTGCATCCACGTGGCAGCGGATATCAGTACTTCATCCATTTCATGCCTGAATATCATCCCATCGCACGTGTAGGCCACGTTCTATTTATTCATCCATCTGTCAATGGACACTTTGGTTATGTCCATCTTTTGGCTATTTTGAATAATTCTTCAATGAAAATTTACATCTAAGTATCTGTTTGAGTTCCTGTTTTCAAATCTTTTGGGTATATAACTAGAAGTGAAATTGCTGGATCATATAGTATTCTACATCTAACGTTTTGAGGAACTGCCAAACTGTTTTCCACAATGGCTGCACCATTTTACATTCGCACTACCAGTGTATGAGGGTTCCAATTTCTCCACATTCCCATCAGCACTTGTTTTTCATCTTTTTAAAAAATTACTGCCATCCTGGTGAGTGTGTTTGCATTTGCCTAACGACCACGTAATTATGTGGAGCATCTTTACATGTATGTAGTGGTCATTTGTGTGCCTTCTTTGGAGAATATCTATTCAATTCCTTCATCCATTTTTAATCGCATTGGGTGTCTTCTTTTTTGGTTAAGTTGTAGGAGTTCTTTATAGAGCCTGGATATTAAAGCCTTATCAGCAAATAGTTTATCCCATTCTGTAGGCTGTATTTTCACATTCTTGAAAATGTCCTTTGATGCACAAAAATTGTATCTGCTTTCTCTTTTGTTGCTTGTGCTTTTGGTGTCATCTCTAAGATCCAAAGTCTTAAAGATTTGCCCCTATGTTTTCTTCTGGAAGTTTTACGGTTTTAGTTCTAATATTCAGGTCATTGATCCTTTCTGAGTTAGTTTTTGTGTATGGAGTATGGTAGGGGGCCAACTTCATTCTTTTTTGTGTGAATATCCAGTTGCCTCAGCAGCAGCTATAGAAGAGACTATTCTTTAGGGGTTTGCGTTTGAGCGTTTGAGTGTGTTAATATCAACAACCGCAAAAGCTGATACTTGGAATGCATCCTGCACACCAGCTCTCATTCAGAGCACGTGGTGTATATTAACTTGGGAAGTGTGAGATGCCCTGTGGACATTCACAGGGAGACAGAGACTCAGTGCTAACATGAAGGCCAGAGACAGACTCTTCTGTTGACAGCAGGGGTAAGGATGACACATCTGGAGGGAAGCCTGCCCCTGCCCTCTGTAGCCACATGCAGAGGCTGGTAGAGACACTGCCCCGGACACTACTGTGCCGTCTGCACCTACAGGCAAGTCTCAGTTGCAGACAGCACCCGATGCTCTGTAGAAATGATCATACAGTGAGTTTCTCTCCTTTACTGAGATGTAAATAATTGAGGAAACTATCTTCTATCTCTGCAGTCAGACACATAACTCAATTCTAATTAAACAGACATAGATGCATCTCCTTCTTAGGACAGTGACAGCATCAGGTGCTGGGGATACAGTGTAGTCACGGTATCAGAAGGTGGGGATACAGTGTGGCCACAGTGGCAGAAGCTGTGATACAGTATAGCACAGTGCCAGCAGCTGGGATGCAACGTAGTCATAAAGCCAGGAGCTGAGATATAATGTAGCCACAGGACCAGGAGGTGGGGATACAGCGTAGCTTCAGTCTTTGCTCTTAAGGAGTTTACTCTATGTAGATTTACATTACGATTTGTGTTGTGGAAGGTTTCTAATTCTGGCTAAATAAGCTCTGTGTGCCAAGGATGGGTCCACCCCAATAGCCCAGTCCCCCTAACCTCTGTGCTGCTACCATGGCGGGTTCAGCTCCCACTACCCTTCGATCATGCAGCAGGTTGGGTCTTGGTTAATTGCATCCACCTCTTCTGCCTCCCTTAATGGACTTGGTCCACTTGGTGGCAAGAACTATGTCTCATTCATTTCTCTAGCCCTAGCACAAGGCCTGGCCATGGCAGGCCTGGTGAAAGTTGGATGGATGGGTGGTGGATGAGTGGAAGGATGATGGATGGGTGGGTGGGTGGATGGATGGATGATGGGTGGATGGCAGCTGACAGTTGTGCCAAACTCATTCTGTTCCAGGCAGTGTTGCAAGCCCTTTACTAATGTCTCCTCCTTTAATACTCACTTGTTAAACTGGTAGCACTGGGAGCCTCTTTTGACAGACAGGGAAACTGAGGCACAGAGAGAGCAAGGAATGTGCTCAAGCTCACACAGCCAAGGGTGTTCTGTGAATCAGTTGGGATGTGTCTGCCAAGCCCACATGGGCAGGGGAGGACCCTGAGACCCAGACGCTGACAGACAAGGCCCACCAGAGGTAGGGATGGCCAGCAGTTGGCGGGGGGGCTGGCACTGCCTCTGGCTCCAGGCCTGAGTCCGCCCATCTCTCAGGGGAGAAGACAAGTCTCTCTGACTGCCTGGCTGCTGCTGGCAGCCGCACCAGAGAGCCCCGCGTGGTTCATGAGATCGTCACCTCTCCCCACGCCGGCCCCTGCCTGGTACTGTTCACCGCTCAGTCGTCAGCACTGGGCACGTGTGCCAGGATTTCACGCTGTGTAATGAAGTATTAAAAGCCTTCCCAGCCCTCACAGATCCACTTGACAATGGTCACATGGCCATTAGGTAGACAAATTGCTGGTTTCATGTATTTAGCCCCTGAAGGGGACTGGGATGTACAGTAGATGCCTTCCTGGTAATTTCAGCTTCCTTTCTTGTTGCAGCCCGTGGGGACATTTTGCTCCCCTCTGGGCCTTTTGCCACGGTTCAGACCGGCCCTGGGTCCCGACATGCAGCCAAACCCAAAAGGCCCTGGGAATAACAACTCCACCTTTACGAGGCCAGCAGCGGCCTCCAAGGAAGGGTCCCTATCTCCAGCCACACCTGTTCTCCTCTGGGTGTGGTGTGCAAACATTGCCCTTGACACTACAGACAATCCTTTCCCTTTTACAGTCAACTGGAGTCATTTCTGCCCACATATGGCCTCCGGTGTGCAATGATTTTTCAAGGCATGTACATGGCACTCTGACACAAAATCCAGAGCATGGTGCAAATGGAGCTATTGCTGTGAGCTATTAGAAAGGAGGAGGAATCAGGCAGAATTTCCTGGCATTGAGTTTCCTGGAAAGTAAATAGCTGGCGATTAGAGCAGATTGGGAGTTCAGGGTGAAGGAGAATCAGGAGAGAGCCCTGGGCTGTATTCTGGTTCTTGCTTGCAAACTTTGTCAAGGTGGGCGCTATGCTTGGTTTGGGCTCCAAAGTAGTGTTTGACTCCTAACCTCAGCTCTGTCCTCAGATCCCTCCAGCCCCATCCCTTATTTAAGTCACAGAACTATAGGCGGCACTTCACGCCCTCTCTGGCTTTGTCCCCAAGTTCAGCCCACTGCCCGGTGCAGGTGGCGCCCTGCCCACACCTCTCTACTCCGTCCACTGCTCTCCGTGTCTATGGACAAACACGATGATTTCACCCCTTTCCCTCTTCCTGGCCTCTCCCAGCCCCTTCCCAGCCCAGCCCTGCAGGTGGGGTGCACCTGCCCCTCCAGATCTCCCTCCCACCCTCTGCTCTTGCCCTCTCTGTTCAGCCTTGCTACCCTTGCTAGAGCCCTGACCCCCTCTTCCTGCTCCCCGGGGTCTTGGCACAGGCAGCCCCTCAGCCTGGAGCTCCACAGCCCTCTCCGCAATCTGTCACCTCCTCAGGCCTTCCCTGATGCCTGGTGGCCAGTGTCCTCAGCACCGAGCTCCTTGAACTTGGGCGCTTACACAGCTGCCCCTACATTTTTTTTCATGAGTATTGGGTCAGCGTTGTTCTCCCTGCACCCGACCAAGTTCCAAAAGGCAGGGTCAGGCTTGTTTTTGCCAATTTGATTTTATAGCCCCAATTTGTCCTTAAACCCCCACAACCAGAGCTGGAGGAGACCCAGGCAGTGTGTGGGTTAGCTCAGTGCTCTGGTCTCAAAAGACACCCTGGGAAATAAATATGCCATTTCATTTTTATGCTATATGATAAAGTGATTTTAAGGGATAAATATTTCATTCCAGATATTGGTCTATGATTGAAAGATGTGTATTGATGTACTCACTCCTCTCTCCTCAGGTGGGTGGATGGATGGAGGGAGGGAGGGAGGGAGGGAGAGGCAGATGGAAGGAGGGGGACGGGGGAGAGAGAGAGAGACCTTTCTATATTTTGTGTAACATATATATAATCTCTATGATGGCAATTGTTTTTTTTTTCACCTATTTAGCCAGCAAAGCCTGGTGTTAGCTCCCTGTAATACTTGGTAAATTTCTTATTTGCATGATTGTCAAATGCAAGCAAGAAAACTCACATTAGGACTTGTTTGGGGTTATGTTGTCACATCAAAAATGCCCCTAAACTGCTTCCATCATCTTGCATGTTACATTTTCAAAATCAGCCAGCTGGTTTTGTATCTTTTGTGACTTGTTTCTACAAGGTGACCTAAAAGGGGTGGCTTCACCCAGACTCTTCCCCCGCCCCGGGAACAAACAGCAGGTGTGAGTGGGGCTCACTGTCCACCAGGGTACCCTCAAATCAGATTATAATCGCCACCATCATTCCTCTGGTTTTGTTTAAATAACCTTTTTCTTTTAGAACAGTTTTAGGTTTGCAGAATTATTGCAAAATTAGTACAGAAAATTCCCATGTACCCCACACACATTATAGTTTCCCCTGTTTTTACCATTTTACATTAGTGTGGTACATTTATCACAACCAATGAGCCAATACTGACACATTTTTACTAACTAAAGCCCACAGTTTATGAGGATGTGCTTGATCATTTTTCGCTCCAGGACCCCTCCAGAACGCCATGTCACATCTAGTGGTCCTGTCTCTCTGGGATCCTCTTGGCTGTCACAGTTGCTCGGACTTTTCTTGTGTTTGTCACCTTGACAAGGAAATGCTTGTCAGGTATTTTGGAGACTGTTCCTCAGTTGGAACTTTCTTCTCATGATTGCACTGGGATTATCCACGTGGGGGAGGAAGACCACAGGGTGAAAGCCATTGTCATCACGGTGTATCAAGGGCACCTGCTGTCACTGTTGGTGTTGACCTTGGTCACCCAGCTGAGGGAGGGCTTGTCAGGTCCCTCCACTGTAGTGCTACTTGCTCCTCTTTTTAACACTAGTGTTTGAAGTCCTGGAGAGGCTTAATGGGCTGTCGAAGGTTTCAGATCAGGACCATCGATTTGTGAAACCTGAAACCGTCTCGAGCTGACTTTGCTGAACTCTGAGCACACCGGGCTCCTCCCTAACTAGCATTTTCGCACCAGTGTGCTCATGCTACTGACAGTTCGCTGTAGTTATAGATTAAACAACATGTGACTAAGAGGAAAAACAGCGTAAAACACTCCCTTGGCCAAAGCTCTGTAGGCAGTAAAGTTTTCGGCTGAGTGATAAGTTGAGTCTTGACCTCGACGGACCACATCATACACCCAGAAGTTCCCCAACTTCCATTTGAAAGGGAGAAATATTTAAATAATTATGTTACTGATTTTAATGGTGATTGGAACTGGTGCTTTTCTGCTTTTAAAGAAGCTAATGAACATCCTGGATCCCCTCCAGGGACCCCTGAATGAGATAGCCAGGCCCAACCTCCTCCCTGTATTGGTTCAGAGAGGTTGAGTGATATTCCTAAGGTCACACAGCAGTTTGGTGGCAGGAATGAATGTGCTGATTCCAAGTCCAGCATTCTCTCTCTTCTACTCCCAAATTGACCAAGGAGGTTAGGGTCTAAGGATTATTATCTTTGAAAACCCCTTAAGCAGGCCATATTGGAGATCAACCTTTAAAATAGGTCTGGCACGTTGTGTTTCCTCCTGCCTTAGAAGAGATGCCCACCTCTGTAGCTGGATGCCAGGTGAAGTTCTAGGCCTGGGTTTAGAGGGCAGATTGTATGTGAAATGCACAGGGCACCTTGAACACAGGGACAGCCAGGTATGGGGTGATGTCCACGTGCTGAGAGGCACCAGGGCATGAGAGCTTAATGAGGAACAGTGGGTTCACCTCCCTACTCAGGTGCCCTCTGGGGCATCCACTCCCTGGGTGGGGGGTGGAACCACCTGCAATGTTTAAAGTTTCATTTGCACACTGTTCTTTCGGGAGAAAGCAGACATTTTAGTTAAATCTGAATACATGCACTGCACCCGCAAGGAGAATGTGGATGGCCCCCAAAGCACACCCGGGGCTGGTTCATGTTTGATACCTAATTCTAGCTTTTTAAAAATTACCGTTACAGTTAGTCTATATATATGGGTAAAATACAAGAAAATAGCTTAAATTAACATCAAGATGAAAGGAAAAAATGAAAGATGCCAAGGATGGAGCTAGAGGGGCCAGGAGGGAGCCCCAGGCCACAGCAGGCAGAGCTCTTGGGCTTCGAGGGGCCAGGCCTGCTGCTCCCACAGGTCGCAGAGCCATGAGGTGAAAATCAAGCCATGGTGCAGGAAAGGCTCTCCCCAGCCACTGCCCCACAGCAGCCCCAGGGCCTTTGCACGAGCTTTCTCCTGCCTCAGAGTACTCTTTCCTCGTTCTCTTGGCATAAATGTCTCCTGAACAGAGAGACCCTGCAGGCTCACTCCGTCCAGCTAGCAATGTCCATCAGCCACTGTCCTAACACCCGTTTCTCTCCTTGATAGCACTGACCACACTGTGTAATTAGACATTTTAAATCAAACTGTAATTTACATACAGTAAGATGCCCAGATCTCAATTGTATGACTCAATCAACACAAATCCGCATATCTGTGTAACCCGTGCCCCATTAAGATATAGAATATTTCCATCACGCCAGAGAGCAGCCTCAGACCCTTCCCCATCAAGCCCCTGACTTCAGCACCACGGCATAATCACGCCTGTTCTAGAACTTCATAGAAACGAAAGCATGTGGTATGGACTTTCCTGTGTCCACTGCAATGTTTTGGCGCTCACTAGTCACATGTTCCTGTTTATTACCGAGGGTACCCCATTGCACGATGTACCCGTCTGGGTGTCCCTTCTCCTAGAAAGATGCCGGGGTTGTTTTCAGTTTGCAGCTGTCATGAATGAAGCTGTTGGGAACAAAGCGTTTTATGAGCAGGTGTTTTCATGTCTCTGATGAATGCCTACGACCGGAGTTGCTGTAGGATGCACGTGCGTCTAACTACTTGAGAAACTGCCAAGCAATTTGCCAGGGTCCTTAACGGGCTCCGTGCCCACCAGCAGCATCTGGGAATCATAATTGGATTTTAATCTATCGGCCTTCTCACTGCCTTCCCCTCCTCCGACCAACAGAAATGCCAGGTGGGCAAAGACCATGTCTCTTTTGTTCATCACTGAGTCTCCAGCACCCAGCACGCTGCTGGCACATAGTGGGTGCTCAGTAGCCATTTGCGGAGTGAACGAGGTCTCTGTACTGCAGCTTTTTTTCTGCAGGAACCCACACGCCTTGCTGGAGATCGCGCAGACTGGGGTCTGTATCCTTTTGTGAAAGTAGAGACAGTGGGAGCAAGAGGGAGGGCTATCACCTGTCCACTCGGGACACCCTGGGAAGTGTCTGATAACATGCGGGGGTTCCCCTGGCACTGGGACAAAGGGGAGGCAGGCCCCAAAGTGTCCTCTACAGAGCATGGCCCACAGTGTAGCCTGAAAAGGGTCTGAGCCAGGTGTAACCAGATGCTTCCTCCTGCCAAGATAAAGTCTTAAGAAGGCATTCACAGAGGACTCCCAGGGGACTTCCCCGGAGACAACTTCTGTAACTGTAACTAAGTGAGATCACTTGTTGCAAGGAGATACTGAAGTGGGGAAATAGCTACACAAAATGGGCCCTTGGAAAGAACGGATCAATAGGTCTTCTTTCGGCCAGTAATGAGCCAGACATTTCATTTGTGTGTTTGAGCTTCTCAGCAAGGAAAATGGAATGTGTCTCCTGCTTGGTAGGGGAACGTTTGTCTGTCGGTGAGTTCTCAAGAGGGAGAGGCATGCTCCCATCAACCCAAAAGTCATGTCAGGTGATGAGAAAGTGTTTTAAAAGAAGGGGCCTAATAAGCATTTGAAAAGACGCTTGGGTTTATTAGTCATCAGGAAACGCAAAGCGAAACCACCTGCGTTATCTTCATACGCCCACCAGAGTGGCCCAAATGCAAAGCACAGGAGATACCAAGCTCTGGCAAGAAAATGGAGCAACGGGAACCCTCGCACACTGCTCGTGGGAGTGTAAATTGACACTCTGGAAAACGGATAGGCGTCTTTACTGTTGAACGAACGCAGACTCTGTGGCCCGCAAAGCCACTCCCAGGCAGATACGGAGAAACGCGCACACACGTTCATCCAGGGACGTGAGTGAAAGGCAGCCGCGCTGTTCGAGAGAGCTCCGAGTTGGAAGCCCCTCCAGTGCCCGCCCACACCAGGACAGGAGGACGGATGAATACACTGCGGCCCCTCCCCACCGTGGAGCACTCTGCAGCAACTGGGAGGATCACCTGCAACCGCTCCCGACAGCAGGGGTGAGTCTCAGAAAGCTCATGTTGAACAAAAGAGGCCAGACACAAAAGGACACATACACACTCTGTGACCCCGTTTATTATACAGCACAAAAAAACAGGCAAAATGGATCCCTGGGGATAGACCCCGGACAGGGTTTCCCTCCAGGGGTCCGGAAGGGGGCTGCTGGATGCTGGGTGCGTGCATGAGTGTAGTTGGCAAAAATGTCTCAAGCTGCACACTTATGAGTACTTTTCTGTGGGTGTGTGTGATGCCTCAGTAAGATGGTTTCAACAAGTAAGGAGAAGGCAGTGCCAGAACCCAGCCCTGCTTTAAGCCCCTTGGAGCAGCTCTGCCAGGGAATCCCCTCCCACTCTGGCCTCTGCCTGTCTGTACTTGGTACTCGGAGCCCCTGGGGGGGGCTTGGCCACCCAGCGATAGGCTAAAGGCCAGGACAAGGGCAGGTGGAGTGAATGCTGGACTCCTTTGGGGGCTGACCCCGTGGTGGTCTGTGGAAGAGCCATGGCCAGAAGCTACTTGCTCTTCGTGTACAATGGTGGCCTGGGAAACAGGCTTGCTCCTTACGGGGCCACTGGCTGGGAAGCATTTTAAGTAGAATGTCCAGTAAACAAAGAGGCCTAAATACTCATGGGAAGTTGGGGTTGAGGACACTGTGCCAGTCCCTTGTGTTCGTGAAAGAGAACAAATTGGCAAGAATAGCTCTCACCATTCAGAGCCGCCACAAAAAGTGCATTAGTCAGCTTTTGCTGTGTAACAAATGACTTCAAACCCTAATGGCTTAAAGCAATACATATTTATCATCTCAGTCTCTTTCTGTGGGTCAGAAATGCAGCAGTGGCCCAGCTGGGTGATTGGCTCAGGGTCTCTCACGAGGTTTCCAGTCAAGATGTTGGCCAGGGCTACAGTCTCATCTTGAGACTCAGCCGGGGTAGAGGGTCCACCTCCAAGATGGTGCACTCATGCAGCTGTGGGCAGGAGGCCTCAGTTCCTTACCTCCCAGGGAGCTACTTAAGTGTCCTCACAACCTGGTGGCTGGCTCCCCCCCCCCCCGCCGCCCCCCGTGCCAATTGTCTCAGAGAAAGCAAGGAGGTGGCTGACATGCCTTTGTGACCCAGTTTCAACAGTCAAACACCATCACTTCTGCCCTGTTCTATTGGTTAGACGTGAATTACTAAGTCCAGCCCACGCTCAAGGGCAGGAGAACTAGGTTCCACCTTTGGAATGAAGGAGTCTCGAAGAATTTGTGGGAATATTTTGAAACCACCACAAAAAGCTCCAGGGACAGCCAGTCCTGGGTGCTTCATTTGGCTTAGAGGCTGTGACCAACTATAAAATGGAACCAACTGTCCCTGGGCTCGATCCAGTCAGAAAGTGGCCTTGTGACCACCAAGATCATCAGGTGGCCTGTTCCTGTGGAGTCCTAGGACCTCCTGGGTGTCGGCCACCATGGCCTCTCTCAGGACGTTCATGGTCACCACCCCCCATAACTGTTGCATGCCCAGACCTGGGCTCGTGGGAAACTCCAGACCACACTCATCCTCTCCCACAGGGTGTAACAGGGGATAGGTTTTGAGGCAATAGGACATTTATAAATGCCGGTTCTGACAAAGTATCTCACGGAACTTGCGAGGGCGTTTGCAACTCGGCGGGGTGTCAGAAGGAGCGAGCGCAGTCACAAATGCAGTCGGATCCCACAGTTGCCGGGTCGGGTGTGTAGGAAACTGGTCTGCGCTGAATAGGTCGAAGGAGAAAAGCCTCCTGCAGCAGTTGTCCATCGCTGCACAATGAACCACCCCAGGACTTAGTGATTTCAGACAATAACCATTTTTTGTGGCTCGTCAGGCCGTGGGTGAGCTGGGCGGAGCTGGCAGGCTCACGTGCCTGGAGTCAGCGGCGGGGCAGCGGGGGCTGGCTGGCCGCAGGTGGCCGTGCTCAGTGATGGGTGGGCTGGCTGTTGGCTGGGTGACGGGGTGATGCATCTCTTGTCCTCCAGCAGGCCAGCTCGGCTCGTTCCCATGGCAGTGGCGGTGCCTGAGAGAGAGAGCAGAAGCAGCCACGGTCTCCTGAGACCTGTCCCTTTGCCCCAGTCTATTGGCCAAATCAAGTCACAAGGCCAACCCAGACTTGGGGGACAGCGTGCTCTGTCTCTTAATGGGAAGAGCCACACAGTGTAAAGGGTGTAGAGAGAGGAAGGCGTGGGAGAACTGTGGCCTTTTTGCAGTTGGCTGTACTTGTGATCTTGACTTGATTCTGAAAGAGATGTGTGCTAGAACTCAGCATCTTCTGCCCACTAACGACTCTCTGAAAAATAGAAAGGATGCCTTCGTAACGGGGCTCGCAGTGCCTGTCCAGACCAACAGCCAACATCCCCACATTTGACGGCGGCGTGTTAACAGTGGGCTCATTGAAGTCCAGAACAAGTCAAGGCTGCCCTGGCCGTCTCTGCCATCCGTCAATAATCTGAAAGTTCTAGAATGTGCTACTTGGCAGGAAAATTAATTATAATTATTTAAAGAGGGAAATAAAATGATCACTTGAAGATGACCCGACGGCCTACCTGAAAAATGCCCGAGCATTGGCTTGACCCAGTTGGAACTGAACGGAGAGCTCCGAAGCGAGGCCGGAGGCTAAACAGCCTCCAGAGTGGATGTGTGGCCTGAACAGGTGTGACGAGCTGGAGATTATCTTAAATAATACATAAAAAGTCTAATTCAGAAGAGCAGGGAAAGAAGTAGAAATACCCTAGCAATACCAACATGAACAAAACTGCACAGTTCTACTGAAGGAACAAAAAAAATTTTTTGGAGAGGATGTTTAAACTATTTTCAGATTCAAATAGAAGATACTGGTCGGGAAACAGCTTTTAAGAAACTTTGGGGGAGGCGGAGTGTTAATACTTCATCAGTTGGGAACCAGCCACCACTGAGGCAAAAGCAGACTTCCACCCCTGACACCATAGCCCCAGATACGACAGTGAATTCCAGACAAATTAAAGATTTAAGTGTAAAAATAAAATCATAAATATTCTGGCATAAAATCAGATGGACATTTATGTTATCTTAGAGGAAGATTTTTCTGAGCACTAAATTAAACCCAAAAACTGTAGAGGAAAAACCCTTTAACTTTTGCAGATTAGAGAAAAATCACCATAAACAAAACATAAAGAAACATAGGGAGGCCGAGGTGGGAGGATTGCTTGAGGCCAAGAGTTTGAGACCAGCCCGAGCAAGAGCAAGACCCCCATCTCCACTAAAAATAGAAAAAAAAAAAATTAGCCAGGTATGGTGGCACACGCCTGTAGTCCCACTCGGAGGCTGAGGCAGGAGGATTGCTTGAGTCCAGGAGTTTGAGGTTGCAGTGAGCTATGATGACACCATGGCACTCTACCCTGGGTGACATCTAGACTCTGTCTCAAAAAAAAAAAAAAAAAAAAGAAAAAGTAACAAGCTGGGGATAGGGTAATTATTCACTGAGTATTCAATAAAGAATTGTTTTTATCATTCTAAAATAGACCTATTTACAGATCAATTAAAAAACCAAAAGACCAACATACCAATAGGAAAATTGGCACAAGACTAAAATAGGCAACTTACCCCTCAAAAGGCTAAATATCTAGTAATCAGAGACATGCAAATGACAGCATCTGAGATGTCTTTTTGTGCCCATTGAATTGGTGAAACTGATCAATCTCAGAGTGGCTGACCCTATGGAAAACAAGCTCTTTCACAGACAACTCTCAGCTCTGACATGGTCCATTGGTCTCTGGACAGCTTGGACGTGTGTCATTATTGCTTCCCCATAGATTTATCGTGAACTTGCTATGAGCAGAGCACTCTTGTAGGAAAAGCCTTCGCTTCCATACCCCTCCCCAGGCCGTGGGGAACTTACCCTGTGCTGGAAGGGCAGTGGTCAGCTGAGCCCTCCCACCCTCTATCTCCAGTGCTTAGCATAGGGCCAGGGCTTAAATTGTTGGAGGATGGATGGATGGGCAGATAGATAGATGGGTGGGTGGATGGATGGATGGATGGATAGGTGGATGGTTGGGTAGATACATGGGTGAGTGGGTAGATGGTTGGGTGGATGGATGGATGAATAGGTGGATAGGTGGATGGTTGGGTAGATACATGGGTGAGTGGGTAGATGGTTGGGTGGGTGGTTGGGTGGATGGATGGTCAGATGAGTAGGTGGATGGATGGATGAATAGGTGGATAGGTGGATGGTTGGGTAGATGGCTGGGTGGGTGGATGGATAGAGTGAATAAAACAGATGTTTACCACTTGATGCAATCACTCCAATCCTAGAAATGTATCTTAAGGAATTGATTAATCAGTTAGGCAAGAATGTTTCACATAGAAGAATGAAAAGGTGGAAGCCACCTAAGTGCTCACCAGTGGGGGCTGAGTGACTCCCTGCAGACACCCCAAAAGGAATAGTGTGAGGCTGTTGTATCCTGGCCCTCAGCTCCTGCCACATTCTCCCAGCCTCCATGTGCCACCCATGGGGGCTCTCCCCATTTCTGGAAGAAGCCAGGCACACTCCCCTCTCCAGACCACCACAGGCTCCTCCTTCTGCCTGAGCCGAGTTTCCTCCTGCGCCGACACTTTGCTCCTCCCTCCTAACACCTTCCCCGGACCCAGAAGCCCATCAGGGGCTCCGTCAGTGGTCCCTGCAGCCCTAGGTCCCCCAGGGGAATACTCATCCGTGGTGGTCTCACCACCCTTCACCCCACCAGACTGGAGCTCCACGTGGGCAGATGTTTATTGAGCATCTGGTTCATGCTAGACGTGGGGTTTACGGCAGTGAGTAAAACAGACGTGGTCCAGAACACGGTTAAATGAGAGAGGAAGAGAGTGTGTGTAAAGAGAGCAGATTATAAAATGCTATCATTATTAATAATTATAATGGCTCATATTTGTGTGACTATACGCCAGATACTTAAACGTGCACTTATACACGGGCCATCTCATCACGTGTCATTGAACCCTCCGAGGGAGGTGCAGCTACCTCCCTATTTTATAGTTGAGGATGCGTCAAAGGTTGTAGGGTTACGAAGTGGTGGGGTCAGGTTCAAATCCATGCAGTGGGACCACTTGTGTTATGCACTCCAGGGCACTCTGGGATGGATGCTATAAGAGAACATGTCAAGACATTGCGTGGCATCCTCTGGTTCTTAGGCCTTGTAACCTTGGGCTTCATTGTGCTGCCCTTAAAAGTACCATGGAGCCATAGAAATTTCCTTCTTGTGACTGCCGTGGTTTCTTTGAGACTTAGCAAATAATGTTTCAGTGCTACTTGGAGGGGTTTAACTTGGGGGCCTAAGGAGGAGGCTGGCTTCCACCAGCAGGTCTGTGAACAGCCTTTGATTCACGGAATTAGAGTTGGTGACAGAAAAATTCTCATCGTGAGTACATTATGATTGCCACACCACTGGCTACTGAATGCCTCTTCAGTGTGTAGAACTTTATTATGGGTTTGTCATCTCGTTTACTCCTCACAGCATTCTTCAAAGATAGGTATCATTATCCTCATTTTACAGGTAAAGCAGCAGGTTCAGAGAGGTTCAGCAACAAGGCAAAGATCACACAGCTTGCTCTGATATATCAGCATAAGACTTTCCTTTTCCAGCTTCAGAACCAGGGAGGAGACGACATGTTGCTTAAAATGTCGATTTTTTTTTAAAGTACTTATTGGCACACTGTCCTGAATTATTCTAGGACACATCTGTGAGAAATTCTTCTGGTATGAAATCTCCACTTCTCTGTGGAGTCAGCCGAACGCGGCCTCATTGTTGATCTTCAGATGCATATTTTTAGTGAGAGGTGGGTTGTGTTTATTTTTTTTGATGAATAGCAAAACGAGGTTTCTATAAATACAGCCATGGCTTCCCCCCTCTCGTTTATTTCCTGTGTACGATTCACAAGTGAGGGGACCAATCAAGTGAGTTCACCAGCTCCAAAGAATTCCACATGGAAAGTTTCCGTGAGTGACCGAGAAGGGACAGTCTAGTCCTCAAAGTGCTTCTCCACGTTAAGGACTCTAGACTCCTTGTTAAGAGCAAGTGTCCGTCCTGCCCGGTAGTGGATTTTGATCATGTTTAGTGATAATTGTGTGCAGGGGCTACCACTTAGGGACTGTTTCTCTTTCAACTGACAGCAGTCTGCTTTTTGAACTGAGAACAACTGTAGTCCAGGTGATAAATCCATCTCCACTTACAGTTTGTCCCAACATGGGGTCAGGAAGTGCCAACACACCCCAAGATCTGCAAGCTCTGGGCCAGCAGCGTGATCAACGAGGCAACCAAAGACTGCATTCACGGGAAGAGACATTTTCAGTTCTCAGCTACATGTAGGCAAACCCTGGTCCCTAAACACTGTCTGTCCCCTGAGCCATCTTGGAGGTGAGGACAACCATCTGTCCCTGCAGGGCAACTTTCCTACCTGTGCACCACGCCCAGCAGGCAGTTGGTGCTCCAGGAGTTGGGCATCTGGTTTGATGCCAAAACTTTCTCACATCCAAGCACGTGTTCCAATCGTCAACCTTGTTTTCTTCCTGCCATCATCTCATGTCATCCCTCGTGGCCTCTTCCTGTCTACCTATGTCTCTCCCTATCTGAACCGGACCCCGCCCCGTTAAGTGATCTTGCAAGTCCAAGGACGTCCTGCAGGGGGCGCTGCAATGTCCACGCTATGCCTGCCACCCACCCCACCTCGTGCCCAGCGTCCCAGCTCCCATGCACCAGCCCTCGACTATAAATTCTGATCCCTCTAAGGGACTTTATTTAGCTCCCTTTAAAATTATTGTGGTTAAAAAAAACCTACAAAATTTACCATTTTAACCATTTTTAAGTGTGCAGTACAGTAGTATTAGCTACATGAGTGTTTTGCAGCAGATCTCTAGAATTTTTTTGTCTTGCGAAACTGAAACTCCACACCCCTGAAACAGCAACTTAACCTCTTTTCCTCCCTCAACCCCTGACAAACATCATTTCACATTCCGTTTCTGAGAGTTTGATTGCTTTAAATAACCTCTTATAAGTGGAATCCTATAGTATTTGTCTTTTGTGTCTGGCTTATTGTATTTGGCATAATGTCCTCAAGGTTCATCCAAGTTGTAGCATATTGCAGAATTTTGTTTTCCTTTTTAAGGCTGAATAATATTCCATTGTGTGGGTGTCTATATCTCACACTTTACTTATGCATTTATCTGTCCACGACACTTGGGTTGCTTCTACCTCTCGGTTATTGCAGACAATGCCGCGGTGACCGTGGGTGTGCAAATATTTCTTCAGGACTCTGCTTTCAATTCTTCTGGCTCTGTACCCAGCAGTGGGTTTGCAGATCATATGATCATTCTCTTTTCAATTTTTAGAGGAAGCTCCGTACTGTTTTGCATTGTTTTTCATCCCCACCGACAGTGCACAAAGGTTCCAATTTCTCCATGTCCTTGCCAACACTTGTTATTTTATGCTTTTTTAAAAATTTTTTTCATTTTTATTTCAGGATATTATGAGGGTACAAACATTTTGGTTACATTTTATGTCTTTGCCTCACCCAAGCGAGGATTAGAGGCATGCCTTTTCCCTCTACAATGCTCACCACGTCCATTAGTTGTGAGTTTACCCCCCTGAACCCCCTAATCCCTGGAGAACATTACTACCTTGTGAGCACCATAGTGTTGATCAGTCAGTGCCAGTTTGGTGGTGAGTACATGTGGAGCCTATTCCTCCGATCTTGTGATAGCTCACTGCGGATAATTGGCTCAAGCTCTATCCAGGAAAATGTAAGAGGTGCTAGATCACCGTCGTTACTCATAATTGAGTAATATTCCATTGTATACACATACCAAATTTTAATAAGCCACTCATGAATCGATGGGCACTTGGGTTGTTTCCACATCCTTATAATAGTGAATTGTGCTGCCATAAACATTCGGGTGCAGATGTCTTTATTATAGAATGACTTTTGCTCTTTTGGGTAGATGCCTAATAGTGCTATTGCTGGATCAAATGGTATTTCTATTTTTAGCTCTTTGAGGTATCTCTAAATTCTTTTCCACAGAGGTTGCACTAATTTGCAGTCCCACCAGCAGTGTAAGAGTGCTCCCGTCTCTCCACATCCTCGCCAGCATTTGTTGTTTTGGGGTTTTTTGATAGAGGCCAATCTCACTTGGGTTAGGTGGTATCTCATTGTGGTTTTGATTTGCATTTCTCTAATGATTAGAGATGTTGAGCATTTTTTTATGTTTGGTTTATGCTTTTTTTTTTTTATGGTGGCCATCCTAATGGGTGTGAGCTGGTATTGATGTGGCTTTGATTTGCATTTCTCTGATAATTAGTGATGTTGAACATCTTTCATATGCTTATTGGCCATTTGCATATTTTCTTAAGAGAAATAACTTTTCAATTCTTTTGCCCATTTTTAAATCAGAGTATTAGTTTTTTGTTGTTGTTTTATTGACTTGTAGGAGTTCTTTACATAGTCTGGATATTTCTGGATATTAACCCCTTATCAAATATATGGTTTGCAAATATTTCTTCCATTCTGTAAGTTGCCGTCTCACTCTGTTGATTATTTCTTTTGCTGTGCAGAAGTTTTTAAGTTTAATGTCGCCCCATTTGTCTATTTTTGCTTTTGCTCCCTGTGCTTTTGATGGCATATCTAAGAAATCACTGCCCAATCCAATGTCATGAAGCTTTTGTCCCGTGTTTTCTTCTAGGAGTTTTACAGTTTCAGTTCTTACATTCAGGCCTTTCATCCATTTTGAGTTAACTTTCGTATGTGGTTTAAGGTCGGGCTCCAGCTTCACTGTTCGGCACGTGGATGGCCAGTTTCCCGTCAGTGTTTGCTGGGAGACTGTCCTTTCCCGTCGTGCAGCCTGGGCACTCCTGTCGGAGATCGTCTGACTGCACACGTAGGCGTTTATTTTGGGCTGTTTATTCCATTGGCCCATGTGTCTGCCTTTAGGCTGCTACCAACTGTTTACTCCTTTAGCTCTTCTTAAAAGATTGTGCTGTTTGCCTTCTCCTTGGCAGTATGTGTCTTAAGCTGCTTCAACTTTCCCCCCAACTTTGAAGGAAGCAATTGCCCTTCAGATTTGGTGGTACTTGGTGGCCATGGAGACCTTATGAAGGGAGCCTGTGCCAGCCAGTGTGGCGCCCAGGCCCCCGCCCATGGTGGGAGCGAATTCTCCCTTCCCCCGGGGAGTGAGGAGCCTCCCTGGCCTCCCCGGGAGCACAGTGCCATGTCCGGGAATCCCACGTGGGCACAGCGCTGCCATCCTGTGTCCCGCACGTCTGAGCGTGAATGTTGAGGGACGGAGGGATTAGCGTGGCCCAGCCGCAGGGTCTCCAGTGAGACCGGGCATGTTCCACGTGACGTTAGCCTTGGGGCCCCGACAGTCTCTTGGGAACAGACTCCACAGGCGTTTCCCACACGTGTCCCGGTGACCTAGAAATGATGATGCGTCCTTGGCAGGTTTTATATTTTTTCTTCCTCTTAACATCCAGCAGAACTCGTGCCAGCTGGGAAAGCAGAGGCCAAAGGGGCACAGCAGAGTGGCTGCCCTGTGTCACGACGTGAGTTGTGACAGGCGGGGCACACAGATCAGGGAGGGTCTGCTTTGCCGGAGCCCTTTGGAGCATTCCCGAGTGTGTGGGGTCAGCGTCTCTTTCTCGGGAGAGACAGTAATGGCTCTGCCAGACTAGAGACGGGAAACTCTCGGAGGGTGTGGGTGAACCGAGCCACGAAATCAGAGATTCCCCTGACATCACTGGGTCCTCGGACAGACGCCGCTGACGATTGTCTGATCACAGCAGGCGGCGTCTTTCCCTGGGCCTCAGGTCTCCAACCTCACATGGGGCCAGCTGCCCCGAAGGGCGAGGGAGGCAAGGAATTGGAGATGCTCTTTGAAAAGGCCGCTTTGTGTTGCTATACAGGAATACCTGGGGCTGGGTACTTTATAAAGAAAAAGGGTCTATTTGGCTCATAGTTCTGACGGCTGGAAAGTTCAAGACGGGGCATCTGCACCTGGCGAGGGCATCTGGCTGCCTCCACCCGTGACGGAAGATGAAGGTGGGCTGGGGTGTGCAGACATCACCTGGCAAGAGAGGAAGCACGAGAGAGGAGAGGGGAGATGCCGGGGTCTTTTACAACCAGTTCTGGGGGAATTAACACAGTGACAGCTCAGTCACTCTCCCCAGGGTCTTGATCTATTCATGAGGGATCTGCCCCCAAGACCAAAATAGCTTCCACAAGGACCCACCTGCAACAGCAGGGATCAAATTTCAACCTGAGGGTTGGAGGGACAAATATCTTTATTCTAAGCCTTAGCAAGGCTCCGTCCCAGGTGCGGGAGCCCTGCCCATGCCCCCAGCCGGCCCTCTCTGACTCCACCGGTACTTGGCCAAGAGTCAACCAACCACAGACAGGAAGCTGTGCCCAGGGCAGGGGCTGCAGAGAGGTCTGGGGTGGTCACAGCCTGGAGGAAAATGCACTGTCACCAGACAGACAGACAGTGACCCAAGCAGTAATAGAATCAGGTGCGAGGACCCGCAGGCCTCTATGCTGTCCCTCCAGCACTCAAAGCACCCCCCGCCCCGGGGGGTCCTGGTCCTTGCTGACCCCCTGCCTGACGTGTGCTCCTCTGGAGAGCGGCACAGCCCACCGTGCACTGCACAGCTCAGAGACGCCTTCCCCAACCTCCCACCCCCTCTGAGAGCCTCCCCCGTGGTCCACAGGACTTGCTGTGTACTTACAGCTGCTGTTGTCATTGCCTCCACTGGGACGGAAGCTCGCAGGGACTGTCTCGCTCACTACGGCACCCCCGGTACCTAGACAGGCATCTGCACACAGTAGGCGCTTGTGAATGCAGATTGAATGTGTGGCGGAAGTGCCAGCTGCCGTGGAGCAGCAGGAGGTCTGACACACTGCCTTGGAGGAGCTCACGAGGGCCTGACCACACTCAGGGTGAGCAGAGTCAGGCAGAAAGGGGCAGGAAGGGTGTTCGGGGCAGAGGGAACAGCATGTGCAAAGGCCTTGGGGGTGTAGAGAGCAGGAGGCAGGAGCTGACAGACGTGGAGCTGGGCTGCAGTATAGCAGGGGAGGGTGGTGGAAAGTGCCCTTCAGGAGCCATGCAGGTCTTGGGACACTCAGTGCCTTGAAAGCTAGGCGAGGAGATTGGGACCCACCCCCACCTCTGCTGGTCTGACCTTGAAATTTATAGAGGATATAATTCGATAACCCCCTGGGCTTTTGGTACCCACAACAGCCACTGCCCTGGCAGGTGCCAGCTGCCCATACACCTAGGATACACGAACTAGAATCATGTTCACATTACCCTCTCTGATGCTGGGGTCACGTCCTTCATCCTCTTTCCATAAATTCTTTTTTTCTCCCTTTCTGTATGGCTGGCCTCAAGTAGGCCTTCTGAGACAAATGTGTAATAGGAGTATTTTCTAGGTGTTTCCAAATATTAGCACTTATAAAACATAAATATTTAAAGAAGTCCACCATTTGCCTCATCGATGAAAGCCTCAGAAGTGTATTCTTAGGTCGTCCCCTAAAAATCAGCAGAGCTCTGAGTGCTGACTCATTCTTGCAGTGTTTGCATGCCTCGAAGCACAGTTGTAAACAGAATTGTTACTTGTCGAAGGTATGTGTACTAGGAATTGATATCCACTCACCCATCCACTTGCTCCTAAATTAACTTCTCCATCCATTCTTCCAACTAACCACCCATCCATTCGTCCATCCTTCCATCCATTTTCATCCACCCATCCATCCATTTATTATTTCATCCAAGCACTCCCCATTCATCTATCTGTCTATTCATCAACCCATCTACCCACCCATCCATCCATTGCTTATTCCATCCATCCATCCATCCCTCCATTCATCTGCCCATCTATTCATCCACACATCCATCCATCCATCCATTCATTTGTCTGTCTGTTCATCTATCCATCTATCTTTTCATGCACAGTGAGCACCGTGATCCCACTGGAGAACAAGACCAACCCTGTCCTCAGGGAGTTCACAGTCTAGTAAGGAAGACAGTCAATAGGCAACAATATTTCATTTGTTTCTAACTGGAACAGTTGCAATGAAGGAAAAGAGCAGGTGTTTTGAGAGTTTACACCAGAAGGATCTGACCCTGTTTGGGATCAGGAAAAAAAATATGTTTAAGCTGGGACCTGAAGGACGAGTAGGAGCTTGCCAGGCAAAAATACAGAGAAAGTGTTTTAGGAAGAGCAGCCAGCACGTGCAAAGGCCCTGAGGCAGGAAAGTGCTTGGCATGTCCAAGCAACTGAAGCAAGGTTGAAGTAGCCACAGTGGAGTGGTCCAAGGCTAGAGAGGCCAACAGGGGCCAGACCATGCCAGGTCTTCAAATTACAAATTCACATTACAAATTCGGACTTCGAAAGCAGACAAGAAGCCAGAGAAGAATTGCAAACCACAGGGCCACCCCAGACTTGCCTTTTCTTAATGACCGTTTAATTGCATCTATCACACATGGAGAAAAGTGCACGTGTCCTAAACATGCACGTGCTGGTCTGCCAGGGCTGCCATAACAGAGCACTGCAGACTGCAGTTCTGGAGGCTGGAAGTCTGGGATCAGGGTGCTGCCAGGGATGGTTTCTGCCAAGGCCTCTCTCCTTGGCTTTGAGATGGCCACCTTCCTCCTGTGTCTTCATGTGGCCTCTTCTCTGTACATGCGCGGAGATCTCTGGTGCCTTTTCCTCTTCTTATGAGAACATCAGTCCTATCGGATCAGGGCCTCACCGTCATGACCTCATTGAACCTTAATTACCCCCCAAGGCCATTCTTCTACTGTAGCAGCATGCGGGTATTTGGGGCTGTCAGGAACAGTGCTGCTCTGGTTGTCCTCGGGCAGGTCTTTTGGTGAATATATGGGAACACTCTGCTGGGGGCACGCTGGCAGGGAATCTCGGCGGAAACAGCTTTAGCTCTAGTAGGTGATGCTTTGCTGTTTTCCAAAACAGCTGTTCCAGTCGACCCTCCATAGCACCACGAGGGAGTCTGGGTGCTCCATGTCCTGGGGAAGGATCACTTTGGCCACAGCATGGAGACTGGGTGGCAGGTGTGGTAGGGGAGGTGGTGGCTGGGTCTAGGGGGGCAGCCGAGGGGATCCAGGCACATGGACCAATGACATTTGCAAGCATTGTGCCCAGGGCTCCGTGTGCCTTGTTTCACGGAATGCACAGCTGCCCTTTCTGCTTATAAAGGTTTTGCGCGAGTGTCGTCCCTTTTGTCTTTCGTTATTCCACTCTCGGAGCCATTGCTGGGGTTTCTGTTGTTGTGACTATTTTCTGAAAAGTCTGAAAATCCTCAAGCCAAGGGGAAAAGCAGGTTAAATATGAGTGAGTTAATTTCTCAGAAATTTTCTCCCCTCCTCTTCTGGCCCAGTGACTAGATATTTATTTACTGAGGGCCTACTATGTGCAGGGCATTTTTAAATATATATTCCAGGTGACTAAATTGTGCTCCCTGCCTTCAGAGGGGCACCAGGACACGGCCCAGCGAAAGTTCAGCCTCACGGCGAAAACTGTCGCACTGTGTGTGTTCACTTGCTGGTCGGGGCAGCAGGACCCTGGGCTGGAGGGTTAGAGAAGACCATGTTCTTGGCGCTTCCGAGGATGCTGGGACCTCACTTTTCCTCGTGTCTTTCGCCACTGTCACTCTGCCACGGGCTCCTGCCAGTGCCCTGCGTTGCTGCCCACAGGGCCGTCCCGAGAGCTGTGTGTGTGTGCACGCTCAGTCTCCAGCTCCGACTCCACTCACTGCCGCCACTCCCGGCTCCTGGCTGGGAAAGTGCTGGCGTCCGGGGATACAGCGGCTGTGCTTCCCTGGGCCCTACAGCCCCGTGAGGACCAGGGCCCCGAAGGACCTGGGAGAGGGTGCCGGGCAGGGCCCACACAACCCCGCACAGAGAGGTTCTGAGACAGGTCCGCAGCCACACGGCCGCAAGGACTCGTCCGAGACACATTCTCCCCCTTCCCCTTTTCTGAGGTGGCAGGAGGGGGACGAACTGCTACCAGCGGAGCCATCTACTCGGGCAGACTCATGGTCACCATGGCGCAGACGGATGATGAATGCTCTACTTCCCTGCTTTTCAGTTTGCATCTCGGCAAAAGTAAACTGAAGCTTGAGCGAGTGTTGTGGGAGTGAGAATGAGCAGCAGGATATGGTGACAGCCCGGCCGTGCCTTTGACTCTGGATCCGGAGGCTGAGAGAGGATGAGGTGGCCAAGCCCGTCCCTCTACCCCTCCTCAGTCGCGCGATTATGGTCACGGGGCAGAGGCAGGCCTGGGATGAGAACAAAAAGTAGGACATCCTTGGGGCCCTGGGAGAGCAGGGTCTGCGTTTAGCAGCAGCCTCCATCCGTCAGTCCTCCTGCGCGATTTCGGCCCGGACGGTGGGGCTGCCGAAGAGTTAAAGGGGGTCCCAGGGCTGGGAGGCTCACCTCCACTCTGGCTGCACCCTGGACCTGTGGGCCAAGGAGAAAAGGGAGGCTGCAAGGCTTCTACCATGCTCTATTAATAACCAGGCCATTTCCTGGCCGCCCTTCCCAAACCGCAGCCCTCTTTCCCCCAAAGCTGCCTGACTCTGCTCTTCTACCTAGCGTGGATCGCTGCGTTTCCTACTACAGTTGCTTACTTATTTCACTTTTTTCTCTTCCTGGTCCTTCTTCCCCTTAGAAGGCAAGCCACTGGGGGTGAGAATTTGTGCCTATATCGTTCGCTGCTTGTTTCCTTAGAAAGATGCGTGGCCCGGGGCAGGGCCCAACAAAGACATGTTCAGTGGATGAATAGACTCCCATGTGGTTCCAGATGTGTCTTCCATCCCGATCCAGGGCAGGATGGGGTTTAGCTTAAATGCCCTAATGTTTTCTTAGAAACTTAAGCAGAATAGTTTTGTGGTTTCTTTCTCCCCTCCCCAACAAAACTGCACAGCATCTACACAGTGAGTCATCTGATTCATAAAAGCAAACTCTTTGGGAGTCGAATGAGATTCTCTCTAGGCCCTGAGGGAGTTTCCCATGTTTAGTGAAGCCATTTCCATGTAACACCGGGCGCCTGAACTTGGTGGCTCAGGGGCAGGGCTCTGGTTTCTGGTTCCCACCTGCCAACGGCGACAGCCCTTTCCCAGACACTTGTGACGTGCTGGCCTCTCTCCCTTTGTGGAAGGCCGGCTCTCACAGCCGTTCCGTCCCACCAGGACCAGCTGCAGAATCTGCAGGGCCCAGCTGGAAACGGAAATGCAGGCTCTGATCAAAATGATGAAGCCTTTCCAGATCCTTCTGGGATCACAGATGGATGGTGCTTCCCGGCCCCTTGCGGGTGGCTGAGCTGTGGCTCCTCCTGGCTCTTGAGCAGCGAGTGGAGATGACATGGTCACTTCTGGGCTGGAGCATTTCTTTGCTGTCTCTAGACTGTCCACGGCATTCTCCGTCCTTCGGCCCAGAGGCCGGCAACATCTGGGATGGCATCTGCTCCCTCTGCCAGACTACAGTGAGCAGAGCCCCTGTCAGCCTGGCTTGGACTTTGGTCACAAGCAAAAAACAAAGTGCTGTTGGAAGCCCCCGAGCGCCAGGGCTTGGTTGTTACCACAGCAGGACCAGGCCCGGCTGACAGACACCCTGGGGTGGCTGGAAGACTGAGGAGCAGCTCTGAGACTCAAACTGAAGCTGGCCCCTGAGCCTGTACCCACAGGAGACCACACATTAATTATGCATCTGTTCATCGGTTTAGGAATATTTATTGAGGGCCTGCTAAGTGCTGGGCATGGATCTCAGGATGTGGCTGTAAATAGGCAGCTTTGGTCTCTGCCACCAAGGAGCTTTCTCCTGGCAGGACGCAGAGAGCTAGAGCCCATGGAATTGTTACAATGTTGCACTAAGTTCTACAAAGTGCAAAGTCCATAGGTTGTGCATATGTTGGGGGTGGTTCTTGGAGGAGATGCCCCATTCATTCACTGGTTCATTCCACAAATGTTGAGCACCTGTCCTCAGCTGGCCCTCACAGGCCTCTGTGGGAGGGATTTTGCAGCGATCTGGAGTGTGCCTGTTCTCGTGCTCCTTGGTGTACAGGGGAGAGAAAGAAGACCCCCACACACCTTCACTCCCTGTGTCTACGGACACACAACTCCACCATACACACACACCAGGCCCTTGCACGCACATCTGCATGTGTGAAGCGTGAGGAGGGGAGGGGTGTTCTGGAAGGAAATAAAGCAAGGAAATCATTACAAGAGCAGAGCAGGACTCTAGGGGTACAGCAGGAAATGGTCCCCCTCTCTCCTCCACTGCGCCTTCACACCTGCTCTCTGGGTGTGCAGCAGCCGGCTCCCACTGCCTCCCACCGGCTCCCACTGGCTCATACCGGCTCACACTGGCTTGCAAGAGCCAACTGTGTGTACCTTTCCAACTCTGCATTCAGTGACATCACACTGGCAGTTTGAAACAGGCCATGGTGGGAACATTTACACCACGGCAACTGGCAAACACTATGAATCAGGTTTGGTTTGTTTCGTTCCCAGCAGCCCATTTGCCCGCCCACCACTGTCCGGGGCTGGTCCTTCCCTGTCCCTTGGGGAGTTCCAGGGCAGGCCTCATGACTTTCTGGTCATCTCATAATAAAAGCTTTCCCAGCCACTTTTAATCACAAAAACATGGTTTCATGTGGGTAATTAAAATGTCCATTCCCACGTGAGACTTCACTGAAATGTTATTTTCTCCCCTCCACCAGCCAAGCCAGCCCCGGGCGAGCCCCAGGAGGATGCCTCAGCATGGGGAGGGGCATGGTGCCCCCCTGCCAAGCTTCACCCCAATCTCTCCAGCCTGGTCTCCAGGCTTCCCTGGACCCTCCGGGGTGAAGGGGCGGGGGCCTGGCTCGGCAGGCTCCAGGGTGATCTGGCTGGCCTGGTGCCCCTCAGCTGGGGCAGGTCCCTGAAGCTGACTCCTGTGAGGGTAGTTTTGTGGGCTTTCAGACACTGATGCCATGAAAGCATCCCGCATGGACCCCCTGGTGTCTGTAGCTGATAGGAAGAGACCGGGGGTCCCTGGCCAGCCAAGGTGCATCTCCCATCCTCAGAACACTCTCCACACCCTTGTGCCTCCACCTCTGCCATCGCTGGGGTCAGTCCCCACCCAGCACAGCCCCACCCCACTGCCCAGGTGCTCCAGCCAGCCTCTTGCCAGAGTTGCCTTTGAGAGGCAGGTCAGACCGGCCCACCCTCCCCCAACTCTGGGAACTGCGGGGGTCTCCTTGAGACTCTCCTCACCCTGGGGGTGACAGTGAAGTGCCGGGAGGAAACAACTTTCTCCCAGGAAGTCCCCTCTCCCTTCTCACGTTTGCCAAGTGTCACCAGACCGGTGTGTTGGCCCGCCCTCCTTGGTGATGGTCCGCACCCCACTGGCTGCCGCTCTGAGAGCGCTGGGCCGGCCTGAGCCCCACCACGCCCGTCCTGACAGCTGCTGCTATGTAGACCCCCGGAAGGGCATAGGGCACGGGAGGGGTGCGGGGTGCCATGTTAGACATCTGGGGAGGGGCCAGAGGAGGCCTCTCAGATATATCTGAGCTGGGACCTGAACCCAGAAGCAGGCATGAAACAAACTCTCACGTTCTCCATGCATTAAAAGACATGGACATTCAAAGCAGCCGAGAGCTAACTCTTAGAAAAACAGGCTAGGTTGTCATCTGTCCTCATGGCATAACCACTGCCAATGCAGTCACTGTTGGTTACTGAAAGGGACTTCGCGCCAGGCAGGGCACTGGGGCTTCCTCTGCAAATACCGAGATCCTCACATCCCCATAGAATTATCTAAGGGAGAAAAAAATACCATCGATCTGTGAAAAGAGCAAGAGCCATGGTGGGACGCTCAGACATGCCAGATGCCGTCGCCCCTCCTATGGCTAAGACTCGCTTCCTTGTCAATTCCAAGTGAAATGTACTCACCGATTCGATGCACATTGGTTAGGCCCCACTGTTTGCAAGGTCGCTGTTGCAGGGTGTGACTTGGGCCTATATTTTAGCCCCCATTCCTTTGCCTTCTTACGCTCTAGATAAACTTCAGTTTTTAGAATAAGGAAGGTTTTTTTTTTTTTTTAGCTCTATTAGAAGAGATTAAACAGAGACAGAATGGAAAATGAAGTATGTTTTTAAATAAACCAAGGCCTTGGTTCACATTCCCCCGGAACCTGGGTCCATTTAAAACGGCCTCGTTATTTTTAATGCATCCACTTCCTCAGCCCTCTCCTCTCTGGTTTTTCCCATGTTGATCCTCTGAGAAATCCCAGCAGTGACATTTATTAAAGCTCGGCCCGAGGCTGGGTGAGGCCTCGGGAGCCAGACTCTTGCCCAGGAAGGCTCCAGAGACGGACAAGAGCCCGCGAGGCCATCCCTCTGTGAGGCCAGGAGCCCCTCTGGTTCCCACCGCATTGATGCCGAATGTCAAGAGCATGTGAACTGCATCCGAAAGATGGTCCAGGGTATTTTAAAACCGAGCTGCCATCACACCAGAGCTTCTTCCCCAAAGACACCGAAATGTCAGGAAAAAGGAGCAAGCGAGGTGTGTGGCTGATTGTCCTTGTCAAACCCAGACTGAGAAAGCACTGCTTTTCCACGGGAAAGTGACCTCTTCCCTCCTTTCTTCTTGTCCTGCCCCTTGGACATTTTGCCTGGAGGCAGAAGTCGAGAGGAAAGAGATTCAATGGCCTCAGAGATGGGCAGACACCAGCTTGCCCTCTGGGACTTACTCAAATGGGTTCATTGCCTCATTTAGCCTCTTTATTTTAACTAAAAGACCCCTGAGGGCAGGAACTTGGTCTGGCCCCTTTGCTGATGTGTCCCCAGCACACATAACAGGGCCTGGCACACAGTAGGCATGCAATAAATAGTTATTAAATGAAGGAATGCAGGAGTGAATGAATAAATGAATGGCCTTCAAGACCCTCCACTCCCCAAGTCCGGGTGTGCTCACGCTGGGTGGTGTGGCGGGCAGAACAGCAGCCTCCCAGGGATGTCTGTGTCCGAATCCCTGGAACCCGTGACCCTCTCAGCTGGCCATCAGCGGAAACTAGGGTTGCAGGTGGAATTAGGGCTGCTAATCAGCTGACGCTGAGATGGGAGGCGAGCCCGGGCTATCCAGGTGGGCCCGATGGAGTCAAAGGGTGCTGAGGTGTGGAGGCGGCAGGTGGGCAGCGTCAGAGAAGCTGCAGGACGGAGGCGGGGTCGGAGGGTGGCGCTGCTGCCTCGAGATGGAGGAAGGGGCCGGGAGCCAGGGAACACAGGCGGCCTCTGGAAGGTGGAAATGGCCAGAAAGCGGGTTCTCCCCGGAGCCTCCAACAGGGTCGCAGACAAGTGAGACCCACCTGGAACTTCTGGGATTTTAAGATAAGTTTGTTCTGCTTTAAGCCACTAAGCTTCTGGTGACTGGCTAGGGCAGCCGTGGGACATCCAGGAATCGGGAAAGGGGCCAAGGCGGTGAGCGCTGCCATCTTTCGGCGCCGATCCTGTTTACAGGGAGCCTGGCGCTGGCGGTGGGACCCAGCCTTGCCCTCGGGAGCCCACCAAGGCGGAGGGAGCCTGAACTAGACCGAGTGGGGGGGATTTCTTCACAGCACTGGTCTGAGGCTCCTCAGATGCTAACAGACGTAACGAATGCTGGGCAGGAAGGTGCGATGCAGCCTTCGCCAGGCACAGGGAGCCCTGTGGCTGTGGCTGGGGGTAGTGGCCACTTTCTTTGCCTACAGGGGTGGGGTTGGACCCGGTACTGAGACGGCCCAGTCCCTGCCGATGTCGGGGATTAGGGAGGTCAGCTTCCATTCTGTTCTGGTTTTGGCTCTGGTTTTGGCCTTGCACTCAGATTATAAGACTACCCGTTTGGGAAGATCTCAGTTTATTTTAAGAAATACCAAATATGTAAACCATCAGTAGATGGCTTAAAATAATAAAGGCTCCATTAATGAATTTATGTAGAACGTTCCTTCCCAGAATCTGCACGAGAGTGTGTGTCTTTATCCCAGGCTGTCTGTGGGCTAAGAGTCAAAGACAGAAAGAGTGTGACAGGAGGATGAGGAAGAAGACTGGCCCGTAGTTACTTTGTGCTGTAAATTTGGGGAAGGTGGCTTTCACCAGGCAGACTCGCAACAGGAGAATGCAGGTGGTTCAGTGCAACCTGCCTATACTATTCAGGAGTGTTTGGTTGTAATTGACAGAAACCCCAGACCAGCTTCAGGCATGGCTGCATCCAGGGGCCCAGTGTCTCCAAAGCGCCATCTCTCTCCATCACTCAGCTCTGCTATTCTTTGTGTTGGGTCCATCCTCAGAAAGACTCTCTCTTAGTGGCCAAATAACAGGCATAGCCCCTGGCCTCTGCCCTAGGCAGCCCCAGTGGACACAGAGCACTTGCCCTTGAGGGTTAGCTCTGCTTGTCCTGACGTATGTGTCTGTGACCATCCCTAAATGAGTTGCCACGGCATGGGGGATGTTGAGTTGTGACTAACCAGAAGCGGACCACGTGGCCACTCCTGGAGCCAGGGGTTCCACAGCCTCCAGACTGCGTGGGCTGAGAGGGGCCAGTGGTGTTTCAGGGGAAACCAGGACACAAAGAGCGAAAGGCAGGGAGTGGGTACCGGGCAGGGGACACTCACCCCGGGACCAGCCCCACCCCGTAGAGAACAGCTCCTCCTCAAGGGGCTGCTCACACAGTGGCCCAAAGAACTATGATGGCTGAGAGTCCTCATGCCTGGTGACGGGCTTGGCACTGTGCCGGGAGCTCCCAGGCACTGTCTCCTTCCATCCTTGCAACAACCTGGGAGGCTGCGGCCCATGGCCCGTGGCCCCTCCCCGGTTCACAGATGAGGAAACCTGGGTCAGAGACGTTCGTTCTGGCTCAGGACCCCAAGTTCTTCACCACCACCGTCCCCAGCACCTTGTCTGAGATGCACCTGCACTGGGCAGTCCCTGTGCCCAGAGAGCCAGGCCCAGCTGACAGCCGGGACAGGGGAAGGTGGGCCCCACAGCCCGGGCTGCCTCTCCTTGAGGAGAGAGCCCAGGCTTAGCAGGGTTACCCGGATTGCATAGGGGGATGCTTGTCTGCTCCTCCTCTTGACTGTGACCTTGTGAGGCAGGGACCACCTAGGGACCCACACAGGCACACTCTGAGTGCAGCAGGGAAGTTTGCCAAGTGAGGGAGGGGACAGCTGCCGGGGCTTGGTGCTGAAATGCTGGGCTCCAATGACATCTGAGCGTCTGGGGGTCTCAGTTGGAGGGAAAAGACACAAATGAAAATACAGGCCGTCCACGGCCGCCCAGGAAACCAGACAGGCTGCGGTGGTGCTGCCCAGCCCGGCTCTGGCCTCGGATCTGAGTTCCATGCTCAGCCCTTCTCCTTGCCAGCTGTGTGACCTTGAGCAAGTCGCCTCCCCTCTCTGAGCCACAGGCTGCTCATGCAAACAAGGACGTGTGACAGAATACCCAGCCTCGTAGGTGGTTGTGAGGGTGAAACAGCAGACCTGGAATCTCTTAGCACTGGGCCCGGCATGTCGGAAGGACTTGGGACCTGCTACGGCGACGACCGCGGTGATGGTGGAGGTGGTGGTGACAGTGATGATGATGGCAATGAGGAGGAGGATGGAGATGGTGGCCATGACAGTAGTGAGGATGGTGATGATAGAAATGAAAACAATAATGTTGAGGACGACAGTGATGAGGACAATGATGGCAGCTGTGGTGACTGATATCACCCCCGCTGCTGTTATTCAAGAGACCAGGGTCACTTTCTCAAACCGATAAACACTCCCAGACAAACCGTGTAAGATGCTCCTCGGCTTGCGACGGGGTTACGGCTCATGAGCGCATTATAAGTTGGAACGATTGTCAGTTGAAAATGCATTGATCACGCCTAACCTACCAAGCAGCCTGGCCTGGCCTGGCCTGACCTGCCTTAATGTGCTCAGAGAGCTCGACACTGGCCTGCAGGGGGGCAAGACCATCTAACACACAGCCTGTCTCACAGTAAAGAGCTGAATATCTCGTGTAATTCACTGGACGCTGTACTGAGAGAGGAAGACAGTGGTTGTGTGGGTCCCTGAAGCGCAGTTTCTACTGACCGCGGTCACTTCTGTGCCATTGTGAAGGTGAAAAATCGCACGTTGCACTCTTGGGAGCTGCGGTAGTGCGTGGCCCACCCTTTGTCTCCCCACTAGCTCCTAGCGGCACAGAGCTGGGGACTCTGTTTCCCCAGCACACGGAACGGGGCGGCGCGCAGTAGGCCTGCAGCCTCTCGACGATCGGTAGCAACTGCCCTGTCTGTGACCTGGAAGGAACGACAGTCAGGTGTGGGCGGGACTCGCTGTGCTCGCGGGATGGACGATCCCAGGGGGGCTCGGATACAGGTGAACTTCGCATTAGAGGGTAAGCGTGAGCCGGGGCTCACCTGGAGGTGACAGTGGTTAAACGCCGTCATTGCCGCACATTTTTAAAGCACGGTTTTAAGCACGTCTCGAGGATCCCGGTCTGTGCCGTGTCATTTGGTATCTATGTTAAGTCATCTGGGTGTTGAAACTCTATGTTTTTCATTCATATCTAAAATAATTAAATTAAATACACCCATGGGTTTTTTTAAGAGCATTTTATTTTCATTATCTTAAAAAATAGATTATTTCATTAAAAATTAAGGTACTACCAATTTCCCTCAGGAGAAATATATCAGAATACACAACAACCCTGTTTAACAAAGGAAAGCTGATGTGTTTTAAAATCTGTTGGGTGTAAAATGAGGTGTCTTTAAAGACAGGTCTGTCACATTGAAGCCCTAGTAGCTTTTGATAACTGGCCGACGGTGCCTGGGGTTTTCATGCTTATTTTAGGGGTGACTGTGGGATCTGGCCCCCCTCTACTCCATATCTTTGTCTGATGCTGAGCTGAGATTAAGGGCAGGTGCGTGTGCCCCTCGGTCCCTGTGAGTGTGCAGGTGTGCAGAGTGCACACGCGTGTGCGGGGGCTCCGTGCCCCACAGCAGCTGGAACCCATCAGCCCCCTGTGCCCCGACTTCTTTGTCTTAGTTTAGGTCATGGAAATTTGCATAATGTAATAGGATCCAGAATTTCGTCAAGTTGCAAATCATCAATGGGTGCAGTGACACCATTTAAAGAATAAGGTTGGTTGTGGGGTATTTCATTTTGTTCCAAGCCAGAGATACCAACGCCAGGGGTCCAGGTGTCCGTGTAGCCTGGGCAGGCGGGGTCGGGGCAGAGCCAGCAGGAAACTCAGATGGTGGCGCGGGGGTGGCCCCGAGTGACTGCGAGTAGTAGTAACTGCAACTGCCCTGACCATCTCCAGAGCATCGTCTGCACTTAGAGATGAGGAAACTGAGGCCCAGAAAGTTGGGTGACCTGTCCAAGGTCACACAGCCCCTAAGGGTGGGTCTGGATGCCACGCCCAGATCTCTGACTCTGAAGTCCACACTCTGTCGCCCCAGGACAAAGCACTGCATTCACCCCCACTGGTGCCCTCTTGCTGGCCAGGATGTGGCAACAGCTGGAGCCAAGACATGTGCGAGCTGGGGATGTGGCCGTGGTGGCCGTGGCTGAGGATTGGGCAGGTGGTGTCTGGTTTTCACCGTTCAGCACCCAAACTGGGCCCCTCGAGTCTAACGCTGCAGCTCTGAGCGGCTGCGCCGGTTTCCTATTACTGCTCTAACAAATGACCCTGAGCTTAGTGGCATAAACTGCAGGAATTCATTCTTCCCAGCTCTGGAGGCCAGAAGTCCAAAATGAGTCTCAGGGGGCTAAAATCAAGCCATCTGCAGAGCTGGTCCCTTCACACGCTCTAGGGGAGGGTCCCTCCTTGCCGCTCCCAGATTCCTGTTGGTCCCTGACTGCACGTGGCTTGTAGCTGCATCGCCCCGATCCCTGCCCCTGTCTTGTGACTCTTGTGATTACGTTGAGGACCCACCTGGATGGCCCAGGGTAATCTCCCGTCTCGAGGTTCTCAACCTCATCACATCTGCAAAGTCCCCTTTACCACGTAAGGTGGGATCTGACCAGTCACTGGGGATGAAAGAGGGCTGCCTTTTGTTTCTTCAAATTAGGAAGATAATGTTAGATCCTTAGAAAGGAAAAGAAAAAAGCATGCACCTGGGAGAGAGAGCAGAGGAGGAGAAAGGGAAGAAAAGTTTGAAAAAAGAAGGATGGATGGGGAGGAGGGAGGAGAGAAGGAAGAGGGAAGGAGGAAAGAAGGGAGGAAGGAAAAGAAACAGAAACATTATGGAAGAAATAAGTGAACGTGTCCCCGGGTGAGGACCAAGCACACAGTGTGCCTGGTTCCCTTCCAGATTCTTCCCTGTGTATGTGCAGATATATGCAGGTCCCTTTAATGACACCCAGGTCAGGCTCTGTGCTTGGGGCCTTCCCGGGGCATCCCACCCAATCTTCTCGTCGTCCCTGCCAGGGGACCTGCCCACTGAGATACCAGAGACCCAGTCATTTGCCCAAAGCCATAGAAGGTGCAGATGGCATTGGTTCCAGCTCTTATCTGTGGTTCCAACAAACCCTCCAAGACCAAGAGTCGACATCAGCAAAACATGCTTTCATCTGTTATTTGCGTAATCATTCAGCATATGTGTTCCGCTCCTGCCTAACAGGGCTGGGGGGATGTGAAGATGAATTCTTCCTTGGTCCCTTCCAGACTCCTACCCTCGTCTCTGACATTGTGCTGTACCAAGGTGCTTATGTGTCTCCTCAAGCCTGAGACGTCCATGAGGGCAGGAAACAGCTTTCCCTTCCCTCTGCAGCCTCATGCGTTGCACAGGCCTGGTGGGTGATGGGGGTCGGCAGTGCCTTGATGGATGCATGGACGCCTGAGTGCAGGATGGTGGGCACCCTGCCTTCAAGGAACTCAGCTGTACAGAGCAGAGGTCGGCAAACTCCCATCCATAGGCCTATGTTTACAAATAAAGTTTTATTAAAACACAGCCACACTCATTCGTTTACATATTGTCCATGGCTGTGTTTGTAGTAGAGCTGAGTCACTGCTGCAGAGGCTGTATGTGGGTTTGCTTCCTGGGCGTGTGACTGTATAGTCGTGTGGGGCTCCGTGTCACCATCTTGACCATCAGCTGTCACTGTCTTGGAATTCTTACACATTTTTTAACAAATGCCCCTGCATTTTCATTTCGCTCTGAGCCCCATCAGTTATGTACTGGGTCCTGTCTGTATGACCCACAAAGCCTAAAAAATTGGCCGATGCCTGGTCTGGAAAATAAAACAGGCGCCTGACCCATGACAAATTCAAGGTAAAAAAATGTCACGGGGCCAGGCGCGGTGGCTCATGCCTATAATCCTAGCACTCTGGGAGGCCGAGGCGGGAGGATAGCTCGAGGTCAGGAGTTCCAGACCAGCCTGAGCACGAGTGTGACCCCATCTCTACTAAAAATAGAAAGAAATGGTCTGGACAGCTAAAATAGATATAGAAAAAATTAGCCAAGCATGGTGGCGCATGCCTGTAGTCCCAGCTACTCGGGAGGCTGAGGCAGGAGGATCACTTGAGCCCAGGAGTTTGAGGTTGCTGTGAGCTAGGCTGACGCCACGGCATTTTAGCCTGGGCAACAGAGTGAGACTCTGTCTCAAAAAAAAAAAAAAAAAATTAAAAAATCAAAAGTGTCACAGCCGCCTGCGAGGGGCATGGTGTCTTAGGAAGACAGAGCAATCTGTCAGGAAGCTTCCCGGACACGGTGCCTGCAGCAGCCCTGGCTCCCGGGGGCGTCCAGAGGTTGGATGGGGAACAAGGTGCTCAGGCCACAAGGACAGCGCAGACAACCCCACGCCAGGACAGAGAGTCAACTTTTCTTCTTCCCTGATCAATGCACAGTATGTCAAAAACCGACATAAATTATTCATTGTAGAAGAGAAAAGGAGCAATTATGTATTTATTTCTGTCCATCTGCCTTGGTATTTATTTGGCTGTTGTAGCCATAAGCCGATGGTCTCCACTGCAGGAGAGCGGCCGGCTGAAGGCGCTGCTCACGGGGGTAGACAAAGGTCAGGTCACACATCAGAAGGACAAGACCCTGAGCAGATGAGCAAACAGCCAAGACATCAGAAGGACAAGACCCTGAGCAGATGAGCAAATAGCCAAGACGTTCTTCCCAACTGTACACAGAAAGAAGTTGGAGTTTTCTTCTGCACAAGTAATTGTTTAAAAGATTGGGGCTTTTGCATCTATGCAAAGACAAAAATGAAAATTTGAAGATGCAGGTGCAGCCAGAGCCAGAAAAGCCCAAGCCTGGGGCGGGTCTAGCAGGGAAACTGTCCCATCGGTCAATATTTGCTGAATTGACAAGTGTATTGTTCCTGCCGTATCCCAGACCAGGAGGGGCAGCACAGCAGGATCTACCCGGCCACACCTTCCTCTCTGCGGCCAAGGGGCCAGTGCTGGGGGCCCCTGTGGGACTCGAGTGCCATCAGACACTAGGATGACCAGGGTCCCAGTGGCGCCAAAACCACTCCTGACTGAGCCTCCTTCCCTTTCCCCGGAATTCCTGAACGAGCTGTACCCAAAGGGACGGCAGTAATGGGGAAGCAAGGTGCTAAGGACTGTGACCGCAGAGCTGCCTGGCAACTGGGCAGGGGCAGTGCCGTGGGTCTGGGCCCACAAGAGGCTCGCATCTACTCACTGAGACCATGCCAGCAGCTGGTGGCCAGCTAGGGATGGGTGAGAAGAACTCCTGACAGCTGAGTGTGTCAAGAGCTGAGAAAGGGAGCAAGTCCCGTGCTGGGGAGTTTCCTGGCCTATCGTGACAAGTGACCACACACTGGGTGGCTTTAACAACAGAAACTTATGCTCTTATGGTCAGGTGGTCAGAAGACCAAAACCAAGGTCTATGTAGCACCTTAGTACATGATAATCTGACTCTCACCTCAACCCCTGGAATGAGCACAAGTACTGCCATTTGCAGATGGGGAAACTGAGACAGGTGAGAAACTTGTCTACAGTCACCTGTCTCGTTCCACGGCAGAATCTTGATTCCAACCCAAGGAGAAAGCCGTGAACTGTTTCTCCTGCTGCAAAAGAGGAGACAGGTGAGGATGAGGATTAAAATGTGACCGTCAGATGAGGCAGTTCGGGTTTGGCTGGGGGCATGGACTGCGGAGGTGAGTTCCTTGAGGGCTGGTGGTGGAAGTGATGGAGCCGCCTTGGAAAGGGGACTGAAGCCATCTGAAGGCTTCGAGCACAGCTGCACACGGGCCTCAGAATGGAACTAGGAAGGGAGGGTGTAAGTGATAAGACCATCAGCGCGTGTCAAATTGAACAGAGAAAGCGCTTGCTAAATGTCACAGTTGTGGAGCTGGATCAGTGGAGCAGTTCCGGGCGCTTGGCGGGGAGCCTGGCGGGGGAGGAGTTCAGGCAATGGATAAACAGGTAACGTGGGGGGCTCTCAGTCCTTCCATCCCTGAGACTCCAAGAAGCCGTGGCACTTTGGTCCCCTCACCCCAGTGGAAGGAGGGGATGCAGACCTCATGTACCCCTTAAATCACAAGCAATATTTGCATTCCCATCACATTTGAATTTGTCCACAAAAAATATGGATTTTGTGAGTGCTATTTTGCGGTTGCAAATACGAGAGCGCAAGTAAATTCACGTTTTCTGTGATCCTTGGCCCTCTGTGACAAAGCGAGGGTTTGCACCTCACGACGGTATTTACTTTTTCCACTCAATATTTAACATCTGGGTTTGTGCAATTGATTTCTTCAGTGGGGCATTTACACATGTAGTTTTGAGATTTGAAATTTAAGTTCATACCCACCCAGCTACTTAGGCTGGAGAAACCCGACCTCTAGACTCACACACACATTTAAGGGATTGTTAAATTGCCACATTTCACCCCGATGTTGGAACTATGTAGAAAGGGCCACATTGACTGCTGTGAAAAGAAAGTGTGAACTCAGGGAACAGCAAGAACAGCAAAATAATCGCAGTAGCTATTAGTGTGCGCTCCACTGGGGCAGGGGTTTTTGTCTGTTTTGGTCTCTGCTATATCCCCAGCATCTAGAACATACTCTGGCAAGCAGGAGGTTTCAGTGAAAATATGTGGAAAGAACAGACAGTCCCCTGTTCTTCCCTCTCCATGAGTGAAGGATGCTGAGGGAATTTTTTTGTGCTCTGCAATGTTTTCATTTCAAGGAAAAGGAATAGGAACCTCTCCTTGAGTTCCTGGTTATTTCCCTGCTGTTGGATAAATACATAGGTCTTTAATTTCCATTGTTAAAAATTTGCCAACACACCAGTAGCAATGAGCACACCTAGCTACCCAGATCTTGGCTCCTACATGTCATCCTCCACTGAGAAGAACCAGGGCTCCTCAGAGAAATGGCGACCCTGGGGCTGAGGCAGGGAAGGTGCAGACTGAGGCTGGAGTGTCCTTTGCACGAGGAAGTACAGATGTGTGCAAAGGTGGGGAGAACACAAGGCACGGGAGAGCTCACAATTCCGACCATGATGGAGAAACAGGGATCAGGCTTCCCTTCCCTGTCCTCTGCCTTAAACACCAGAAAGCCAGGCATAATGTACATATGAACAGTGGCTTTGCAGTGTTGGGAAACAGGCAGCTCAGCGCTATGACTCCTCAGAAGAGTGAAGCAACCAGGTTGAATGCATGACAACTGTCCAATCTTCCTTCCTAGAGGTGGTTTTCAGGCTGCAGCACAGGGAGGGGAACCCAGACGGCCCAGCAGTCTCACTGTGCTGCAGATGGAAACTGTGCCTGTTGCACAAGGACAGCAAGCTTGTTCCAGGGCCATGTGTGCATAGTGGTCCCCAAATGCCCAAGGAGCTGAGAAGCCAAAGAATGAGGCAGACAGATCCAGTTTGTCGTAAAGCATGGTTAATGGGGAACCTACGGGGGGAAACGTAGCCTTGCGTGGCAGCAAGGCAGGTAGATCTCCACACCTGCTCCCCAGACCCAGGGCTCTGCACCACAGGGAAAGGGGGTACGTGCTCTATAGAGACAGTTAAAGGCCACCTTCCAGGACAGGCAAGAATGCTATGTGCGTCATAGCCTATAATTTGTGTGATAACATCAAGGCTGCTTTGATCTGAAGGTAGGATTTATAGTGAGCGACATGTTCTCACACTGAGAACAGCAAAGAAAGTGGGAATCGGCAGGTGTTCCCGGGCCTGGGCTTCATCAGAAGTCAACACGGCAAATTAGCATCCAAGATGGAGTCACTTTTGTCTCCACAGAGCTCCAGAGAGCTGCAGAAAGGTGCCCTTGAGTCTTTGGCCAAGGACTGATCTACACAGGCATGAGAGGACACTGCCCAAAGCTGAGGAAAGAACCACCAGAAAGCATTGATCCAACACTGTGAGGGCTCACAGGAGGCTGGGAAAAGCTCATGTTCCCATGGTTAGAGTGAAAAGATCCTATACTATGTGGGGCATCCCATAGCAGCGTACTCACAGGGGGGTCACCTGGATTCCAGGCTATTCTGGACCTGCGTTATCCATGTGTGGGATGAAAGGATGGAACTAATTCTAGCAACTTAACTGCATGCCAGAACACAGTCTACCACTAACTAATGAATAAACAATAAAATCCAGCACCCAACCACATAAAACCACAATGTCTGGCATCAAATCAAAACTTAGCAGGCAAACAAAGAAGTTGGAAAATATGACCCGTAACTAGGAGAAAAATCAATCAATAAAAACAGACCCAGAAATGAGATAAATGATGGAATTAGAAGGAAAAAATGTTTAAAGGATTAAAAGCGTGCTCCATATATTCAAGAAAGTAGAGGGAATCATGAACAGATGATAAAAAGAATGAAAGCTATTTAAAAAGTTCCAAATAGAACTCCTGTAGTTGGAAAATGCACAGAAAGGGATTAACAACAGATAGAACACTGCGGAAGACAAGATCAATGACGTGGGTGGCATTGCGATAGACACTCTTCAGAATAAAGCAGAGGACAAACACCATGAAAAACGCACAGAGCACCAGTGACTTGTGGGACAATATTAACTGGTCCAACATACACATACTAGACGTCCAAGAAATGGGAGTGGGATGCAGAAAAAGTATTTGAGAAAAAGCGACCAGGAATTTTTTGTTGTCACTGAGAATGATAAGCCCACAGACTTAAAAAGCTTAACAAATCTCCATGAGAAGAAACATGAAGAAAACACACCAAAGCACATCATAATAAACTGCTGAAAACAAGTGATAGAGAAAGAAATCTTAAAAGCAGTCAGAGGAAAAAGACACATTATGTAAAAATGAACAAAGTTAAAAGTTTGGCAAACTTCTCATCAAAGTATATGCTAGTCAGAAAACAATGGAGCAACATCTTTACTGAAAGAAACAAAGTGTTGACCTAGAATTCTATACTCAGCAAAAATATATTTCAAAAAATAAAGACTTTTTCAGAAAAATAAAAGCTAAGAGAATTTATTGCTAGCAGACCTGTACTACAAGATATGCTAAAGCGGAGTTCTTCAGGCAAAAGGAAAATGGTAGATGAAATTTGGATTTACACAAAAATATAAAAGCATCAGAATTAATAAATAATAAATAGGTAGATTAATATAAAATATTTTCTCAATTTTAACCTCCTTCAAAGAAAATTAACTGTTTATAGCAAAAATAATATAACAACAGTATATTATAGGACTTGTAACATACATAGAAATAAAATGTGTGACAACTGTACCACAAAGAATGAGAGGGAGAAATGGAAGTATATCGCTGAAAGGTTCTTAAACTATATGTGAAGTGGTATAATATTAGTTGGAGGTAGAGTGTTATAAGATAGAAATGTATATTGTAAACTCAAGAGCAACTACTAAAGTAAAATAAAAAGAGCTAATAATCCAACAGTGAAGATAAAATGGAATAATTAAAAAAACTCATTTAATACAAAGAAAGCACACACATGCATATATATTATTTATATCAAAATGGTAAATTTATACTCAACTTTATTAACAATTACATTAAATATAAATGGGCTGTACATTCCAGTTATTAATAAAAGGCAGAGACTATCAGTTTGAATCAAACTAAGACCGAATTATATGCTATCTACAAAAGGGACAGAGAAGTCAGCTTGCAGGTGCTACCATGGGCCAAATCTAGAACAATTTAAGCATCAAAATAAATAATGATAGTAAACTGTTGTAAAATAGGAATCCATGATTCCAAATGGAAATAAATAATGGATAAGAAAAGCTCTTCTTTACAATAGAATGCCAACTTTTAGAAGGAAATCGGTAGATTCTAAAGCTAGCATTGATAGTGAATGTTTGATGAGGAACAGGATTTTTGCATAGTCATAAAGTATCTCCCCATCAATTCCCTATGAATTACAAAGGTCACAAATAGCGGCTGGCCTATATTCTTAAAAACTATTAAGGTCACACATAACAAAAAAATGCTGAAACTGCTCCAGATCAGTGGAAACTAAGAAGATATGACAACTTGGGCCAGGCGCAATGGCTCATGCCTGCAATCCCAGCACTTTGGGAGGATGAGGCAGGAGGATTGCTTGAGGCCATGAGTTTGAGACCAGCCTGGGCAACATAGTGAGACCCCTCTAAAAAAAAAATGGCAACTCAATGTAATTGAATTTTTCTCAAAAAAAAAAAAAAAGTGACAACTCAATGTAATGTTTATTCTTAGACTGAGATTAAATCCCAGACCTGGAAAAGCAAAGCTATTAATGACAGTATTGGAGCAATTGATAAAATTTGAATATGGATTGTAGATTAGATAATAGTACTATATTAATATAAATTTCTGATTTTGATAATTCTATAAAAGAGACTGTCTTTAAGCATAAAGCAGTGTACAGTGAAGTCCAGGCACAGTGGTGCACACCTATAATCCCAGCACTTTGGGAGGTCAAGGTGGGAGGATCACTTGAGCCCAGGAGTTCAACACTAGGCTGGGCAACACAGACAGACCCTGTTTCTACAAAATAAATCTTTAAAAAATTAGCTGGGCATGGTGGCACGTGCCTGTAGTCCCAGCTAGCTCCTTGGGAGGCTGAGGCAGGAGGAATGCTTGAGCCCAGGAGTTCAAGGTTCAAGTAAGCTATGGTTGCACCACTGCACTCCAGCCTGAGTGGCAGAGTGGGACCCTGTCTCAAAAAATATAAAATATATATAATGTGTTGCTATATACAAATACAAAGATAGAGCTAGAAAGGGGGGTATGTGGAGGTAGACGAGATAGAAAATGGTAAAGAGATTGAGGCAAGGCATGAGCTACCAGTGAAGATAGGCAAGGGTGCACCTGCATTCCTTGTACAATCTTTCCAATGTTTATATGCTTGAAATTGCATCAATGTAAAAAGTTACCCAACAGGGACATGACAAATACATTTTTAAAAATCCAGCACTAAGGAACTTACCCTTCCTTTTCCACTGGTGGGGTCCAACTCAAACGTGCTCTGCTGGAATCGCCCGGATGTTAAGAGACTCTGTTTGTGTAGAAAGAAAGCAAATCGTAAGAATAAGGCTCTTTGAGAGCAAAAGATCATCAATAATCCTCCACTGGGCCCTAAAATCTCATGACTGGTGACATTGAAGAACACGAAGAAAAGGATCAGAGAACATTCCAGGCAAGTGCTCAGTCAGTTCATCAGTCCGTGCAGCTTCTGAAGTGAGGTTGGACATGATGTATTCAACTCATTTTTTTTCCGCTATCACATGAGAAGGATCTTTAGGGGATGATCTTTGCGAGGGTGCTCTCCCCGACACCCACGAGCACGGCACTCCGAGACAAACTCTCCCCGCCTGAGCCAGAGCCCCACTGCCTGCAGATGGCAGGGAGGACTGCCGAGTTGCGTGACGCAGAGCGTGCTCGTGTTATGGAAACCTGGACAGATATGAATGTAGGCTGGTGAGGGGTTTGTCCATTTGGGGACCAGCCATTAGAGAAAAAGGAAAGCACATCACCTCCCTATCCAAACTTTTCTAGCTCCAGCACCCTCTCAGATGCGTCGACTTAGATGACTCTGTCAGAAACCAGGCAAGAGAGAAGGGGGAGCCCAGTCTCCAGCTCGCTGGGCCTCTGTCTCTAGCGAGTCTGACCCTGATGCTGCTGAACCTGGGCCACACAGGGACGAGCGAGGAGACCGAACGTGTGAGAAAGGTGCATAAAGAAGGCTGGGCTCGCTGGGCTCAGCAGAAACGCCCAATGCCAGTCTACATCACCGTGCCAGTTTTCTGTTCTTCTCAGTGAAAGTACATGTGGTTCCCTGTGGAACAATCCACAGTTTTCTTTTTGTTTATTCAAGCCTCAGCATGCCAATGCAAGGATGGCACGTACCGGAGCTGGTCACCTGCCATCAGTCTAGGACTCCATCTCCAGGGGGCCCTTTAACAAGGAGTGCGGCTCTGGGACCTCTGTGTTCCGGCAGCAGCGGGCTCGGGAGGGAGCTTGGCAGAACCTACCTGGGCAAAAGATCACAAAGAAGAGGCTCAGGATATTACAAAAGCAGGTTGAGTGTTTGGGAGAAATAAAAACAATGTAGATTGTTGTATTTCAAGCTTTTCCAGGAATATGGCGATTTAAGGTGAATGAGGCCACCTGCAATGCTGCAAGACATGGCGAATTCCAGGTCACGGGGCACAAAAGGACCAAAATGAGCCTGGAGTGTCTTGTGGTGCCAGGTGGCGATGAAGCCCTCAAAGCTTAAGGGGCTGGGTCAGAAACACAGGGGCTCCCGTGGGCCGGAGATGATGCAACTTTGAGTATCAAAGAATAATGTTGTGATGTTGGATCCTGGAAAAGGATGTTAAATAAAAATGAAGAAAATTTGAAGTTTGAGACTTTATAATAATATACGCAGATTGGTTCCTGAATCGTGAGCACATGTACCATGCGAATAATGCAAGATGTCGGTACTAGGGGGCACAGAAGCTCTCTACTGTCTCCTTATTTTCCTGTAAGCCTAAAACTATTCTTTAAAAAATTAATTCTATGGAGAAATAAGAATAATGGCTACACAGACTGGAACATATTGCAGATGCAAGAGTCTGAATGGGGAGAGAGCGCGCACTAGTGTGAGGGGCCCAGGCTCGATAGAGCATGAAGAAGGCAGAAGAACAGCTAAGGGATGCTTTCCCTGCAGGGGCTAGGGGAAGAAGACCAAAGAAGCCTTCTCTGTCAGGAATAACTTCTGGTTATTCTTGTTGGTATTTTAGACCTCTGAAGAATTATTCTCAACTGAAAACAAAGACAAAAGACAAAGTTTTCTATATGATTGCTTGAATTATAACGACTTCTCTTTGTCATTGAGCGTTCCCATGATACTCTTTAAAATAGTTTGGATCGTTGCATAATAAAATCATCCTCCAACCCCATCCCCAAAAAGGAGACCCAGGAAAATCTCAGAAATGGAGGCGTCACGTCTGTCAGAGCAGCACCTGCAGGTGTGACGATGCAGGCCCGGCCCCTGCACCTGAGACACGGCCAAACGAAAGGAAGGGAAAATGGAATTTCTCCTGGAGCCATTGAGATTTTACAAGCTCTGCATTTACAAGCAGTTTTTGGCTGGTATGACACTTTTTGAAACAAATTGTACCTCTGTGGAACACGAATGTTTTAAATAACGACCAAGGCCAGTTTCCAAATGTTCTCCAGCTCGCAGGATTCTGCTGAAACCTCCCTTGCAACAGTTACATTGAATCTAGGTATCCAAATGAAAAATAAAATACCTTCTCCAAATATTTTGGTGAAAATAGAAACTTTCCGTTTTATGAGATGATATTTTTGTCTTCCATCTGTACTCAAAGTAAAACAAAATATTAAGGCTTAATTCAATTTTATTTCAACTGTTTAACTTTGCCCCTGAATTTTTAGATAAATATTTACCCCAAAGATAAACTGGTGGGTTTGAATTTTTGAAACATAGTAAACATTTTCCTATTTAATAATCTATCTAGTTTCTATAAACTCTATCAATTTATCAGATGTTTTAGCTTCTTTTAAGGTTGGATAAAGTTTAAGGTTCATGCAGAATTTTTTTAAAGATCAGTTTATATTCTTTTCTTCCCCGACTTGCTTCAAAAATGGTTATGGAGTCATTTCTGGCTGTGTTTAATCAAGCTTTGGAGATTAGGCAATGAGTGGCGGGGGCTTATTGATTAGATGGAAGGTTGAAGGTCAGGAAATCCGAGCCTCAAAATAAACTTTGTCCTGATGCTCCCTCCCTCCTCTCTCCCTCCTCCTCCCCCATTTTCCTCTTTGTTTCTCTATCTCTCTCTCTAGTTTTCTCTGTCTCTCTCTGAGTATCTCTGTCTCCCTCTTCCTCTCTCCTCCTCCCCTCCCGTCCCCTCCCCCGGAGGCGGGTCCTGGTGTGCCATCACCTGTCTTGGCCACTAGGTGCTGGTTTGTGTGTGAAATTATATACCTGGGGGCCTCGCTGCCACACCAGAAAGTGGACAGACGGGATCCCGGGCACGTGCTTGCCAGCAGCAACAGGTTCTTCTTGAATGTCCAGGGCTATGCCTGGCTTCTTTGGGTTTGCGTGTGTCCTGTGAACACCTGGGCATATGCTTCCCGGACAAGCAGGATGTTTTTTCTTCCTGAACCACAACTGTTTTTCACAGCAGTTGCCACTGATGACAGCCTCTGATAGAATTCTGATGACTTGTGGCGTTGGCTGTGACACCTCGGAGGTGGAAATCCAAGGTCCATAGAGGTGCCAAAAGCCCAGCTCAGCAGGATGAGCCACGAGCAGGCATGAAACGGGACCAGGACTCTCACTTCCTGCTGCCAGCGCCTCACGACTGATCCCACATCACCTGGCGGCAGTGGCAGGAGTCCTCATGGCTTTGCAGTTGACAGACCAGGTTTCAGATCCTGACTTGGCTGCTCACAGCCAGGTGACCTTGGACAAGTGACTTCACCTCTCCATGCCTCGGTTTCCTCATCTATCGAATGGGAGTAAAGGTAGTCCCTGCCTCAAAGGTTGTCTCGAAGACGACCAAAGCAGCCAGTGTAAAGTGCAATGCTGGTCACGTGGTGGCGGGGACCAGATGACACCTGGCTCATTCAATCCGTGGCTTGTGCTTTGAGTACCTGCTGTGTTCCAGGAGCTTTTGTGAACACTGGGGATGGATTTTTAAAACAGTTTTGGGTTCACCTCACTAGATAAATGCTAAAAGGTAACGGTAGGGACGACCACTCCCTGAAGTTAGTGAATGAATGAATGCGGGATGAGCACGCAGCGTGCCTGCCCGGTCTTCTGAGAACCTGCATGCTACTGTGTTGAGCGAGAGAGATGGCAGCCTGCTCTTTTTGGAATGACTCCTCCATCCCTGGAGGGGACACTGAGCTGTCTGGGAAAATCACTTGAATGTCACCTGGAGCTTTTCCTCCTCGCATGGTCTCTTCACCTGGAAATCCCATATCCTACTTGAGGTGCAAGTTACATAATGACAAAACTAGCAAAATCTCAACTCCGTGGCAGCTGTGATAACACAGCTGTACCTGTGGCAGGTGAGGTTTGAATTGTGATGACTGTTGACATAGAAGTGCTGGGAAGCTCAGGCCACAGGGTTTGGAGGGTCCGGATTCTCCTCCCCACAAATGCAGCTACAGCCCCCACTCCTGGCATCGGGGCCATTGCCCCTGCTTGTCCCTCACTTGGAACCCCCTCCTCTGTTCCCTCCTCAGCCCCCAGCCAGGCCTGTGGCTCCTCCCAGGAGCCTCCTCTGACATCCCCTCCCTGGTGCTGTTCCTCTCTCTGACGACCTAGCTCTCCCCACCCGCAAGGGAGCTGCCGCCCATGGTCTGCGGCTGCCCGCGAGCCTCCCGTCCTGTCCTCTCCAACTCGGAGAGCAGCGTCCTCACGGATGCCTAGTGCTTCAGGGCACTCCTGCTTGGGGTTCTTGGCGCTGTCTCTGCTGGGAGGTAGTTAAGCAGAAAGGCAGAAACAACGTGGTATTTGAAGGTGCACGACCTGGGTTTGAATCCTGCTCTGCCACTCACTAGCTGCGTGATCCAGGGCAAGTTCTCTCATCTCTGACCTCGATTTTCTTATCTGTAAAATGTGGATACGAACCAAGAGACAGGCTGTGCTTGGAAGTTCTTACAAGGGTGGAAGCCATGTGATGCCTGGCTCGTAAGCAAGGCCAGCACTTACTGGATCGTTCCTGCTTCAAGGACCTACCATTGTCTTACGCACTTTTTTACTGGGGAGGAGACATTTTTTATTGAAGTGAAGCACATACTAATAAAAGTGCACAGATCATAACGTTGTAGTCTGATGGATGTTTACAAAGTGAACACATCTGCTGACTACCACCTACATCAAGCTAGAGAGGTTACCAGCCCCCCAAGCCCCCTTGGTGACACACCCCCAGTCATCACCTCCCGTCCGTCCACTATGGATTCCATTTGCCGGCCTTCAAATCCAATGGAATCTGGCTTTTGCTTGACTTTGTGTCTGTGAGATTCTTCCATGTGGTTGCATGTAGCGGTCGTCCATTCCCGTTGCTCTGGAGTATTCCACTGTACAAACACACCGCAGTTCTCTTGATGGGCATCTGGGTTGTTTCCAGTCGGGACTATGACAAATAATACTGCTGGGAACGCTTGAACTGGTCTTTTAGTGAACACGCACAGGCCCTGTTGGGTCCCTGCGTAGGAGTGGAATCACAGAGTCACAGGACATGCTTATGTTTTGCATCGGTAGTTACTGCCAGCGGTTTTCCAAAGTGGGGTACCAACCAGAACTCACGTCGGCAGTGTGTCACATGCACAGGACCCCGCACCCCGCCTGACACCCCGCACTGGCAGGTTTCAGTTTGGAGTTAGGTTTTGCTTTGCTTTGAGTCATTCTGGTGAGCGTGTAGCGTGATGTCTCCTTGTGGTTTTGAGGACTAACGATGGAGGCCACCACTTCACATGCATATGGGCCATTTGAAGAACCTCTTTTGGGGAAAGGCTTGTACAGTATTTTTAATTGGGTTATTTGTCTTTTTCTATTCCTTTGTAAGAGTGACTTGTATATTTTGGATACAAGTCCTGTGCAGTTTACACGGATTCTAAATATCTCTTCCCGCTCCATGACTCACCATTTCACACACTTTGTGGTGTCTCTTGAGCAACAGAAGTCCCTCATTTTAATGGCAATTTCTCGGTCTTTTTGTTCATAGTTACTGTTTTCTCTGTCCTATTTAAGAAATGTTTTCCCATCCTAAGGTCATGAAGATAGTCTACTGCGGTATCTTCTAGAAGCTTTATTGTTGGAATTGGCTTTGTGCATGGTGTAAGGTAGGAGGCCAGGGTTCATCTTCTCCCCTATGGCTATCCACGCACTTATTGACTCCACACCATGTATTGGAAGGATGGTCCTTGCCCCCGTGGTCAGAGGAGGGGACAGGTGTCACCTCCCCTTCACCCCATCTGCTAGCACATGCCTCTCACGGAGTCTGAGACTTCTAACTTTGAACTTAGCTTTCTCTGTTGTATAAAGGTATGTTTGCCAAAGTAAGAAGATAGAAAATATTTCATGTAATAGTTTTTTAGTTTGATTTATGACTTAACTATTTAGACATGTGGCCTCTACTTGTTAGGAGCAGGCCTGAGCCTTGATTGAGTTTTATCAATTTTATAGTCTTTTAAAGAACCAATGTTTAGTTTTGTCCATGTCTCCATTATATACCTGTTTTCTAAATCATTGTTGCCATTCTTCTCTTTGCTGTTTCCTTCCTCCTACTCTGGGTTTAACGTATTGTCCTGTCCTAGATTCAAACAGATTTTTAGCCTTCTTTTGGGGCCAAAAGCTCTAGAATCTGTATTTTTTTAAGCTCCTCAGGTGAAGAAGTGAGTATCCAGACAAGCATTCTGCAAACACTGGACCAGACACTGGACGTCCGTGGGGCAAGAGTGCCCAGGATGATTGTTGGATGAAGAGGGGAGGGCGGGGGAGGGGCGGGGGGGGGAGTTCCGTGGGAAAGCCGTGATCCCGTCTCCTCCTGCCCAGATGTGTAACCCTCTCAGGGCAACCCTGGCCCCACCTTTGCCTGGAGACCAGGGCCTTGCAGCAAGAGCGTGCCTTTTAGCGGAGCAGCTTTTGCCTTTTTTAGACGTGAGATTAAATGTATGTTAATGCTCGTCTTACCGCGCTTGGCTGGGAAGCCGAGCCGTCCCCAGGTGTCTCACCCACTGTTTTCTCAGTGTCTCGTTACACACGATAGCAAAATGCCAGTCTCCTAAGAGCACACATGCCACTCTGAAGGACGAGGGTTCCCAGTCCCGCCCACCCAGCTCTCCAGACCCCATTTGTTCTGGGGAAATACGACCAGGCCATCTCAAGTCTTTTTATTGCCCTGCTCTTTTGATCATTTTTTGATGAGTCAGAATCAGGTCACTGCTGGCACCAAAATATGCCATGGGCCGGGGGGGGGGGGGGGGGGGGCGCGGTCCTGTGCCGGCCCTGGAGGGGGGTGTGTGTTCCCTCTCCTCCCCGCTCCCAGACTCAGGTCTCTGCTGTCTGTGATCTTGTTCTCTCTTTCCCCTCTCACTTTTCCTCCTTTTTTTTCTTCCCTTCCTTTCTCTTCCTTGGTTCCTCTTTTTTCTTTGTCTGGGGAAAAAAGTCTTTACACTTGGGAGCGGGTCGGAGAGTGTGGGTTGGGGTGCGATCTGCCAATGTCATTTTTGCTGTGAGGTGCAGAGGTTGTTTCCTTGACAGCGCGGCTGGGAGGATTCTCCCGCTGCCCTGGCGGGTTTGTGGCTGCTGGAGGGAGGGAAGCCACGGACACCAGGCAGTTCTCCCTGCTCCCACCAGGGCTCCTAGATCCCGTGGATGGGCTGGAGCCCGGCAGTGCCTGGGGGCTAGAAGCCGGTGGCCTCCCGGCCAGCCCTCGCTGCCACACACAGGCACACTTGCGGGAAGAGTCCCAAGTCTCTTGTTCAGCGCCCCCGCCCCACCCTCCCAGTGCTGGTTCTCTGGCCCCAGCAACACAGATGAGCAGGAAACCTCCAAAGCCAGATGCTTATCTGGGGGACAGGTTTCTCAGTCCCCATGTGGCCCCTCCTGGGTCTCAACCTTTTTCTCCTTTGTTCTTAGTCCTATTTTGGCCCTGGAGAGACTGTTCAAATGGAGGCCCTGGGCTCAGGGGAACTTTAAAATCACCCCCAGGACCAGAGAGCGGCCCCTCCCTGACTGTGCTGGCCTCAATAGCAGCGAACAGGGCAGGGAAGAGCCAGGTTAGTTGAGGCCAGACCAGCAGGAAATAGAGGTGTTCCTGGTCTCTCTTCCCTAAAGCTTTTCATTCTTCCCTTTCCCTTTGCTCTGGGAAGTTCTTCCCTTTTTCTACTTCCCCCATCCCTAGCTGTCCATGGGCCTGATGCTGCTTGCCCTGTCCACCGATTGGAAGTATGGGGGGAGTCATTTATACCTTAGTATGAATTAGATGGACAGTTTGCCTTTTCTCAGGATATTTGCTCTGTAAGTCTCGCTGGCAAATGACAAGCTGCATTATAGATATTTGGGGCAGTTACAGGGGAATGGGAGTGAGGCATGCAGGGGGCTGACCTTAAAGGGACCCTCCGAAGTCTGGGCAGTCACACATGTAAGCTGCTAATCCCAAGTCCTCGATTAGTTTGCGTAGTGTTTATGTTCCAGGACAAAGGATTTTGAAAATACATGGCTGAGAGTGAGTCAGAGCCTACCCGAGAGCAGGGAATAGAGGGACCCGGGGCTGCTTGGCTGGCAAGGAGAAGACGCAGGGAGTTTTCTAAGGCGGCTGACTCTGTAGCTTTGATTTTTTTTTCCTTGTGAAGGAGCAATTCTGTGTGACTCCAAACCTAAAAGCAAGACTGGCTTTGTGGAGCAGATTCCTCTGCGGCAGGCAGAGCTGCCCCAGGAGTAATCCGCTGCCTCCGGAGGTGGTGAGGTCTCCTGGGCTGAGCCGTCATCAGAGGAGGCTTTGTGCTCTGCCAGGGCTGTGCCGGATCAGATGCTCGGGGTGGGCCCCTCCCCCAGCCCAGCCCAGGGATCATTCCGACAGTCCCCTGCGTCAGTCCCCTGCTGGAGCCACTGCTGAGCCCCCCTCGTCCCCAGAGGATCGAGCTGGGCTCCTTCCTGGCCTAAAGTCCCTGCAAGGCCTGTCCCCCCAGTCCTCATCCCCTGTCCTCCCTGCTTGACCTCTGTGCTCCAGGCTCCCGGCCTGGGTTCTTGTCCCCATCATGCAAAGCTCTTCCCTCCTCAGGGCCTCACCCCGCTGTGGCCCCCGCTCTTCTCAGGGGTGGCTCCTCTCATCATGTGGTCCTCTGCTCAGATGTCACCTCCCCAGGAGGGCTTTGCATGGCTGACCATGTCACATCACCACCCCCCCATTCGCTAACCCGCTGTCCTGTATCCCTGGTCCACAGTGGTCCTCACCACCTGATGCTCCTGTGTAGGCTCTGTTTACCTTTTGGTTTCTCCCCTTTGGGGCTGAGTCTTCTCTGGAACGTCAGCCCCAAGGCAGCAGGGGCTTGTCTGTGGTGTCCACTCCATGACCCGGCTCCTGCACTGTGTCTGGCACACGGAGGCTGCAGCCCCGACCTCCTGCCCGGGACCACTCAGGGAAGGCAGCTTGGTTAGACCACCGCCCCCTGCCCCAGGCAGCTGGCACTTTGTCTCGGATCACCCGCCCAGGGAGCGTCAGTCCCACCATGGCAAGTGGGACAGCCCTCGTACGGTGAGCCCGTCACAGCTGGGTCCCCTGGGGGACGCCCTCCAGTGTCTGAGTATCTTTCTGTTTGGTACGAAATGGGATCTCTCTCACCTCCAGCGTTTACCCGTCTGTGTGGCCAGCTGTGTGATCAGCGAGGTTCTGTAATCAAAGACGACTCCATCAAAATATTTCAGGGATCCGCCTCCACTGGCCCTTTAGGCAAAGATGATTTTCTCCAAATTTGTGCTGTATGGGTAAAAATCTGATAAATGGGCCATTTTCGCTTAAATATGAATAACAAAAGGGTCCAGTGCAAGGCACAGGCTACAGCATGTGTCACTGTCTTCAGTAACAGTCGTCCCTTCCCTCGGGACCAACCTGTTTCATGTGCATCACAGCAATTTTAGAAAACACAAAAAACTGCAAAGCAGAAAATAAAAGCCATCCCAATCATTTGCCTTGGATGACAGTAACAGGCTCCACGGCTAAGCTATCCGGGACAGCTGTTCCTGACCCCACGTGGCTCTGAGCCCTGGAAACGTGGAGTGTCTGAACTGAGATGGGCTGTCGGGCTAAAAACACACCAGATTTCAAATACTTAGTGGGAAAAAAAGCTGTAAAATATCTCATTAATAATTTTTATATTGAGAGCATGTTGAAATGATATTTTTATATAATAGATAACATAAAATACATTATTATTTTCACGCTTGTTAATGTGGCTGCTAGAATATCTCAATGACGCGTGTGGCTGGCATGATGTTCCTGGCGGGCAGTGCTGTTCCGTAGAGCCCAGTAACTTGCTCTTTCAGTGTGCAGAAATGCTCCATCAGGAGGTGAGGTTTTGGCGCCAAACCCAGCGGGGTTTCAAGGCTCTGATCCCCCAGTGTAGGGTAGGGGATCTGCTGACAGTTGTCAAGGCTCCTGGTTCGTGCCCTCGTTCATTTCTCCCACAAGCACGGGGCCCTGGGAAGACAGCAGTCAGCACACACTGTCCCCTGAGAGAAGCTTGCAGCCCAGCCGCTCGGCTGCAGGACAGAGACCCCAGACCTGGCAGAGGCCCTGCCGCAAAACAGAAGCTGAGCAGGGAGTGATACATACATACATCGGACCCACATGAAATGAACGGCAAGGTTTCAAGGAAAAGGCCATGGTGGCCAGACAAAAATCTGGAACATCTTTTATTCCAGCCACTGGGTCTCACGGGAAAGCATCAGGATCTCCCATAAAGATAACTACGCTCACGGTCTGTCCAGGGAGCTCTGGCTTCCTTGATCTTTGGGAGAGAGGCTGTGATGAGGTCACAGGTATCCAGAGTGAGATCCGCGCTGCAGCCAGCGCCTGTGATGTTGGGGTCGTCGCCAGGCCCTGGAGATGGGTCTCTAGGGAAATTAAGGGGTTGCGCTGGTCATCGACCCCAGGGGAGCAACGCAGGTTTGGGGCACTCACGTCCCCACACACCCTGTGGTGGATGCAGGGAGGCTGCGTGGGTGAGAGCAGTTCTTGTCGAGTTCACAGCCTCTCAAAGGCGCAAGGGCGCCAAGTTCCATCCCAGCTCCACAGCCCTGGGGCCTCGAGTCACCTTCAGCCCCTTGGACCGTGAGATGGGGGGACTGTGCTCTCCTCATCCATCAGAAGCCGAGTGGGATCTGGCAGGCACACAGTCGGCGGTGGGAGGGGCTCAGAGGAATCGTGCAGGTGTCACGCATCACCTGTCTAGCGTGCTGTGAGCTCGGGTTGAGGGGTCTGCGTAAGCGAGGTGGAGGTGGAGAACACTGGTGAAAGGGAATTGCCCGGCAGTCTGAAGCTCTTTTTCGCCCTGTTAGAGAAGGGGGCATCCGCCCGGCTGTGATGTGGAGTTTCCACTCTGCCTGTGGGGGGGGGGGCAGGTGGAGTCCCGCCTAAGGGAGGCTGACCCTGTCCCCCAGGGTGGAGTTTCTGATGCCAAGGCATCCACCACCCTGGGCATTGGCGCTGTGACTCCCACAGTCACGGGGAGGAGGGAATGGTTTCGGGCTCGGTCTGTGCTTCTCCCCACACCCCCAGAGACAGGCCCCAGGAGGGTGCGTCTGCACGAATCCACTGGCAGACGCTGCAATCGCTGTAAGAAGGCGAGTTAATGTTTGTAAAGAGCTTAGTGCGGTGCTAGCTCGTAGTAAGCGCTGTACAACTGCTTGTTAAATAAACATAGATGGGAAAACGTACAGTGTGCCAAAGATGAGGAGCAGAGTGCAGAAATGAGGCAGGAAAAATGAGGATGACAGGACAGAGGGAACCGGAGCGGCTGGAGCCGCTGGCAGAACAGAGGTGAGCAATGCCACCTGAGCCAGACAAGAAGGGCTTCCGGGAGGAGGCGGCTGGCCAGGCTCTAACCTGCCCGGTGCGTGCTTGTCGAGTTCTCAGGAACTCTGCGGGCAGGCCCTGGGTCCACGAAACACATTAAGAATCTGAAACCCTCCTATGGAAACACAATATCCATGGATTCGGTTGGAGGGAAAAAATCCCCCCAGACAGAACTTCATGCCTTGGCTGCGTTTCAGGACTTCGGCTGGCGGTTGCCGTGCCCGCGGAGTCTCGCTGTCACGCTGCAGCTGGCCGCCCTCTGCTCGGGCGCTGACCTCATGCAAGGGAAGGAAATGACAGGGGCCCCGTCTCGCACCCACGGTATCTCAGTTATAAATTCCCCAGGCGCGTCTTCCCCGGGGATAATCACAGCCCAGGTCGCTGCGAGCAGGTTATTTCGTGCGCCTGTGTGGCCTCGGGTTCTGTCCCACTCGGCTGCCCACCGGGCCAGAGCCGCTGTTGGCACTCACAGTGGCCCTGAGTCACGGCTGCTCAGTTTTTCCGTGCTCCTTTTCCTCTCCCGGGGCCGTGGTGAGTCACCAGCACTTATTAGGCCCCTCTGAATACAGAGATTTGTACTGGGCAGCAAGCTGGTCTGTGCAGGGACAGCCAGACCGAGGGCCAGAGCAGGCTCCGTGCAGCCTGGGCTGTGCTGGTGTCACCACCTCCACCAAAGGGTGGCAGCCTGGGGCACCTGTGTATTTTTAGTTTGTAAAGGGAAACCGAATCTCCTTCCTCCTACCTGTCTAGGTCCGGGTGTGTATGTGTGCAAGTGTGTATGTATGTATGTATGTATGTATTGAATTCATGGAGCGAGCTCTGGTTTGGGGAGGTCAAGAGACCTTGGTTCAAAGCCAAGTTTTCCCTTTTGCCTGACCCTAAGCCAAGAACATCACCTCTCCAGGTGTGCTCACCTGCGAAATGTGGGGTGATAAAAGCGGCCTCCAAGGTGCTCTGGAGAGTGCAGGTGCAGGCTGTTGGCAAGCCTGAGAGCAGTGCTTCTCACCTGGGGGTGATTTTGCCCCTAAAGGACAATTGACAATGTCTGCAGACGTTTTTGATTGTCACACTGGGGATGGGGGAGGGGGTGCTGCTGGCATCCTGCAGGTAGAGGTCACCAGGAAAGCTATGAAACATCCCCCAGGACACCCCCAGCCACAAAGAGTGATGCACCCCCAAATGTCCATGGTGTCGAGTTTGAGAACCCCACCTTAGAGCTCCATATAAGAGGAGGCCATCACCGGAACACCCCCAGGACCAGACTCACCATGGCCAGGTGCTTGCCCCTGGGTCCTCACCCCGGCCAGGAAGGGAGGATTTTCATCACCTCATTTTACAAAAGGGGAAACCAAGGCACACTGAGGCCGTGCGGTTGGAGCCAGGTTCATGATCTTGATCACCAGGCCCTGCATCCGTATAATTTGAAGCAGCCTGTTCTGTCTCACTTTGTAAAGTTTGGTTTGTTCAACTTCCCACGAAGTTGCAGACGGCCGGGTGAGTGCTCAGACATGTGCCCTGGGGCAGGGCAGGGGGAAGATGTTCTTCCCTGTGGGCGATGCCAAGGGGATGAAGATAAAATGCTGTTGGAAAGGGCTCCCCGGCCAGCCTCTCACGAGGAAGTCCCCCCCGACAGCCTTGCAGTCTGCACTCTTTGTCCCTTGACGTATGTACCCCCGGTGACTGTTGAAATGTCAGCAAAGACACGGGTGTCTGTCAGTGCCACCAAACAGCACCAAAGGGCAGCACTGTGGCAAAACAGGTGAGCTGTGAAGTCCAGAACTTCCCATAGTAAAATGCACCGTTTAGACTAATTAGACTGGTTTTTCCCTAATTCATAAGCAGGGAATTAATCCTGCTGACGAAATCGGTCCCTTTGGATTTTTAAGGATGAAAATCACTGAGTCAAAAAGCAGAAGATGGAAAATCAATGTAACAGTTTATGGAGAGGGTGCGTTTATAAGCCACTAGCGACCCAGAGTGGAGAGAGAGAATCCCAACAAAATGACCTGTAGGAGACCAACGGGGACAGGGTGAACATCTGCGGAACAAAAGGGACCCCATAAACTGGTCCTGACTCAGGAGATGTCTCCACTTAGGGATATTCTCTTCTCCCTCCCTATTTTGGGGTCTATTGTTTTTACTTTTTCTTGATCTCTGAAATCCTAAGATCGGAGAACCCCCAGCCCAGCCCACAAGTGGTCGGGAAGCAGAACTGACCCTCTGTGGCTCTGCCCTTCGCTCAAGGCCCTGGCTGTGCACAAGGCCACCTGCATTTCCCCTCCTCTCGCTCAAGTGTTTCTCCACCATCCACGAGAAAAACCTGGGGAGGGGCAGGCGAGAAGAAGCAGAATGCGGGGACGGGAGACACACAAGGCAACCCACTGGATAGGTCGCAAAGAAAGTGGTGTTTTATAGGCCAGCAGACGTCTGGAACCTGGCGAAGTCACGAATCACAGAAACAAGAGGTTAGATACCACTTCTGAGTGAAGCCACAGGGGGGTGCTGTCCGGGGAGAAGGTGGGGTGCCTAAGAGATTGTCCCCCGACTGGGCAGCCCCCAGAGGGGTTTGAGCACTAAGCCATAAGGGCCATCCCAGCCCCAGAGCCCTCTCAGGTCAGAAATGTCACTTAAATGTTTGACACCAATGTATCCAGAATTGACTAATTATATTTTTACTCTCTTTTTCACAAATTACACCTTGTAGAGTTCTGGAAGAATCTTTGCCACTTGAACGTAAGTTTAGAAAGATAGTACATTAGGGTTACACAATGTCGGTTGTTTACCAACAAGGATAAGAGGATGAGGTTACATAATCTTCTCTGTGTGTGGAATTCTTCCCAGCCCTGAAGCTTGACCTTTCAGGGGCAGAGGCCGTGGAGGACTGTTTGTTTCCAGTGAGGATCTGGCCAGCCTAGGGCGCTTCTCCAAACCCGCTCTTGCTGTCCAAGGTGCAGACAAAGGACCCTTTAGGGTCACTCAGCTCCCCTTGGCACAGCCGGCCTGAGGACTGAGTAGCCTTCCCGTAACTTTCCAAGTTCAAGGAATTCACCAACTTGTGCCTAAATGGGGAGTCTCACTGAGGCCCCAGGAAAGGGGAGATCATGACAGTGACAAGATGGCGATGGTAGTGCCAGTAGTCACTGTTGCTGAGCCTGGCGGAGGCTCTGAGGCTGAGGAGGCTGGCACAAGGCCACAGGGCTGGAGTGTCACAGCTGGAACTCGACCCCACCCCATCCCCTCTGACTCCAGATCCCAGTCTCAGAATCACGGCGCTAATGACGTCATGACCTTGAAAAGCAACTTTATAACTTTATAATACTTTAGAATCACCTCTGTAGGCCCTGAATGTTCCTAAGTGGCCGTTCGCCAAGCAATTATTGAGCGTCAGCTGTATGAACCTGGTAGACAACCCACTGTGAAATGGAGTCAAGGAAGGGCTGCACTAGAGGTTCAGGCAGGTACTTTGGGCAGAGAGGCAGAGTCCAGGACGGCTTCCTGCAGGAGGTGGTATCTGACACACACCATGAAGAACTAACAGGGAGTGGAAGCAGAGGAAGACTGTGTTCCTATTGGGCGGGGTTGCCAGCATGGCCCCTGGGGCTAAACCTGAGTGTGACTGTCCCTTGGGGGCCTGCCTCCTTCTCCTGCAGGGATGGTGGCTTAAAGACCTACTGTGTGTGTGTGGGCGGGGTGCTGGGTCCTAGGATGAGAGCTCAAAGCCCTGGCCCCTCCCTCAAGGAGGCAGCAGAGCCTTCTGCCGGCAGTGGGGGCAACTCTGCAGGGGCCCCACGGAGCCTCAGAGGGCCAGAGACTTTCCTTGGCCTTCCTAAGCCTACGTCTCCCCTGCACAATGGCAACCGGCATCCTGCCCTGGCAAGTGTGTGTTAGATGAGATGATACACACTTACACGGTGTGTAGGGGACTCTGCATGTGCCTGGTCACAGAAGCTGAGAGCTCCACAAACGGGTGCCAGGGTAACGTCAGTGGGCTCCAGAGAGAGGATCCCGTGGGGACGTTGCTGCAAGAGCCAGGGCAGCAGGAGGGGCGGGTCTGCAGGAACCAGTCTGCCCGGAGGAGGGGAGGACTGAGTGACAGCAGTTTGCCAGGGTGGACGCGAAAGCCGCATGGAGAACATTCCCGACTTCGGTCTCTGAAGCTTCTCTCCCTGCCGAGGTGACCCACAGCACAAGTGCGCGCCACTTGGGGACCTTTATTTAAGGGAGAAGCTATTGGAAGGTCCCCCCCGGTATGAAAACCCTTTCCGCCCTCAATAAATCCAAGGGGCACTTTCCCTGGTTAAAAATAAAACTTGGAGGGGCCCCGGCAAGAACGGAATCCTTTCTTCCTGTGTTTAAATTTCTACGGAAAATCTGACCCGCGTGGCCGCCGCCCCTGCCATGCGCGGGCAGACAGCGCTTATATCTTTAAGGAGGAGAAAGTCGGGCGGTGTCCAAGTTCCCGACCGGGCGCGGGCCGCCCGCGGGACTAGCAGCCGAGTGGCGGCGGCGCGATCGCCCCGGGGAGGGTGGGCGCGCCCCGCACCCCGCACCCTGCACCCCGCACCGCGCGGCCGGGCGGGCCGAGGGCGGCGGGCGGAGCAGGAGGCGGCCACGTCCCTGGGCCGGGGCGCGGGCAGGCCCGGCCCCCTGCGAGCGCGCCGCGAACGCTGCCGTCTCCGCTTGCAGAGGCCGCCGGGGCCGTGGATGGGGAGGGCGCGCCGCCCGGCGGTCCCAGCGCACAGGCGGCCGCGATGAGGGTCAACGAGAAATACTCGACGCTCCCGGCCGAGGACCGCAGCGTCCACATCATCAACATCTGCGCCATCGAGGACATCGGCTACCTGCCGTCCGAGGGCACGGTGAGTGCGGGCGGCCGCGACCCGGGCGGGAGGGCCACGCACCTGTGCCGCACCGGGAGGGCGGGAGCCGGGCGGCGGCGGGGCCTCCGGGGACGGGACCGGGTGCCGGCCGCACCCTCTGTCCGGGCCGTGTCGGAGGGGCCCACCAGCGCACGTGTGCCCCGGGAAGGGCGGGCCGTCCGGACCAAGTGCATGTGCTCGGCTGGCGCTCTGCTTGTCCGGGGCGCGGCGCCCACCCAGCCGAACTCAGCGCCTGGGCCCCGCATGGCATGCCCTCCAGGGCTCTGTCAGCGACCTTGCTCGCAGCCTCCTCGCCCCAGGTCCAGAGCCCGAGCGACAGCGCATGACTGGGGCCCCGGGGAAGACCTACTCTTCCTGGCCCGCGGCCAAGGGTGCCGGTTGGGGCAGCCCAAGTGGGGGTGGGGGTCTTGGGCGGAGACCAAGTTGGTTGCCACCCCAGGAAAGTGCTAGCCACCAGGCCACTGGGCACCATCCTCTGGGACTCCAGCGCCCCCTCTCCCCCCGCTGTTTTGAGAGGGGGGCACTTGCCAGGGGCGGGAGTTGTGCCCAGGGCACTGGGCCCAGCCCAGAACTCTCAATGCCCGGGGCAGCTGGCGGGCGCCGGTCAGTCGAGATTGTTTTCTGTGCTGGCCCCTGCCTCCCCTGGGCACCCAGGCATGGGTAGGGTGGTGGCTAGGAGTGGGATGCTGGTAGGGAGCCAGCCATGTGGTTGGGGACCCCTTTCCCAAGGTCTCCTGCCCCCCGCCCACCCTCCCTGGGGCCAGACCCAGGGGTCATAGAGATCCCTGGGTTGGGAGGGCAGAAAGGAGGGGGTGGGGGGCATCCATGAGGGGTTTGGCTTAAAGGAAAAACTTCTTCTGAAGAGGATATAGCTGTGGAAGCGGCTTGCTCTTGGCAGGAGGGGGATTCTGTAGCAGCACCTTCTGGAACCTAAGAACAGAATCACTCCCCTTCCTCCTTCCCCTACAGCCCTGGCCTGCCCCTCCCCAGGCATCAGGCCCAGTGGGGCTGCTTCAACCCTGATAGGGTTGCCTTGGCCTGTCCCTCTTGTCTTGGGGCTGGAGTGCCCAGGGGGGGGGACTGCACCCAGAGAGATGCAGGGCAGAGCAGGGGCAGGGCTCCTGCTTTGGGTCCCAGTGTTCCAGGGAGGGCAGAGACTCAGGCCTTCACTGCTCAGGTCACGGTGGGGGGCTCCTGGGGGGAATGGGGGGCTCCTGGGGAACAGAGCTTGCACAGAGCTGCAGGGGGCATTGGGGCAGGTGTGGATGGAGAGGGGGTCTGCCTGTGACAGATGGGATTGACCTCAGAAGCTCAGGGGTCATCACTGGAACAAAGCCATGGGCCAGACCATGTTGGGCACCCACGGACAGTGAGACAGGGAAGGCTCTGCCCGTCTGGAGCTCACCTGAGGAGTTGGGATGGACATTATACATTACCTACGACAGTGACAGGGACATTCCATAGTGCTGGGCTCAGTTATGTCTCACAACATGTGGGGCAGGTACTGTTATTACAGGTGAGGAAACTGAGGCCCAGAGGGACAGGTGACCTGTTCCAAGTCACCCACCAGCTAACAGGACAGCTAGGAGGGGCCTGAGAAACAGATCTGGTGGCCACAGAAAGCCTGAAGAGTGGACATTCTGGGGAAGGAGCTAGCTGTACCCATAAGGGTGAGGATGGGACCTTTCAAAGAAATCACATATAGGCCCAGAGTTGGGAACGTGGGACACAGTTAGGAGGCACGAGATAATGGTGGTGGCCAAGGTTATGGAGAAATGGAGGTTGACCAGATGAGACTTGACAGTGAATTGGATGTACGATAAGAAACAGAGCCCTGAACGAACAGGCCCTGGGGTCTGGAGTTTAGTTCGGGGACCCGTTGCTTATCCAGACTGAGAAACCACTGGTCTCTGGCAAACCCAGGTGAGGCCCACAAAGTCTGCAAAGAGGGAGCTTGGCCCAGAAGAGGCACACAGCAGTTACTCTGGGCATGGAGGACGGGGACTGCAGGAAGAAGTGTGCTGCTAGTGACATGGCCACGGACAGGCTGGAAGCAGCAGCTCTGGAGCCAGGGCCTGTTGGTGCAGGGCGGGCAGCATGGCAGGGCGAGCCACCCAGGGCATCCCCGGCACGGCTCGAGCCAACGATTATTGCTCACTCATTGCCCTGAGTCACCCAGCAAAGGCCAGAGGGCGTGGGCTGCACTTCCAAGAGTTCCTGTCCTGTTCTCAGATGTGCACCACATACGTGCACAAATCAGCCGCAGAATAAGCCCATCCCAGCCAGGCTGCAGTTCCCAGCCTGTGTCCCTCGGCCTCTCCTGTCTCTGCCATCCCCAGGTCCAAGGGTAAAAATCACTTCATTATTTCTCTATGATGAGGTACAAGAAGAAATGACTCGAAAGCCAGAGGCCAGGCTGGATGTGATTTATTTCATTACGTTTTCCTTGTGTTAATCTTTGAGTGTTTCTTTCTTCCTTCAAACTGGTGGTTGTCGGTGGCCTGGGTTCTGTGTGTCCCGAACAAGTCCAGACATCCCAGAGATACCTGATTCTCCAGTATCTGCGCAGCTGCTGAGATAAGAGCATTTCCCTGCTAGTCCGCCTTTGGGGATGATCTGTTCATAGATTTTGCTCAGTAATCATGAATTGATATGTAGTAACCTAATTTAAAAATTTCTTGAAATAATAGTACAGTTTAAAACTGATGTTCCCCTCTCATCTGTAACCAAAAGAAATTTTGCAGGTCTCTGATTTCATTTCCCTCATTTTCTGAGAAAGTGAATGTAGTGTATTCCCTTGAGTGATCATGATATTTCATACAGATGTGTGAATTCAGCTCCTGGAGCTCCAGCTCCAGATAATTTCTGAATAGACGAATGCATGGGGTCCCAGAGCAGCGTTCAAGGCGTGGACAAGGTGTGGACACAGCACTGCTCCCCTACCTTCTGCCCTTTTCCCGAGTTTGGGGAGGAGGCTTGTAGAGGTGGGCGTGGACCCAATGAAGGCTGCCCTCTCACCATTTGTGGTGCCCGGGTCAGGGCTGCTTGCTAGGAAGGGACCTTTGTCCCTGGCATTTTCCCCTGTGACCTTAGGAAGGCATTTCTCTTCCACCATTTTGCTATCTTATTTGGGGAAGCTCTTTCCAGGAGCACCTCACCCCAGATAGGGAGTCAGGGAGTAATATTCAAAATACTTTCATATCTTTCATCACACCTTTTATCCCCACGAGAATCCTGCGACCTAAATCAGGATGTCTTTGTAGGCTGGGCGCGGTGGCTCACGCCTGTAATCCTAGCACTCTGGGAGGCCGAGGCGGGTGGATCGTTTGAGCTCAGGAGTTGGAGACCAGCCTGAGCAAGAGTGAGACCCCCGTCTCTACTAAAAATAGAAAGAAATGGTCTGGACAGCTAAAAATATATAGAAAAAATTAGGCGGGCATGGTGGCGCATGCCTGTAGTCCCAGCTACTCGGGAGGCTGAGGCAGGAGGATCGCTTGAGCTCAGGAGTTTAAGGTTGCTATGAGCTAACACCACGGCACTCTAGCCCGGGCAACAGAATGAGACTCTGTCTCAAAAAAAAAAAAAAGTAGATGTCTTTGTCTACATCTCACAGATGAGAAACTGGGGGGCCAGAGTTAGGAGGTGTCGTGTTTAAGTTGCTGGGCTGGCTGAGTCTCAGCTTCTATGTCCTGGGGGCTGATGGCCACTACCTGTGACAGTGTGTGAGACCAAGCCTTTGCCGTTAGTCCGAGCACACGTGCATCCATTCCTCCTGCAGCCACATACTCAGTGCCAACCATCAAAAAGATGAAGAGGAAGCCCCTTACCCTCAACAACCGGGCACCAAGGGGTTGCCTCTCCTTTCTTAAGAATATGAAAAAGACATTCCCAAGCGTTCCTGAGCCTTTGCATTGGAAAGTTATGCATAAAGTCTAACCCAACCAACATCTCTCTCACGGCAATTTGAATCTTGGCCTTTTTGCCCTGTTCTACATGAGAAAAGCACCCGCTCCACTACTCCACGGAAGGGCTCCACACAGTCACGTGGCTTCCACGGGGACCACTGTGGTCCTTGCTATGTGTCCACCTGCCCAACTGTCCCTAAGCCCAGCTTGAAATTGCTCTCCAGACCTTGGGGCCGGTGTAAGGTGTAGTGGGGAGAGAGCCCACGCTTGCTGTTGAAAGGTCGCTACCCACTCACACTTACCCACGTAGGCTCATCCCCACTTGGTAAAACTGAGACCCGAACAGACGAGACAGCAGGGGAGCCAGGCCCTGGGGCTGTCACACCTGCGCTCTGTGCTGCCTGCTGCTGGGCCCAGCATCACATCCAGCTCCTGTTGTGACTTTTTAAAGTCTGAATTTGACACTGCCACCATCTTTCACTTGTGGTCTGCTCTGACCATGAGATTACAGACTGTCCTCCCCTATTTCTGTATTTATGTATGTGTCTCTGTTCTTAATTAGAGCAAACTCTCGTTAAGGGTTCACCATAGATATGCCAGATCATATTGAAAACTCTTTATAACTGCGGTCCCCAACCTCGGGCCGCAGCCCAGGGCTGGTCCATGCCTGTTAGGAACCAGGCCGTCCATCACCACCTGAGCTCCGCACCGCCCCCCATTGTGGAAAAATTGTCTTCCATGAAACTGGTCCCTGCCCTGGTGCCAAAAAGGTCAGGGACCACTGCTTTACAACACATATTGACATGTTTCATTCCTCCAGCAACCCCAGGAGGGAAGTTGTAGTACATGAGGGAGGTCTCAGGGGATACTGAGGGGCAAAGAGGTTCAGTTCTGTGCCAGGGGTCACCCAGCCGGTGAGTGGCAGCTAGTGACCAGGGAGGATGCCCACTCTCGATCAGCCTCTGTGCTGCCTCTCCCTGCTCCGTGCCCGGGAAGGCGGGCGATGTTTCTGCTTTCCCGAAGATTGTCAGGCCCTGAGAGTAGGTGGTTCCTCGGTCAGGCCCCAGTGGCCGTTGTTCTTGTTGAACTCGGTCACCTTTCCTGTCTCACCTTGGCAGAGAATTGTTGGCTGCGCCGTAGGGTAATCTCCCCCTCTCTGGCTTGAAGGGACCACTCTGAATGTCCTCTTTCCCTGAGAGTTTGTTTGCCCACCTTGTTCAGTGTTATCCACATCCCTGTCCACCAGGAGCATTTGTGGGGCCCCCACTAGGTGCTGAGTCCTACCGGACAGAGGTGTGTTAGGGACAGTCCCAGGCTAGGCCTCAGGGGTCCTGCCATCCTGTTTCAGGACCACTGCGAGTTACGAACTCGCAGGTGGATGGTTCAGAGATGGTCCCAGCTCACGGAGACCTGCGTGGGCCAGAGGGGTCAGCCACCTTCGCATCCCAGCGCACAGGGGGTTGGCCCCAGGCCCTGGAAACCAGGTCCAATTGCGAGGGCTGAGGAGGACAGGGAGCGCATGCAGGCAGGTCCAGCACGTGCAAGGCAGGGACTGGGATGTCCCGTCGGTGAGGATGGCCTGGCTCCCACGGAGGCCCCAGGTGAGGACAGAGGAAGCTGGGGAAGGTGGGACAGCAAGGATACAGGGGACAGTCCAAGCCCCAGGAGCTATTCCACGGGCCCTGGCTCAGCCTTGTAGGACCACAGTTCCCCACTTGGAGGATGGGGTGAGCCCCCAGTGTGCCAGGATGCCGGCAGGGGTGCCCTCTGCCCCCTTGAGACTGCCTGTCCACCTTGGTCTGACCGTCTCCTGCCTTATGCCAGCTCATTCCCTGAGCACGGGCCTGTGTCACCCAGGGGCAGCCTTTGGGTGCAGCTCTTTTGCCCACTCTGTTGTGAGGAGAGAGAAGCACCTTTAGCCTCCAGCTTCCCGTGACCCTACACTCCTTGGACCTTCCTGGGATGCTGAGGAGCGTGAGCGCCTGCCTTTGGGTGGAGGTGAGGGTGGTGGGATGGCCCTCGGGCACCCAGCCCCGGAATTCGATGGAGAGTCCGTCCGGGCACGTTCTGGACCAGCTTGTGCTCGGCAGAGACGATCATCGGCTCGATTAATCCTCCCGGCCGCCGGCGCGGCAGCTGATGTTATCCTCCCTGCTGGGCAGGGGCAGACCCTGAGGTTCAGAGGGTCAAGGACCTCCCCAGGCCTCAACGCTGGAGAGGAGCGAAGCCAGCACAGACCCAGGTCTGGCCAACCGCAGGGCCTGCCGCAAAGCTCCTGCCCTGCACTGTGCCAGCCCCACCTCCTGCCACAGCTGTCCCTGACGGGCTTGTGGCCTTGCATTGCCCAAGCTTCCCCACTAGCCTGCGCTAACCTGCTGCCCTACCAGCCCCACTTCACCACCACCCAGCTGGCCCCGGGAGCAGCAGGGACAGAGCTGAGGCCGCTAAAGGGCTGCACCTTCCCGTGTCCTCCAGCACCGCAGGCAGAGCCCCGCCCTCGGGGCAGCGTGTGGGAATTGGGCACCCAGGGCTGCAAGTCGGGCAGCTCCCCCCAGTGAGCCTCAGTTCCCCCCACTGGCAAATTGAGAACAGCTTTTTCATGCTTGTCCCACTAAAGGAATGCAGGAGCAGCGCTGGCTGCAGACGTGAGACAGGGAAGGCCGTGGGGTCTCCCATGGCCCATCTGTTGCTAGGCTGGGTGTGCAGCCATGCTGCCCTCAGGAGCCAGTGCTCCCCCCAGCCTGCCCCCGAGCCGTCCCCACACTGCCTGCCCCCCACGGGTGTGGTCCTGGCCCAAAAGCCCCCTGCAGACTTAAGTCGCAGCGAGCAACCGGGGCAGGGCATCCACACGGCATCCAGGTCCTCCTGGGGTCGCCAGGACAGCTGGTCCCCACATTGTTGTAGTCACAGCCTCCCTGTGCCCCCACCCTTAATGCTGAGTGTTTGGTGGGGGGTCCTCAGCCCTCCAGCTTCCTCGATGTACTTTCGGTTGTACCCAGCCTGCCACTCCTCAAGTGAGGGGTTCTTTCTGCCACGTCTCCAGACCAAATGCCCAGCACTTTAGCAGCCTGCTGCAGCCTGAAGCCGCACTGCGGTTCCGGCGACCATGTGGGCAGACTTTCCAGGCCAGCGAGGCCCAAGTGCAGCTCTCTCCACCAGCCACGGGTGTTTGGGGCCCTGTCTGGAGCTGTACGCCCACCTTGCACGCCATCGGGGGACCTTGTTCTTGGAGGGTGCCCTCAGGGGCTGGCTGGGGCCCTCAGGAGGGGGGTATCCATGCACAGCCACGGGGAACGGGGGTGGGGTGGGGGGGAGGGACCAGGCGGCCAGGTCCAGGCAGAGGCTCAGCCTCAGGGACAGCCACGGGTCCGGAGCTGTTCGTTGTGCTGCACCCGGCGAGGTTTTACCTATTTTTTCTTATCCTGGAGCCCGGCATGCTGCCTGACCTGTCTGCTCTCCATGACCAGCAACATTCCACAGGAGTTCTAGAAGCTCGGGTTTGGCGCTAGCAACAGCTGTGCCACAGGCAATCGTGTGAACGTGTGAACATCTGGCATTTTAAACCAGCCACTCCCGCACCTCATTTGGCCTCCTAGAGTCCTTCAGGCAAATAAGGAACCTGAGATGGGGCAGACCCTGTTAGAGCCCTCCCCCCTAGTTCAGTCACCCCAGGGCACCCACCTGTCCATGCCAGTGGCTCCCTGCGCTCTGCACCCAAAGGTGTCCTCCCACACAGGCAGCACATGCAGGGCGGGGGACATGTGGGGGAGTTAGCACCCCAGGAGTGACCCCCGGCCAGGGAGGGACCACTGCCCGCAGCAGTGACCGCTTGTTAACCCACCTCTCTCAGCCTCCCTCCGTCTCGCCCTACCCTGGCACCTTGTGTCCAACTCCCAGATTAAATACTCGAACCCAACCCTTCCCTCAGGGTGTGTCTTGGGAGAACCCAGACTAAGACAGTGAAAGCCTCACCTCTGGCCACAGAGCTAGTTAGTGGCCCTGCGGCCACCTTGACATGACACTGCCATGGACGCCGGCCATCAGGTTGAGGTTTGCACGTGCAGAACCTAAGCTTGGCTCTGCTCTGCCTGAGACCCTGCGCGGAGCCCTTCCTGCGGGGTTTCCCCTGGGAGCTTTTGCAGCAGCTCTTCTGAAGCAGCCAGGCAGGTCCCTGCCGTCCGGCCTGCCTAGCTCTGCAGACCAGGAGGCCTCTGTGTGACCAGTGTGGGAGATCAGCAGCGAACGTGTCCCTCTAGAGTGTCAGCTCCACCTAGGCAGGCCCCGTCCACTGTGCTCACGGCTGAGTCTCAGCCCCCGGGACAGTGGCTGGCACGTGGCAGGCATCAGTGAGTATTTGCAGGATGGCAAACGAGTGGGCGAGTGAATGAATGAAGTCCGTCAGTTTGACATGTGCTCGCTCTGAAGGCCAGTCACTGCCAACGCGATAGTGAGTGCCTCTCTCATTGTCAATGCTATAGTGAGTGTCTCTCTCTCTTCTTCCGCCCTTAGCTGCTGAACTCCCTGTCCGTGGACCCGGATGCCGAGTGCAAGTATGGCCTGTACTTCAGGGACGGCAAGCGCAAGGTGGATTACATCCTGGTGTACCATCACAAGAGGGCCTCGGGCAGCAGGACGCTGGCCAGGAGGGTCCAGCACGGCGACACTGCCCCGGGGGCGCGCAGCGTCAAGCAGGACCACCCCCTGCCCGGGAAGGACAGGCCGCTGGAAGCAGGCTCGCCCGAGCCCCCGATGGACTACCACGAGGATGACAAGCAGTTCCGCAGGGACGAGTATGAGGGCAACCTCCTGGAGGCCGGCCTGGAGCTGGAGCGGGACGAGGACGTAACTATCCCACTGCTGTCGGCTGGGCAGGGGGGTCGGCATGGGTGGCGCTTCCACTTTCAGAAGGCAGCGCGGGGGGCGGGGGGCCTCGTCCCAGCTTTAAGCTGATCTTAGAGAAGGGCCAGATGAGAATGCCGCCTTTGTCATGAAGGTGGGGTAGAAATTATTTTTGAACAGCTTTGGGAGGTCCCAGACCACCCCTCGGGGTCACGTCTGCCCTGGGAGAGGGGCTGGCCGTCACAGCAATGACCTGCGGGTCAGGACACTTCCTGCTCTGGTCACTTCCTCTCCCAGGAAGAGTTGCCCACCCATGGGGAGGACAAGGCTGTCCTGGGGGTCTCCCTGGATGGCCTCGGCCCTGCTCGGGCCTCAGTTTCTCGATTGTAAAATGAGGAGATGGGTCCGGCTGACCCCTGGGGGTCCCTGGTGCTCTGAAATCCGTGCCTCTTAACACTGTTTTCTGGAGCTCCTCTCCCTAGAAAGCCAATTTCTGAAGAGAACAAAAGGTTGACCCACCTCGCGTGCCCGGCCGCCGCAGTGGTTGAGGGTGCAGCCGTGTGCAGGGAAGGACTTTCACAGCCTGGCTTAGCGGTGCTTCTTGCCACTGCTCAGCTAATTGCTGTTCGCCCGCCTGGCCAATATCTTAACCTCTCTGTGCATGAGTGCTGTTCCTTATGTGAATGTTGATGGAAAGACCTCTAGCCTAGAGAGTGACTGTGAAGATTAGTCAAGGATCAGCAAAAGTCTCAAAAACACATGAAAAGCAAAAAAAGTAGTCAGCAGGTTAATTGAGGAAGCCATTGAGTCAACTGTGAATGTTGAAGATAAAAGTTGGCATTGTGTGATATTTTGTCCACAGGGACCACTGTGTCCTTACGTAGTGAATGCTTTTGTGATAAGGATGTCTTCTGAGAATTTAGACCAAAAAGTGAGTTAATTAGGGAACCCGGGTTGTAAACTCTGATATATGCCAAGTAGTTATTACTGCCCCTGGAAACAACCAGAACGCTCACAGGGCTTCTTTCTCACCCAGTACGGAGCATCTCTCCGGGCCTCTGCTGTCCTCCTGGGGGCTTGGCTACCGGGCGGGAGACTGTGAGTCCCACCACAGGGAGGACTCCCTCGGGACCTTCAAGCGTGTGGGAGGGGACTTAAAAAGTTCTGATACTCTGGAATCAATGGTTTGGTCCTAAAAGGGTTCAAAGAGTTTGCATGGCCTTCGAGGGCTGCAGCTAGAAAGCAGGTATGTGCCGGCCCTGCGGTTTCTGTCTCACGAGGTCCTAGACCTCAGCAGATGCCGCAGGGAGAAATGGGCGGCTGATTCTCGCTGGCTTTTGCCATTGTTCTGCCCGGCCGGCCCTGCGGCCTTGTGAACAATACCGCCACTGTGCAGGGTGTACGGCGCATGGCGTTTCATAAGTAGAGGAACCACCAGCTCCGTCAGAGGCAGGAGAGGCCGGGGAGGCTCGGCGGCCAGCCCCTCCCTGGGAGCTGATCTGCGGAGAGCTGTGACTGTGTGTCTTGGGCGTGGTGCGCCTTGTCTGTGCCCCAGGGGACTTACACTCTGTCAGTGTCACTCTCTCCTGACTGTAGCCTTCAAATCTCCTGCTCCACAGGAATCTCTGACATCTGGTAATTCCAGCTGACCCAGGCCAGATCCCCCGCCTCCTCCCTAGCCTTACTGAACTGCCAGGCCTCAGTTTCCACGTCTGGCAAATGGAGATGACAATAGTATTTACATCACTGGGTTATCAGAAGTCACCCTTGCAAAGTGCTTAATTCGGAGTCGTGTGGCATGTGGCAAATTCTTACTGGTTGATATTATATTAATATCACGCATTATTGTTCATACTGAAGTAGGAATAGCAGTGCCCAAGGAGAAAAGAACCTTTCCAAGTCTAATTTAATACTGTCATAAATATCTTTTTTAAAAAATGTATATTCTCTATTGTGACTTTGAAATACAAAGCAAACTTGAGGATATTTGTTACTGTCACAAAAAAGGTCATTCCAATGAACGACCTTAAAATTTCACTGATAATTTCGCTTGAGAGCCAAAAGAAGCTTTTAAGCAGTTAATCTGGCCATTTTAAAAATGAAACACGACTGTGGTGTAGGTGAGTCGGGTCAAGCTTTCAAAGTGGCTGAAGTTGAGATGTTTCCACCTCCCTGTCGGAGCCTCTCAGATCGTAAACTGCGTTTCACAGGGGCCTGCTGGAAACCCCAGAGCTCTTGTCTGAGGAGGTTGCTGGAAGGAGCCATCGTTTGGGCAGCCTGTTGCTCTCCTGGGGGGCGGACGAAGCCAGAATCTATTCACAGGCTGTTTGGACACAGCGTGGGAGGTGTGCGCAGGGCCCCTGCCAGAGCGATTACCGGGAAGAGCTGCTGCGGTATTTATTTCAGGGGAAGAGACGCTCTTGTTAATGAATCTTTCCCGGGGGTGTGCTCAGGTTACAAGGAGCAAAGGGCATAAGACAGCCTCTAAGAAAACACAGTTGCAGAATCCTACCCACTCAAACGCTCGATGACCCCTCCCCAAATTAAGACTCTCTGCTTTAAAGCAGGGTTCCTCATCTTCCGCTCTGGCGGCATTTGGTATTTAACAGCATCCCAGGCCTCCACCTGGCCAGTGACACCCACCAAATGTCCCCAGTCTGAAAACCAAAAATGCCCCCAGACATTGTCTAATGTCCCTGGGGGCCCAAATTGCCCCCAGTTGAGAATCCCTGCTCTAAAGGCTGGACGGGGGCAAAGGAAAAAGGAGACCAGAGGAAGAGCAAGGGGTGGATCAGCAAGTTCTCCTGGTGGGAGCCAGCGCCTGGGGATGGCCTGCAGACCCCGCCTTCCGCAGGAGACCAGGCAGCCTCACGGAGGTCACCAGCCATGCAGATGGGTCCCAGTCTCTGTCCCCATGGGGTGCCGATGGGCACGTGGTGCCGTGTTGCTCCTGGGCAGTGGGCTGTGAGCCTCCGGACGGGAGCCCTGGCGCTGGCCTTTCTCGTGGGGGCAGAAGGATTGTCTTGAGACATCCCTGGTGATGTGCAGCAGGCAGATGGTGCCCTGGGGGCGGACCTGGCTGAGCGCACATCCGGCCGGTTCTTAGAAACCAGATAGCTGTGTTAGTCTCCCGGCTGTAACAAAGGCCCGTAGACTGAGTGGCTTAAAACAACACAAATTTATTTATTTATTTATTTATTTAGTTAGTTAGTTAGTTGGTTGGTTAATTTTGGTTTGTTTAAAGATAGGGTCTCACTCTGTAGCCCAGGCTGGAGTGCAGTGGCCTCTTCATAGCTCGCCGCAGCCTCCAACTCCCGGGTTCAAGTGATCCTCCCACCTCAGCCTCCCTAGTAGGTGGGACTGCAGGTGCACACCACCACATCTGGCTAACTTTTTTATTTTTGGTAGAGACGGGGTCTCACTATGTCACCCAGGCTGGTCTTGAACTCCTGGTCTCAAATGATCCTCCTGCCTTAGCCTCCCAAAGTGCTGGAATTACAGGCATGAGCCACTACACCTAGCCAAAACAACACAAATTTATTCTCACAGTTTTAGAAGTCAAAAGTCTAAAATCAAGGTGTCGTCAGGGCCACATTCCGTTCCATCCTGCGCCTTCCAGCTTCCAGTGGCTCCAACCATTCCTCAGCCTGTGGCCACATCGCTCCAGTCTCCTCTTTCGTCTTCACGCTGTCTTCTCCCCTGTTGCGTCCTCTTCTCTTGTAAGGACACTAGTCGCTCTGTTCAGGGCCACCCTAGTCCAGAATGACTTTATCTTAATGTGGTTATACCTACAAAGACCCTGTCACGTGCACGGGCACCAGGGGTTGGGACTTGAACATGTCTTTTTAGGGGACACAGTTGGACCCGCTGCAATAGCTGAGATGCCACCCTGGAGTGGCGGGTCCCGGAGTGGGGTTGGATGGGGCAGAGGTACCAGCCTGAAGTGGGGGGGTCGTAGCTGGGGGACAAGGCAGATGGTCTGGGGGAATCATGAGTCCAGCCGTGGCCAGGCCTGCCTCACTGCAGGGCCCGGATGTGCACAGGAATCCCTGGGGGTCTTGTCACAATGCAGGCTCTGATTTGGCAGCCCTGGGGCGGGGGGCTTAGCCCCCAGGGCACTCAAGGCGCTGGTCCCAGACCACACTTTGAGGTGTGAGGAGTAGGGATGGAGGCCTTTTCCCCATGAGCCGGCAGAAGCATCCCCAGCGAGGTCTCCGGTGTCCACACAAGCCCCCGGTCTACTCACTACCCCAGAGGAAGCCCCAGATGGGGGCCCCAGGCACCACCTCCTGTGAGCCTATAGGAGGGCAGAGGGGTGTGTCCCCGAAATGCCTCCTAGACACTTTGAAGAGAGACCCTGGGGGGGTCAAGAAAGGCATTGATACTTTGATCCACAGGATGGCCTCCAAGGTCATTTCACGCCAGGGGCTCAGAGACCCCTAGACTGGCACTGCAGGACAAAGATGGCAGGACAAAGGGAGGGCCTTGAGGCAGGAGGCCCAGAGTTTCTCTCCCTCCCTCTTCCCTTCCTCCCCCTCCTTCTCACTCTGTCTCTGTCTCCCTCTCCCCTTCTCTCTGTCCTCTCTCCCTCTGTGTCCGTCCCCACCTCCCCCCCTGCCTCTTTCTCCATCTCTCTCCCCCTTTGACAGCCATGGGGTCAGGTTGCGGGGTTCCCATTAAAGGGACAAGAGAAATTTGTGGCCAACGTGTTTTCTTGCAGCTGAACCCATCAGCATTCTTGAAGTCCAGCCTCAAAGCCTGCCGGACATTATTTATGTCCGTGGGGTCACTGCTGAGAACACCACACGCTGAAATCCTGGCTGCGTGTGCTGCAGGGTGGCCCAGGCCCACGCTGCCCTGACGTTGAACTTGACCCTGGCTTTGGCAGATTCTGTGAAGGCCGCGGACACTGGAACCCTATAAAAGCCTGTTTGCTTTCATGCCGCTTCGCGGGGCTCACCTATGCACTTGCGGCAGCCGCTCCTTGGCACAGCTGTCGCGGGTGGGTGTCCCACCGCATCTGTTCCCCATCTTGTGGAGGTTGCTTTTGAAAAGCAAGTGAGGGTGGTCTCTGCAGGAGGGTGGGTGCTGCTTTCAGATGGAGCCTAGGGCTGGGAGGTGGGGGTGAAGATGGCAGCCTCGGAGCTCCGAGTGCGGGTCCAGACCACACTCAGCCCCTCTGAGAGTCAAGAATGTGGACGTGGACCCAACTCAGCCGCTTCCTGGCTGAGCAACCTTGGGCAAGTGGCTCTGCCTCTCTGGGCCTCAGTGTCCCCATCTGTCCAGTAGAGGTGATAAGACGACATGCTTCAGGGAGCAGTGGGCGGGAGTTATGAGAATTAACACTCGGGCCTGGCACAGGGTAAGTGCCGCTGACGTGGGCCGTGAACACCCGCTTGCCCGCAGCCCTGGGCACAGACTGCTGCTCACGCTCCCAGGGCCTGGGCCACAGCGCAGCCTGGCCTGCTGCCGGCAGAGGGGAGAGGGGAGTCAGATCTGAGAAGAGAACGGTCTCCCTGTGTGGCAACTCCCCGCCCCCACCCTCTGCCAGGTGACCACGGAGGGTGGTGGCTGCATTGTCATGGCCACAGGAGAGGGAGAGGACATCCATTTCCTGCCGTTTCCAACAGAGGCCGTGTGGGTGTGGGCAGGTGTCAGAGGCAGTTCTGGGCTTGGCTGATTGTTGGCTGGGCCTCGGGCCCACGACAGCCCAGCACTCGGGGTTGGGGAAGAGCCCTGGACACCGGGGAGTCTCGGGTCTGGTCCTGTCTTCAGGACACACAAGAGCAATAAACGTGCTCACAGGCTGTCAGTGTGGAAGCAAACCACCCCCGCCTCGTGTGGGCTTCCTACCCAGGCTATGAGAAGGTGGGCAGGAATTAAAGATTCTGACAGCTGCAGCCAGCGGGCCCGACAGCAGCCTTTGGACCTGGCTCCGAACTCCTCCGCAGGGCCTGTGCCCCAGCACACGCAGCCCCCAGCCCCCACCCCAGCCCCAGGCATAGCAGCCTCTTCCGGGGGAGGGAGAACGGACCTCCTGCACGGTGGGTTGTGGGACTTCTGGTCTAGTCCTGAAGACAGTTCTCCACTCGTAACTCCACCTTTGCAGATTTATTTCTCTGGCCCCCGAGGATTTGACGTCTCCTGTGTGTTCCGCTGAGGCCCAAAGCATATTGCCTGACTTTTATCACTGCCTAATTTCCTTCAGGTTTGTCTCGGTTTTATGGAAACATCCTTTTTTCAAAGTGAATCCCGGACTTTTTTTTTAAGGCCATGTCTTTAAAGTGCTCCCAAGGCTGTCGCACAGCTCTGGCTGGGGGGTCCCAGGCGGCTGGGGTGAAGTCTTTGCTGTTCTGGCTTCAGTTCTGAGACTGTCGTCTGTCCCCAGGACCGTGGTGTGCTGGCGTCAGCTCTTCCCAGCTCGTCAGGAATTCTGCTCGCCGGTCGTTAACCCGCTGGCAGCCTGCAGCAGGCCGTGGTGGGGGCACCTTCACCACGGGAATCGGCAGATGCTGCCATCGGGCTTCCTCCCCCTCCCCGACCCCAGCCCCCTGCCAGCTTCTCCTCGCCTGCCCAGCCCACGTGCCTTCCTGTCTTTGGGGGAGTGGAGTATTTCCAAACATATCCATTGAGTTTTAATTCTTGCTATGATCGTTTTTTATTTCTAGAAGTTCTATTTGGTTCTTTTCCAGGTCAGCTATGTCATGTTTTAATAGTTTCCTGTCCTTTGCAGATCTTTTCTGTCTTGAGGTTTATTTCCTTAAACGAGGTGCGCATAGCTGATTTATTAGCCATCTAATACTTTCATAATCCCAAGCCGAGTGGGCTGATTTCTATCTCGGTCACTTCTGCTGCTTTCCCTCCCGCGACTGTCTCTGGTCCTGCTGGGTCTGGCTCTCTTGCCTGCTGGCCACTGACCTTGTGTAACCGTGGGGTTTCCCAAGGGCTGGGATGAAGGAGCCCTTGTCCAGAAAGGCTTGGTGATTACAGCTGGGAATGACCTTGCACCCAAGTCAAGGCCCCCAGGTCGCCATGGCGACCAGAACTTCTCAGGGTGGTTTCTGTTCCTCCTTTTTCTCCCCTTTCTCTTCTCCTGCTCTGCTGGGCACCGGGGCCACCTTCTTGCAATGCCCTGGGGTTAGGGAAAGAAAGCCACTCCTTTCTGGGTCACCTGAAAGTATCTTGTCATGGGGGCCCAGCCCCGGGGGGAGGATCTCCTATTGGACTCCTCACCTTGGACGGGCCCGAATCGAAACTGTGACTCCTTCCACCTCTGGCCACTAAAGCCAGCCCAGTGGCCATGTTGTTAAATGCCACCGGGGAAGACACTATCCTAGTTGCTCCTCCAGGTTTGGGGTTTCCTCCAAAACATGACCTGGCAGCTTCCTATTCTCTTCTCCGTTCTCGGTTCTTCAGCGTCTTTAAGGCCATTACCTCTCTGTGTTCATCTCCCGTCTTTTACTGTTGTTTTTTTTTTTTTTTTACTGTTTTTTTCCATGGGAAGGTTGATCCGAGTAATCTACCGACCTTCAGCAGGAGCAGGAATATGAGTCTGTATTTTCTGCTGACTTATCATTTATTTCTACAACAAGCCGTCACTGAGCAGGCATTGGGGCCAGACCCCATGGCACAGGCTGGGGATAAAGATGACCACAGCCACCCCTGCCATGTTCCTGGAAAAGAGCGATCATGCCCAGTCCACCCACCAAGACCGCATCTCCTGAGTCCCAGCTCTCCTGAGACTCGAGTGCGGAGACTGGGCCAACGTGATGCAGAATGTGTCGTACCTCTCCCGCCCAGCGTGGCTATGTCCTCACGCCCGCGTGGTTGGGAGCTGGGTCTTCCTGTGCAGCGTAGATGTGGTCGGCAGTAACTGCAGCCTGGGAAGTGCCCACTGGCGGGCAGTGGCTTCTCCACAGAGACCCCCACCTGGGGCCTGGGGGTGTGCCCTCTGGGAGCCACGTGGGTGGAGGGCAGCAGCAAGCCTCGCAGGGTCAGCCCCAGGCTGAGCTCAGCCCATGTCCCCTGCTCGTGGGCCTGGGACAAGTGGCTCCAGGCCTTCCCTGCCCCCTCACCCATATTTAGGGCAGTGGACACACTGATAGCTACGGAAGGTCCAGGAGTCGATCAGATGAGGGTCTGGGTGCCGGGGCTGTCCTCGGCGGGCATGCAGTAGGCGTGCAGTAATGACGGGCTCCTTCCCTCTTCCTGCATCCCTCACTCAGTAAATGTCATTGAGCACCTATTCCAGGCCAGCACTGCTATCTGTCCTAGGGACACCAGTCCCGCGTGAGAGCCAGTGCTCCAGCTCACATCCGTGCCAGACGCTGGTACCCACAGGGCGGGCAGGTGCCAGTGCTGCCGAGAACGCGCCTGGTCACGAGGGACTGACCGGGATGCAGCGCCAGGCATCACGTGCCTGGAAAGGCTCTGGGACAGAGAACGTGAACCCCTCCCAGAGGGCGGCCACCAAGGCCACTGGTGTCTGCCGCTGAGTCCAAACGCAGGAGGATTAGGCCACGGCGGCCACACGTCCTCGTCAAGGGGCAGGGTGAGGAGGAGGCCCGGGCCCCCTGCAGGGACGGGTGTTCTCACTGAGGCTGGGAAAGCCGAGGCAGAGACAGGGTCTGTGCTGGTCCCTGAGGGCACTGAGGGCTCCGGGCCGAAACCCCGCAGTGAGGAGGCTTCTGTGCTCAGGGAGGTCTGCGTGTCCCCACTGTGTGTACGGCACACTCCCCGTGGTCCCGCCGATGCTAAACCGGAGCAGGGTCACTCACGCAGGCAGAGCTGTCCTGGGAGGCCCCGTTAGTGGCTCCGTGACCCTCGGGCTCCCACCATCCCGATCCTGACCCCTGACTGGAGGACCAGGCGTCGGGAGTGGATGCTGCCCTCTGGGGCGTGGAGCAGCTTGTGAGCACCAGGGTGGGGGAGGAAGGAAGCCCACTCTGCAACCAGAAAGCCACCCACGTCCGGTCTCCACTGGTGCAAACTTTTAGCAATTTCTGAGCCTGCACTCGAGCGGCAGTGAGTCACTGTCCGTGGCCGTGACCGGCTGGTGGAAGCATCAGGCCTCACCGTGACAGAACGTCCAGGCGCTCAGGTGGCAGCACATGGCATCCCCACCTGCCACGAACCCCCATGGGGGATATTTTTGTTTGTTTGGGGTTTTCTTCTTCCTTCAAAAGGAAAATGCCAGAAACAATTGGACCTGGGCTCAGAATGGGACTTAGATGGACCTAGCGTGTGTGTGCTCTGCACTGAGGTGAGGATCTCTGGCCTGCCCACCTGCCCTGGTTGGGGGCTAGTTGGGGCCCAGGTGGGCCCTCCGCGTGCCCAGGGCCATGGGTGTGGCCTCCCGATACCCCAGCACTAGCCTCCTGGGGCACTTGGCTGGGCAAAAGGCACCCAGCCGCCTCTCTCCGTATCTTCCTGCTGAGGGTGGGCCGTGGTCAGGCCGGGCACCACGTTTTAAAACATCCCAAGTGTGTTTTCGCCAAGCTGGTCCCACGGCCCCTTTCTCGAGTGTCACCAGCTGTGTCCCTGGGAGAAGCTCCGCTGCTCACGTAAACGGGCGCGTGCTTCCCAGGGAGGCCGCAGTGGCTCCAGCTCCCTGACCACCGGCGGGAGAAATCTCCATGGACTCGGAAGAATATATTTGGGTCTTTGCGTGCGGGTGAGCAGAGCCCAAAAATAAATCTGGGTCTGTAACAGGAAAAGACAGGCTCTTCCTCACATGAGCCGTCAACGGTCCTCTCTCCTGACTCAGGCGTGCCCCGTGGTGTCCACCCTGCACCTGTGAGTCACCAGGACTGAGGACCACCACCTCTCGGGTGTCAGTACCCTCTGTGGCTCCCCAGGGCTAGGGAGGTGGCTTGAAGCTACTTGGCCAAAGGGGTCTGTGCACAGAGGCAGGCGTGGTCTCAGCGGCCTGCGTCGAGGGTCGGCGGGGGGTGGGATTGATCCCCGGCCGGAGCCAGACTGACCTCTCTGTCTCAGGGTGCTGGACCAGGGCTGCTGACAGCACCAGGGCTCCTGTATTGCCCAGTCTGCAGATGAGGCAACGGGGGCTCAGAGAGGTTAAGTCACTTGTCGGAGGCCACAGGGGCAGGGCAAGATTCCAGCCCAGCCCTTCCAAACCCAGCCCTCTAAACACAGGGCCTCACCCAGTGCCCGTTTGACCTGCACCTCAAGGGCCACGGAAGGATCAGGGCTCCTTGTACCCAAGCCCTAGGGCTGCCTCCTCTAGCCCGTGTAGGGATGTGATGGCTCACAGGCCAGAGCCCACTGGGGTGTCCGGTGCCAGCGCAGCCCTGAGCCTTGGCCCATCCTGCAGCTGCCTCGTCCTGCTGTCTCCGCGAAGCAGCTTGGGGCCCCGGCTGCTGGGCCATGCTTCTGTGACGCTCTCCTAACCGCTTAGGTAGGCCCCTGCACGCAGCCGCGTGGGACCCTACCCTGCAGCATCAGGACGAGAGCAGTGGGCTGAAGGGTGGCCCCAAACCCATGTCAACCTGCAGCGCTCGAATGTGACCTTGTTTGGAAGAAGGGTCTTTGCAGAGGGAATCAAGTTAAACATTTCTGGATGAGATCATCCTGGATTTAGGGTGGGCCATAAATCCTATAGAGAGATACACAGAGGGAGGCAGCCACGTGACCTTGGAGGCAGTGGTTGGAGTGATGCAGCCCCAAGTCAGAGAGTGCCTGGGGGCCCCAGGAGCTGGAAGAGAAAAAGAAGGAGCCTCCCCAGAGCCTGTGGGGGGAGCATGGCCCGGCTGAAACTTAGACGTTGGATTTCCGACGCCCAGCACCGGGAGAGAACACAGTTCTGCTGCGTGAGCTACAGCAGCTCCGGGAAGCTAACGCAGGGAGCTATCTAGCACGTGTGCACTTCTGTGCCTCAGTTTCCCCAGCCGTGAAATGAGGGCAGTGATGGGACGTACCGCACAGTCTTGTTTTGCTGTGAGGCTTAAATGAATTAATGCAGGTGAAATGTACAAAGCAGGCACAGAACAGGCACTCCAGGGAGGCGGATTTCAGCCTCCGCCAATGTTGCCATTATTATTACCGCGTATTGCCCTTCACTCATTCATTGAATAAATGCGTGTGGCGCAGTGACCAGTGACCGTGGGCCTCACTGTTCACGTAAGCAACCACGGGTGGGTTCAGGAGGAGGGAGAGGCAAAAGCAGGAAGTGGAGCTGGGCGTCAGGGTGGGTGTCCCTTCCTCAGGTAGGACGAGGGGTGGGTCACCTGAAGGCGGTGACTTGGAGGCCCTGCTGGCACCTGGCCAGGCTGGGAACGTCACTTTTGTGGGCTTCATCCCAGGCTCTTGCTGGCTACATGTATTTCACCCACTTCAGATTTTGTTTTCTTAAAATTCATCCCCAAATGACTTAGGCTCCACTGCTTTTTGTCAACAACCTGCAATGAACCTATGCCCGTGGGTCCCACGCTCAGCCTGCTGTTGTGAATTCAGGCCCAGAACTGGGTCAGACCCTGAATCTGAGCCGGGTCGTTCTGTGCCCCGAGCGGGTGGACTGGGTCCCAGCCGGCCCTCTTCCTCCCGTTAACCGGTTCCTTCTTGCCAAGACTTCTGGTCAGTTCCTTTAAGCCATGGAATTGTGGAAAGGAGAGGTTGACGGGAGCTCAGGCTGGCCTCCAAGCCCCAGGGCCGGAGGACCCCACTCCGCATAAGGCAGCTCCAATTCAGGGAGCGTTGCGTCTCTGCTTTGTGTTGCAGCTGCATCGACACATCAGTCAGCTGAGTTGTCTGGGGCGATGGGAAGTTCCGACTGATGTTATGTGTGTCTGATGGGGCCATGTGTTGTGACTGCATAGACGCTACTCTCTTGATAAAAGAGCTCTCTTAAATTTGAAATCCAAGAGGGAATAGAGAAAGCTAGAGATGTTGGGGGCATCCCGATCTCATCCCTGAACGGGAGGTGGCATCTGGGCAGCACTGCCTGTGTTTGAATACGGCAGCCCCCGCCGCTGTAGACTGCGGGCCGTGGCCACTTACTCTCTCCAAGCCTCAGTGTTCCCATCTGTAAAGGGGGCCAGTGGCGGTGCCTTTCTTATGGAGCTGCTTGTGAAGGTTGTTGGAATCAGTTTTCTCGAAGCCCTTAGCTGGTGCCACCTCCTTGCCAGCCAGCACTCGGTGACCTCAGCTCTTCTGCACTGTCATTCAGCACCCACAAGAAGTGACTCATCCAAGCTCACGGCAGTTCAGTGGGGCAGCCGGCCTTGAACCAGGGCCTGACCACTCGTGTTCGGATAAAGGCTGTGCAGATGCAGGGAACCTGGGGCCTAGGCCAGGAGCAGGCACAGGGGTGGCCCCGACCCTACAAAGGGAGGATCCCCAGAGGGGGACTATCTTCAGCCGTCACTTCCTTGCCCCTGCTTGGGGACCCAGAAGGCCCTTGGTGCTCCCAGGTTGGGGCTGAGGAGCCTGGGCTCTGTGTCCTGGCAGGTCCTCTCTTGTGGCCCAGGCTGCTTTGGGGGCCTTCAGCTAACCCCCCTGAAAACTTGCCATGTGTTTTGGAGTACGTAGCCCCTGAGACCTCCCTCTAGGCCCTCCTGGATCTTAGTCATCCCCACATGACCTGGAGGAGCCCACGTAATCCCCTGCACATGCCACCATCTGCAAGGAGGGGACTCTGGCCATGCCTCTCGGTGTCATCAGGGTGGAGTGAGGCTGCAGACAAACGCAGCCACCATGGACAGCGTGGTAAACTGTAGCTCATCTGAAGGTAGAAGCGGTGCCCACCCACCCTGACTGGGACCTTCTCTTCTCTTTCTAGACTAAAATCCACGGACTTGGGTTTGTGAAAATCCACGCCCCCTGGAACGTGCTGTGCAGAGAGGCTGAGTTTCTGAAGCTGAAGATGCCCACCAAGAAGGTGGGTGGTTTTCCTCCAAAATATAGCGCCACATCTGAAGGTCACAGCAGGACAATGTCACCACCACGGGGCTCTCGATTGTTCAGAGAAGCCGAGTGGGCTTCGGTCCCACCCCTCGAGGACAGCGCAGCTCGGATGTGACAAGGCCTCTGGGCTCCAGTGTCCTGATTGTGGAGAATATGACCCAGCCTGGGGGGTCTGTAGAGACCCCAGATCAAAGCCCACCGGGACATGGTTGCAAGCAGAAGAGCCCACCTCCCACCACAGGAACTTGTCCTAATAACAAACGTGGTTAGACTTCAGGCGCTGGTTCTTTTCTGCTTGTGGTATCTCGGCTAATTTGTCAGATTCATTTTAGTTACATTTCCTAGCTTGCTGGGAGTTTTCGTCTTAATCTCTGAAAACGTTACGGTTTCGATGCAGTTTGACAGCGTGGCCCCTGAAGCTTAGCTAGGCTTAGTCAGCGCTCACTTTTGCGTGTGGACGGGACGAGGCCGTGCCCGGTAATAAGTCAGCCTCGGCTTCTCATGTCCGCCGAGATCCTTTGGATAACCTCCTTTGAAACAAAAGTGAAGTTTGGGGAAAAATTCCCTGGAATGTATCATAATGGCGCTGTTGGCTGGGCTCTCCCAAAACTCTGAGCTTTCAGCTCAATCCAGAAACCGAGAGTGGAGGGGGCGTTTTGGCCCCCCGGGCTCACTGTTCCCGGGATGCGCCATCCCAGCAGGGTGGGACCGTTCTCAGACTGTCCGAGAACAGATCCCAAAGGTCACGGCTCCGCAGCGCGACGCGGATCCCCCAACCGTGGTCTTTCCTGCAGATGTATCACATCAATGAGACCCGTGGCCTCCTGAAAAAAATCAACTCCGTGCTCCAGAAGATCACGGACCCCATCCAGCCCAGAGTGGCCGAGCACAGGCCCCAGACCATGAAGAGACTCTCCTATCCCTTCTCCCGGGAGAAGCAGCACCTGTAAGTGGGGAACCCCACCCTGCTCCCCAAAGGGCCCTGCTCTGTGGGGATTGAACCCTCTAGCATAACAAACAGGCTGAGTCTCTGTTCCCAAGGGACAGTGTATGCTTGTAAGAGCTTTGCAGCTATTGAGCACAGAAGAGGCCACAGAAGTGATTTCTGAGGTCACTGTTAACTGGGGAATTAGGGGGGCACAGATCTTGTCCTGCCCGGTAGGCCCGAGGGGGCACCCTCCAAGCAGTGGTCTGGGCTCTCCGCCCTCCTGCCCAGCTCCGTCCTCCTGAGGGCCTGGCTAACCACGCCTGCCGCCCAAAGGCAGAAACCGAACCGCAGCCCCAGGCCAGAGTCCTGAGGCCCCCCTTGCCAGCTGGGTTGCCTGGCAGGGCCACGCCTGTTATGGAACCTTCCCTCCTCCGCTGCTCCCGAGGGGCAGTGGGGCATAGCCACCTGGGGCAGTGGCGGCTGCAAGGTCTCTGTGGACCTCGCTGGGCAGAGCTGGAGCGTGGGCAGAGATGGGAGTAGAAAGCCTGGGTGCTGGGAACCCAGAGGGACTTTGGGTGGCAAGCCCCAGGGGGCTCCCAGACACCGCCTGCCACACGGGGTGGGGGGTGGGGATGGAAGGAAGTGCTAGGGCTCAGAGCTGGGGTTTCCGTCCTGTAGATGTCACTGAGAGGAAGCATGAGTCTCACCTGCTGTTACCTGGTCCTAGTGGGGGCATGAGGCTAGATGTGCCACCCCGAGCGCAGGATGCAGCCCCTAACCCAGCCTCCTCTAGCTCCAGAACAGGGGCTTGGGCACAAGAGGGAGCTTCCCTCTTTCCAGGACCCCAAGGGGTCTCCCTCGCCTCTGTCCTGGGCCAGCTCTGTCAGCCCCCCCATCTGTGGAGATAGAGACCCCCCCACCAGCCACCCTCCCCGCTCTCCCTAAGCTCCCTGGGGAGTGGCGAGTGTGTTCCCAAGATATCCCTCTGCCTCGGGAAGCCTTAGGCAAGCCCTGTGCAGCCCAAGACATCGGGATCTAAACCATTTGGGAGTTACAGGGAGGTTATTGTCAAGACTGGAACTGTCTGATGGTGGCATGACAGTGTCCCCGTCCCCCATGGTGTTGAGGCAGGGGCTTTTAGGACCTCCTGCAGAGGATGTCATGCAAAGGAAGCAATGATCTGCAGGGAGGGCCGTGTGACCACACTTGCCTTTCGGGTCACTTCTCAGCTGTGTGGGTCTCAGAGCCTCGCCCGGGGGCCAGGGGCAAAGAAACACACAGTTCCAAGTGCCCAGGGGTGGGCAGGCCATACCTGGTGTGCGGACAGAGTCACGTCCATTTCACGGTCACTGCTAATGGGGACAGTGTGGTTTCCCAGGGCCTTGAAACCCAGAGAAATGCCAGCTCTACTGAACCGTGTCTCATTTCCTTCCCAATATTTCAACAGATTTGACCTGTCAGATAAGGATTCCTTTTTCGACAGCAAGACCCGGAGCACAATAGTAAGTATCTTGCACGCGAGGGGGGGCGCTCCGCCAAGGTGGCCCTGGGGAAGCCGATGATAATTTCATTTCAGTGAAACTCCTGCGGGGGAAGCTGGCTCTAATTGTCTATGACCGAAATAATTAGAATAATGACACGGAGAGGGCAGCAAGGGGCCCCACAGCTCAGAGGAGGGGAATGAGAGCAGAGCGGCAGGAGGCAAGAGGAGGGATTATTTAAGGGACACGTATTCCTGCATCTTTGCAGCTCCCGGCACATCTCGGAGCCTCCCTGCCACTTGCTCCTGTGCGTGCCCAGCTGTCGGGCCCCAGGCCGGGGTTTCTAAGCAGGCAGGCCAGGGCGGGGGGCACATGGTGGTGGAGGCCAAGGCGTGTGGGGTAGGATATATTTCCAGGCCTTTGCCAAACAGCAAACTGAGGCTTGAAATCTGACCAGGCCGCCCTGCCCTATGCGAGGTACTGGCTTAATGTTTATCCCTCAGCCGCCAACTTGTGCGCCAGCCAAGCCGGCTGTGCATGGCCCGGGACCCAATTTCTATCTAAACAAGAAATTAACCTCGCAGCCAAGCCATTGCTGTTGTTCTCTCGTCCCTGCCCAGAAAGCTCAGCCTGGCGGACAGACATGGGGGGCTGGGATGAGGCAGCCCCTCCAGTCTCATCCACGTAACTGCCCCTAATGGCCACCAAACCGAGACGGGCAGGCGGCCAGCTGTGGGACGGTGGTGCGGGTCGCACTGACATGGGGGGGTTTGAGCTGCTGCCGAGACAGGCACAGGGAGGTCCCCATCTGCCCTCCGTCCCTCCCCAGCCCTGTGACCTCAGGAGAGTCAGTGAGCCTGCGTCCAGACAAAGACTGTTCTGGCTTGTTCCTAAGAGGGCAGCCATGCCCCTCCATCCGGACAGCCGTGTGGGCGCAGTGCTGGGCGCCGCGTCACTGCTGCGAGTTTTATTATTCCTGGTGTTATTGACTAACCTCGGCAATTAGATCCCACGGTGATAAATAACAGGAACTCGCTGACGTGAAAACGTCGGCCCCCCAGTGGGGAGATCAGGGCTACCATGCATCCGTATGAGCTGTCCCCTGGCTCTCAGATGTCAGCCACTTGAGAGAGCCACCACGGCGTCAACCTGACTTTTTGTATGTCATTATGACATAGGAGAAAATCGGAATAGCCAGCTGGGTAAACGGAGTCAGGGCTCATGTTTCAGTATTATGTGCACCCTGATTTTTTACACGCTATAGGGCTGCCAAAATACTCCAGAAGCAGGGGCAGGGTGCAAGTTTGGAAATCCACTCATGCCGCCAGGGAGGTGGCTGAGGTTCGGGGGCACGTGCGGCTGGGAGGCGCTGATTCCCGTGTTGTTGGGATCTGCTGTGACATCGAGGGTAGCCACGATCCCTGTGTCGACTGAATGGTCCTTGACTCCATGTACCTGTCGGGGAGCGGCGCTCTCTCCCAGAGACCCTGGAGGCCAGTTTAACGTGCTGCAGAGAAACTCTGACGGTTCAAAGCCTTGCCCTTGGTCAGTCAGGTCTCACGGTCTTCAAAACCCAGCAGCCTCCAGGGTGGGGGAGGCCACTGTGGGCAAAGGTGTAGGGGAGTGACAGCCCCCCCCACCTGCCCTCCACACCGCCCGCCCTGCTCCTGGCATTGGGGTGGACAGTGTGCAAGGCGGGAGGAGCGGGAGACCAGGAGCACCCCATGGGGAAGGGCCCAGTGTGCTGATCTTGGGTCTTAGACCTTCAGCCTATAGGTACTGAGGAGCCACTGAAGGTTGTTTAGGATGGTCAGATCTGTTCTGGAATGATCGCTGCCAGTGATCTGCGAGAAGGCAGGTGAAGGGCGCATGTGGGGTCACGGCAGTGGTCATGAATAGGGACCACAGCTACCTTTATGGAGGGGAGGGGTGGTTACCACAGAATCGGCAAGGTCAGGACTGATTACATTTTCGGGATGACAGGAAGGGGGCTGTTGAGAGCAACTGAGTGGGTGGTGCCTTCCTTCCTTCAGCAGGTGTTTACTGGGCACCTGCTGTGTCCCGAGACCGGTGGGCAAGGAGAAGCATTGAGCATGTTTATAATATGGCACACGGTGCGAAGCCAGCAGGGTTAGAAGACAGAGTGACAGGGCAACTTCATGGGCCTCTTTGTTACGGTGACCCTGGAGCTACTCATATCTGAAGGGAACCATTGCTTCCCACTGAAGGAACAGCCAGGGCAGAGGCTCTGCGGCTGTAAGAGCGGGTCTGGAGGGTGAGAGGCACAGCCAGGAGGCTGGGCTTACTGGGACAGCTGGGCAGGTGGGGACAGAGGCGGCGAGGCCAGGCAGTGGCAGGGCCAGACGGCGTCATAGGCCAGTGGGCCGTCGGGATGACTCTGCTCTTGCCCGAGAGAGTGGGAACAGAGTCAGCGTGCTCCGCAGTGCACATCTGTGTTATTCTCATCCCAGTTTATAGATGGGGAAACTGAGGCACGGGGAGGTGATATAGTTTGCCCAAAATCACACAACTACCAAGGGTAGAGGTGACACTCAGATCCAGACAGACAGACTCCTGGGCCAGAGCTCCTGAGGCCACCAAACAGAATGTTTTATCAGTCGAAAGAACACGGAGCAGGCGTGGGATCCCTTCAGGACGGCTCTGCCCAGGTGCCATGCGACCAGAGCCTGGTGCCAGGCTGCCTCCTGACCCGGTGCAGAACGGACCCCACCCCTCCCTGGGTCACCAGAACACTCGGCACCATGTCCAGGAGGGGTCCTGTTCCAGCCCATCTCTCAGCAAAAAGGGACAGTAAACCCACCGTGAGGACACGTGGGACAGCGATTGCTCTGAACAGCAGCTCGGTGCCCAGGAGGGCACATCGGTGCCTGGCCGCGGCCAGCGCCCCTCACTCCCACTTTGGGGAGCAAAAGATGGGAACTCCCCAGGTTACACTTGTTTATCCCCAAGATCCCCAAGCCCGGGACGTGGTTGAGACTCCCGGGCACAGCGGGCTGCGCCTTGGTGGAGTCCGCTGCCCTTGCCCGGGAGGCCGTTCAAGGAGCCGGTCTTCGCCAGCGTTTGGCCAGCTCCTTCCCAGCGATCGCAGGGCATCTTCTGCCTGCAGGAGGTGCCGGAGGTAACTGCTCTCCCTCCTCCCTGTCTCTCTGCCACAGGTCTATGAAATTTTGAAGAGAACGACATGTACCAAAGCCAAGTACAGCATGGGTAAGGACATTTTTGGCGCTTGAGATCAGCCTTGGTTCCTAAGTGGGAATCTCGCCTCTGAATCGACTCCGTGGGAGGTGGGCCGCCAGCTGGGGTTTTTAAAAGGGTTTTGATTTAAGGCTGTGCAGCAGTTTCAGACAGGGGGGGCCGTGAGGGGGGCCGTTCCAGGGCATAAGGCAGTTTTATGGCCCGGTACATTTAAACACAAAGGCATCCTTTGCTTTGGCCTGAGGCGTTTGTGCCAGCCTAGATGGGCTTCTGCCGCAGGGGTGGTCAGTCCGGGCTGGGACAGACCAGCATCAGGGGCCACCAAAGGTCCCTAACCCTCTCTCGACCCTCACAGCCCAGCGGGAGGTAGCCAGGGTTCGGGAGGCTGTAGCCCATGCAGCTTTCCCGGCCACTGGGAGCAGCTGTCCCCGGCTGGGGGCAGCCAGACAAGCACACGCTAGGGTGGCAGGCACCAGGGCTGATGTGGCCCCCCTCGGGGCTCACTGAAAGCATTGTCCCCCGGCCAGGCACCACCGTGTACAGACGTCCTGACTCCAGTCGTTGCCACAAAACCATCCCGACAGGGCTCCTGGGGACCATCTCCCAGAACCCCTTATGCCGCAGATATAAAATCTTGCCGATTATATCGTGTGGGTGGGAATCAGCCCCGCCGTGGTCCCTCGCCCACGGCTGCAGGCTGAGTTTGCTGAAGTGCAAACGCTGCAGCAGGAAGGGATGCCTCTCCCAGCCTTTGTTCCCCTCCTCTGGAGCTGTCGTGCCCCGCTGAGAGCTGTGCTCACGGTGGCACTCGACCGCGCTCTGCGATGACCAGGCCGTGGTCCTGGGGCACAGAGCTAGGTGGGTGAGAGCTGGAGTCCGTGTCTCCAGAGAAGTAACATGGAGAGCAGAGGGAGCAAAGGGCCCGGCACCTGAGTTCTTGGGGACAGGCCCGGGGTGCAGAGAAAAGATTCATGAATGCTCTAGGGCTCAGGCGGGCTGCTCGGGCGCTGACCAGCACAGCCACGGTCAGTCACAGGGACGCCCTTCTGGGCCTGAAATCTGTAAGCCCATGTCCTAAATCAATGGGGGTATGAGGGGAGCCCACCCAGGGGCCAAGAGGAGCCCCCAGAAACTGTCCCCGTCGGTCCAGCCCACCCCCCAGCAGAGCAAGAACCTGCGATGGCCACGTCCTCGCCTGACTGTAACGAGGTGGGGCAGGAAAACAGTAGCGTCGGGAGTTTAGGTTTTTGAAAGTGCTGCCGTAGGCCACGCTGCCAGGACAAAGCCTTGCGAAGGTCGATAGAAGTAGGGAGGAAGCGTGGTTCTAGTTCCAGGGCTGGGTGTCAGGCCTCAGTTTCCCCACTGGGTCCCTATAGCGCCCCTTCCAGTGGAAACCTGTGTGGCTGCTGCGAGGGGGTGCAGAGTCCGGGGTCCGGGGCTGTCTGGCCCCAGCCGAGTCCTCACTCCTGGTCATCCAGTTTCCCGCAGGGCTGGTCCCCTGCTCCTGGTGACGGAGCAGAGAGAACGGGGTCCTTCTCTCCACACCTGCTTCACGCTAGCACCTTGATGAGAGCTCTCCTGACCTCCAAATTCATTTATTCAACTTCTAGCAAGTGTTGGTGGAGTCCTGTCACCTGCCAGGCTCTGACCCAGGTGTTGGAGCTCCCTGCCCTCAGGGGCTTTATGTTCTAGGGGAAGGAAACGAATAATAAATAAACAGATAAACCAGAAGCCAGTCTGGCAGGAGGGTGGCTGGGGCAGGCCAGGGGATCCAGGAACCATGATTAGGGAAGGTCTTTCTGAGGAGGTGACATTGAGCAGAGGCTGGAAGAAAGTGAGGGGAGCCTCCCAGAGGGAGGAAGAAGCCTGTGCAAAGGCCCTGTGGCAGCGGGGTTCTGGGAGCATTCTAGGAACAGTCAGGGGGCCAACAAGCCTGGATGGGCCCCACCTCCATTTTGTATTGCAGGTGACACTTTCCCTTGTGTGTGGCTTCAGCCACGTGCTCCCACTTTCTCTAGTTTTGATTTCTAAGTGTCCCTCGGGTCCCCTGACCACTCCAGGTCACTGACCGAGGAGATAGTCCATTTTTAAGGAGGCTTCAGGGGGTCATTTCCCCACTGGTATCAAGTGGAATCTCAGAAGGTGGGCCGCTCAGGCCACTGAAAACCTGTCCCTCTGACCACCTGGAAAGCCTCTTCAGCCAGGCAAGGGGTCCCATGAGAGCAAAGGGTTTCATGGAAATTCCTCAGGGTGCTGGGCCTCCAGGATGTGTTTGGAGCAAGACCAGATCCCCAGGAACCCCCTTCCCCAGACTTGGCCCTGGCCCGCCCGTCCTCTCTTCCAGCCTCCCGGGGCTGGGCACCCACACTCGCGCTTGCCAGGAGGTGCAGGGGTGGCGTTTTATCGTGCACCCAGTGCCCGCCCTGGGGCCAGCAGAAAAGGGGCCACTGTCATCCTGCCGCCCCCAGGAGCACGGGACGGCTGTGAGCCCCTCGCTGGCCGCCAGCACTTGCTCCCCCGATGTAGCTTTGATCCTTCCAGGCCCTTCCACGTAACTAATAGCCGATGTATAAACAGGGCAAGGCGAGGGAAGAAAGAAGGACTCCGCCCTTCTAAGTAAAAGGCGGAAGTGTGAGCAGTACGGTAAGTGTGGGCCTCCCTCGGCTCTCCCGACCAACCCAGAGTCTAATTCCAAATTGTATGTGTGTTCTCTGACACCATCAATTTTTCCATCCATATGTTTTCTCATGATTCAGCTTTTCTAACCACTTAAAATCCACCTTTCCGGTCTGCAGGCTTGCCCTCGAGCAGGTGGGGGTAGCTGGCGAGTCGGAGGTTTGGGGGTGATGACAGAGTGACGTCACGGGCCGCTCGCGCCTCCCTCCTCCAAGACGAAACTTCCTCTTGGGGTTTCCTCTGTGTCTTCCTAATTCTGCCAATCGAGCATGTGTTTACCATCTCCTAGTCCATAGATACATAACCAGCCGCGTCATGCCCGGGGAGGTAGCCCCAGAAAGTGGCCGGGCTCCGTGTAGCCAGGTTCGTTTGGCTTTGAGAAGCTCTTGGTGGCTGAGACAGCCCTGAGACCACACTGACTTCACGATTGGGACAGGAGGCCCACCTGGTCCGTAACTCTCTCTCTCTGCCTCTGTTTTTAAGGCATCACGAGCCTGCTGGCCAATGGCGTGTACTCTGCTGCATACCCACTGCACGATGTAAGTAACCTTGACACACGGTTTATCTCTGTGTCACTCGGTTCCCCACATCCCAGGGAGCTCTAATTATCCTGTGGTCACGGCTTCCTGCTTGGCTGTCACTGTAAATGTCAACCATACACAGGCCTTCCTTGTTCCCCTCGTGGGGACGGAGAACTTACACACAGGGCCATCTTTTCTTGCAGAACAATCTCAGCAAGACAGGTGCATTGTGGCAAGCACCCTGCCGTGGCTGCACCTGAACCTCGCAGCCAGCTGGTCCACCCAGTGTTTTCCCTGGCCGGGCTCCCCCACCCCCACCCGTCCCTGGCCCTGGCAGGGTGACCAGGACTCTGTGTGTGTCTATTTCTGCAGAGCGAGTGGCCAGCTTCCTGAGCCGGCTCTCCAAATCCCACTGGTATCCCCCTGACAAATATAGCCCGTGGCTGTGCGTTGGCTCGGGCTGGAGGAGAGATGACTGTCTTCTGATTGTCTCTATGGAAACAGAGACCCAAGTTCAACAGGCCACCAGGCGTGGGCCGTGGGGCCTGAGCAGTGTGGGAACCCCGGGCAGAGGATCGCTGGAACTTTCCAAATGTGCATTACTGCTAAGACTGGGAGCCAAGAAGCAGGAGAGATGCGGGGACAGGCCTGGGAGTCTGGAGGCCCAGATTCCAGTCCCGGCCACTCTCTCTTGTTGGCCTTGGGCAGAGGCAGCGCCTTCTTGCCAAGTCTCAATGTCCCTGTCCGCGGATCAGGAATAATCACTTGCCCCGTCTAATTGCCAGGCTAGCAGAGGTGTCGGAGGGAATGCAGATAGGAGAGGGCTTTGAGGAGACACCAGATTAGACGAACACAGGGTACCCGAACAGCACGGGGCGGTACCTCCGGATGATGGTCCGGGGGAGGCTCCCCCAGACCACGACCCTCGAGGAAAGATGCCCAGCTGCTCAGCTGCCATCTTCTCCCCCGGCAGGGCCTCCTCCTGCCTGTGGGGCCAGGGACTTGGGACCGACCGACCCTGCTTCCTCACTCTGTGCCTCTGCTCGTGCTGTTCTTCCTGCTGCTGGCACGTCCCTCGCCGCCCCTCCCACGGCAGACCGAGCACCCACCCCTGGCCTTCCTGTTTCCTTCATCCCTGGCACAGCTGATTTCTTCCTCCCCTCCCTGGGCTTCTGATGCTCTCTGTACTACAGAGACACCACTGTTTGGCCACCTTTTTTTGTGTGTGCCATCTCCCAGAAGCCCTGGCACTCCACACTTAGTAGGTGCTCAGTAAACGTGGCGTACATTTGGCTTGGATTGAATCAGGTTGCTTTGGCCAGTGATCTGTCATTGGTGGATGTTCGCACGGCAGGGCTCGGACCCCACGGGTCATGGCCGTCAATCCCAGCCTCACTCATTCGTCCCATCAGACTTTCCTCCAGCAGCTCCGGTGGTTTCATCCTTCAGCCCCGCTCTGCCGGGAAAGCAGTCCCCACCTTCAGAGGAGGCAGCTGGGGCCACAGCTCTGCTCCCGAGACTTGGACCATACAAGCTGAAATGTTTCAGGGCCTCCCGCCTGTTTGGAGTCAGCCCTTTAAGTCTCAGAAGGGAAAGGGGAGGGGTCCACAGGCCTGAGCACCTGCTGTGTGCAGAGCACCGTGTTCAGGAGGAGCTTTACCTCGGCACAGACCTGAGGCTCAGAGAGGTTTAGTGATTTGCTGATGTCGGAGCTGGAGCCAAGAGCCATCCCTGGCTGCCACTCTGCTGCTCCGTCCCCCGCTGTATCACCGCCTCTTCCTTCCCCGAGGCCAAGTGCATCCCTCCTCCTGGTCTTCACAACCGCATTTTTCTTAGGACTCGATTCTGTCAGCACTTTAAACAGACTGGTGTGAGACCCCCGATCGCTGGCCCACGGTCAGGCAGCCAGTCTCCCAAAAAGCATCGCCAAGGCCCATGCAGGAAAACCCCCATTTGCGATCACCATGATGCCTTACGCAGCCCTGGGGAACCCTGCAACGTGGGTGGGATCTGTTCCCGTTTCCCAGATGGAGAAACTGAGGCTTGAGAAGCTCAGGCAGCTTGCCCAGGAGCACGCAGCCAAGGAGGCATGGAGCCCCGAACCTGGCCTGTGGACTCTGGGCGTACTGTAGGGTATACTTTACGGAATTTTACGTCCATAGATTTCTTACGCAACTGAAGGGCATCCACCCTGTTCAGCACCGAAGTTGATGTTTAAATACTGGGGGGACGACTCATTCTGAACCGAGTCCCTTGTACCCTTAACCAGCGCACTGGCAGAAGGAGACTCGGCCTGGCCGGGGGCTGCACGGTGAGGCCGTGGCCGCGTGCCGTATAGTGCTTTGCATTTCCCTACACCCATCTTCCTCACCGTGCTGTTGTCCTACGTCACTGCTATTGCCTTCGGTGCACGGCCCAGAGCACCACCCACCCCCGTCCCGTGCCCCCTGCATTCATCCATTCATAGGAACGTCTGCCAGGTCTACAGCCTCACCACCCTGAACCCGCCCGATCACGTCTGCTCTCGGAAGCTAAGCAGGGCCGGGCCTGGTTAGTACTTGGACGGGAGAACATCTGCCAGGCAAGGTGCTGGGTGCCGTTGCTAACCAGATAGCAGTCTGATGGAACTGTGCCGGGATGGGAGCTGAGTGCTCCGAGTGAGACCCTTAGAAGCCTCTTGTAATTAGAGTGTGGTATCTGTACAGAAAGGACTTTGGCATTTAAGTCAGCTGCTGGGTGGCTTTTGGCCTCCTTCCTGGTTGACATCTACCCACCCGAGGTGGCCGGCGAACAGACCTCGGTGAGGCCCAGAGCTTTGTCTGCCCGGTGAGCCTCAGCCCTGGGCCGTGGCACAGCCTCTCTCCTACTGCTCCTCCGTAGTTGTTTGTATCAATTTTGGGCTCACTTTCAACTTTGGGGCCCTTCTCCTCTTCCTGTGGATTTAGAGGTCGGGATCAAGTCCCAGTCTGACCACTCTTAGCTCAGGAAAGTCCGTTTGCTTCTTTGAGCCACAGTGTTTCCATCTGTAAAATGGGAGTGTGGGACCCACTGATCTCAACATGCAGTGACCGTGTAATTCATTGTCCCTCTTGGGGTGCTCCAGAGTGGAGTGGGGGCCCGACACTGGGACAGTCCCAGCAGAGTGGCCATATGTTCACCCTACAGATGCGATTCTTCCCGCTCCCCAACGCCCCCTCATGTTCGTGTTTCCAGTTCCAAGGACTGACCGTGGGTCCTGTCCTGGAGTCCCCTCTGTGCCGAGGGGGAGGGTGGCTCGGGCAGTCCGGGTGGGCGAGGCTGGCGGGGCAGCCAACAAGGGCCTGCACAGCACTTTCCATCAGAAGGGCAGGGACACCTGGTGACCTTCACGCTCTGTGTGAAATTTTGTCCCAGGATTATCTTAATTTGTGCCAACGAAAGGTGATGGAGTTTATGTTTTGAAACATTGCAAATCTGAGCCGCTCACAAGCTCCATCAGGTAATAAGGATTTTCCTTTTCTCTTTCTAAACAGGGGGACTATGAAGGCGAAAACGTGGAGTTCAATGACAGGAAGGTAAGTTGACTCAGGCGGCAGTGGAAGGTGGCTCTTCGGGGTCTGGAGTGGTCCCGGGGCAGGTGGGCCACGGCAGGGTCTCCCCCGGGGCGCTGGCTGCGGGGAGAGCAGCGGGCATCTGTCCGGGCACCACTTCCCTCCAGGTTTTCAGACAAGTCGGTGAACTCTGTGTATGTAGCTGCCTGGTTTTCCTTTTTCTCATTCTCGGAAGCATACTTGGTAGATGGTCCTAAATGTGAGGAAGGAAGGAAGGGATGTCCTCCCCGGGGCCTGCCCCTTCCGCACTGTCCTTCTGCCGCTGAACCCGCAGGGGTTAAAACTCTGATCTTACCAGACAACCGCAACCACGCCTGTGCCTCCAGCAGTCTCTGCTGGCATTTGGCCTCATCCCGCACGGCTCCGGGTAAATACACTTGGGCACCGCTGTGGCCAGGCCCACAGAGTCCCCAGCAGCACACTGAGGAAAGCTATTCGATGGGGTTCAGTGAAATATTTCTCAAACTCACCTGACATGGAACCCTTTTTACTGGAGATGTTACTGAGCTGGGGTCCCACAGAGCACACTTTGGGAAACACTAAGTGATGTTTTGTCCTTTGGTGGCTATTGCTAGTTTCCGCGCTCTTCAAGCGCCTCACTCCAGGCAGAGGGTCCCTGCTCCTTCCACCCGGCTCCCCAGGAAGTTTTGCCCCACTGGGGCATCTCCCCAGACAGCCACATGCTCTCCCCACCCCCACACGCTAGAAGGTCACTTCCTGCCCCAGCCCACCCCCGTGTCCACACCCGCAACCAGCTTCCCCCCCAGCTTCCACGTCCGCCCGCCGGGGAGCGGCCCTCTCTGGACCCTGCCTGTCCTGCCCTGGCCCCCACTGCTGACCCCTCTGCAGGTGGGGGGCCGAGTCGCCGCCCTGACAGCCTCACAATGGTGGCCTTGTCCCAAATCCCAGGGGCCAGGACCTCTGTGTATGGAATGTTCTTCATTTCAGCCTCCCTCCGGCCCCTCGTACATGTTTTTAAACCTTTGGTACTTGATACAACTTGCCTGCTGCCCGGGAACCCAGCTGAAGATACTATCTGATTTAGCACAAAATTACATATTTGGTTATTTTTAGTGTAACATCTGGCATTCGTCTGAGCCCCTGTGACTTGCAGAACTCCCCCATCCGATCCCATTGGAGAAGCACCATCCCCTCCATGGGCCTGCCCTGACCAGCTCTGGCCTTGCAGTCCAGCCCCCTGTGTCCCTCTGTGCCCCTCTGCCCCTTGGCTGATGCCCTTCCTTCACCTAGGAATGTGCTTTCCATGGACACCAGCAAACCCCTTCTGGCTGAACTCAGCCCTCTGAATCATGGGCCCTCTGCCCTGTCCCCCCAATATGCTGCAGCCACACTGGCCGCCTTTCTGATCTCAAGACCATTTGGCTGATGCCACATCAGTGCCAGGACTATCTCAGTTACTTATTCAAGAAATACTGGGCACTGCTGTGTGCCAGCACAGCAAGCACAGCTCCAGGTCTGTCCAGGCACAGCTGTTTCTCCTACCTGGAATGCTGCCCCCTCCCCACTTAATGTTATATCCCAGCAATGGGTACAAGGCCTGGCCCATGGAAGGTAGTCAGGGAGTAATGACAGATGGATGGGTGGATGGGTGGATGGATAAGTGGATGGGTGGATGGATGGATGGGTGGATGGATGGGTGGGTAGATGGAAGGGTGGATGGGTAGATGGATGGATGAGTGGATGGGTGGATGGATGGATGAATGGATGGGCAGATGGATGGATGGGTGGGTAGATGGATGGGTGAATGGGTAGGTGGATGGATGGATATGTGGGTGGATAGGTGGGTGGATGGATGGATGAATGGATGGGCAGATGGATGGATGGTGGGTAGATGGATGGGTGAATGGGTAGGTGGATAGATGAATATGTGGGTGGATAGGTGGGTAGATGGATGGATGGATGGATGGATGGGTGGATGGGTAGGTGGAGGAATGGATGGAAGAATGGATGGATGATAGGAGAGTGAATGGGTGAGCAGGTTGATGGATGATGGTAGATGGATGGATGGATAGATGGGTGGATGGATGAGTGGATGGGTGGATGGATGGGCAGATGGATGGATGGGTGGGTAGATGGATGGGTGAATCGGTAGATGGATGGATGGATCGATGGGTGGATGGATGATGGATGAGTGAATGGGTGAGCAGGTTGATGGGTGGTGGTAGTTGGATGGAAGGAAGAAAGGAAGGGAGGGAGGGAGGGAGGGAGGGTCAGATAGGTGTTTGGGTGCTAACTCAGAGCCTTGGAGAACTTCTCATCCTCTGGTCATGGCTCCATATGAAGTGGCCTGGTACTGAGTGTTTTACCTTTCTGGTGACACAATCTGTGGCTTTTCCATTATTGCTCCTGCAAGTGGCAAGCACCAGACCCCAGATACCTCACAGGACAGAAGGAAGAGTGCAGCCAAGGACGTATCTCTGTGCTGAGCGTGGGGGGTGGAGGTGGGATGTGTAAGGAAGAGGCATCCGGGCTGAGGCTGGGCACAGCCATAACATTGTAACCATCAGCCTGATCTGGGATCACAAACACCTGGGGGCCCTTGGGGCGAATGCTCCTTCCCTCTGGGCTGAGGGTGGTTTCAGATCTACACAGAACTAAACCCTGGGTGCCCAAGGGACACACTGAGGACTGTATTTGGACATGGCTGGAGGGTGCTCTGGCGGGCAGGGCAGTGGCTGCTTCCTCCTGCCAGGGCTCTGGAAGAGGAGGTCAGCTTGGGCCCCGTGGGGCAGGGGACAGCCAAGACCCCTCAAGAGGGGCTTGCTGGGGTCAGGGGGGTACTTACCCCAGCTGTGGGTTGAGGTCTGCTCCATTGCTGTGCTGGACTGGGTGCCACAGGGCCCGACCTGTAATTCATTCATTCATTCATTCATTCTTTCAACAATTACTGAAAACCTGTAGCCCGCCCCAGGCCCTGGTCGAGGCACAGAGGATGAGAAGGAGAACAAGATAGAATGGGTCTTCCTGGTGCCTCCATTCTAGGAGGACGGCACGGCGCCAGCACCTACTGTAACCAAGGGCTGTGGCAGTGCCATGCTGACCGCGTGGGCCCCGGCAGGATGTCCAGGCAGGAAAGACCCCAGTAGGTCGAATGGGATCCCTCTGGGGTCCAGGGGCTGGAGCCACTTGCCTGGCCTGGCTCTGCAGCCCATCCACCCGGTGCCCCGACGCCTCCCCCATGCTCACCCGGGCTAGGTGAGTCCTTGGACTTCTCCCAACAGTAACAGCAGCATCCAAAGTTTGACTTCTTTGCCCTGACAGTGCAGGGTGATTGATGCTCTCCTCTTGGCAGGAACAAAAGTCCAGAGATCAGGTGGTTTGTGTAGAAAGCTGGGGCGGGGCTGGGGGTGGGGTGTGATCTGTCCACCACACCTGTCAGAGGATGGTGGTGAGCCTGCCAGGGCCCTTCCCTGCCCGTGTAGGCCTTAGTCCTTTCTCTGTTTCTGCCTCTTCCTCCCTCTCTCCCTCTCTGTCTCTGTCGTTATCTCTGTCTTTGTCTCTCTGTGTCTCCCTCTCTGTCTCTCTCTCCTTCTCTCTCCCCCTTCCTCTCTCCGTCTCTGTCTCTGTCCCTCTTCCCAACCCCGCCTCTCCTCTCCTCTCCCTCTCTTCCTGTCTCCTTCCCTCCCTCCCTCCCTCTCTGTGTCTGTCTCCCCGACCCTTCCTCTTCCTCCCTGCTGCGTCTCCCGCCTGCCTGTTTTATAGACCAGTGACTTGGTTCCGGGGGAGGGGCAGGGGTGCAGGTTGGTGGTGCCGCCCTGCATTTCCAGAGCTGCAGTTCAGCGTCATCAGGGTCTGCTGGCTTAGACCCCGCTGTTTACACAGCAGAACTGCAGCCTTTCCGTCATCGTCCCCACAGCCAGATGCCCCGGTGCAGAGCAAGCATTCTGCTTTCTGCAAATCACTAACCCGCGTGAGCCGTCGGGTTTACCTGGTGCCTGGGAGGAAGGAGCATCCTTCAGTGTGAAGGAGGAGACAGGGCTGGCGGAGGGGTCTGCCCGGGACCACCCTGAGCTCCAATTCCTGGCCTCTCTCCCCTCAGAGACAGCCAGGGGAGGCCTGAGCATCCGGTCCCTCACCACCAGCGGCCGGCCTCACTGCTGATTTTTCAGAACCCGAATCCCACGGAATACATCCTGTGTGTGCTGCGTACAGAGGGACTTTAAATCAAGAGGAAGCTGCTCTTAGAGCAGAGCAGGCAAAACCCAGGGTTTTGACAGCCAGGTTCACTTCTAACTTATAAGAATGCACTTGGCCTTTCTGAGTTATCCTCTCCCCTGCTTTTTGGAGGCGTGTGTGTTGCCTTTGATGAAACGCAGCACTTGCATTCTCTGGAGCCCCAAGGAAAGGGAGGAATTCTCCCGAGGGTGATGTCCCGGCCCTGACTGCCTGGTCTGTGGAAGCTGAGCCCTCCCAGTGAGCCTCCTGCATGTCTTTGATTTTCAAGGACTTGCCTGAAAAAGTGTCTGTGTGTAGGAAGCTACCCCATTACCTCCGGTCTTCCCAGTCAGTGAGCGAGAGAGTCTTAGGCAGTGCGGGCTGCCAGAGCAAAACACCGCAGGCTGGGGACTTAATCAACAGAAATTTATTTTCTTACGGTTCTGGAAGCCAGAGGCCACTTTTGTTCCTGGGGAGGGCTCTCTTCCTGGCTTGCAGATAGCTGCCTCCTTGCTGTGTCCTCACGTGGGGGGCAGAGGGTGAGCTCCAGCCTCTTTCCTCTTCTTATAAGGACAGTAATCCTGCTGGATCAGGGTCCCACCTATCGTTCATTTCTAGGGGCAAATCCAGCCCTCGCTGGCCCCTCTGGCCGTTGCTGTCCTCGGCTGTGGGGAGGCCGGCAGCTTCGAGGTGCTGTGCAGTGAAACGTGGCCCATTTGCAAATTCCAGGAGTGTGCCCTTCATTGTTGAGATTGGGTGGGGGCAGTGATGGTGCACCCAGGGGTGCTGCTCCTCCCCATGTCAGTCGGGATCCCTGTCACACCCAGCCCCAGATGTCCCCAAAGGAGAAGCCCAGACACACTGGTTCTGTCAGACCCGAGACGTCTCACACCCATTTCCTGGCCTCCAGGGACTGGGAGCAGTGACAGCTCTGAGGGGTCCCCTCGCCCCTCACCCATGACCTCAGACTCGCGGTTTGGAGGTGCCTTGGCCCAGGGAACGGGCTCCAAGCTGAGGGGACGGGCAGCCGGCTTCACCCCTGGCCCCTGGTGGGCAGCTGCCCCCTGCCCACACTGACCGGTGCCCGCCGTGGGGAGGGTGCGCTGGCGAGCCCGGCCTGTGCATTAAGTTGATGAAGCCTTAACTACCCGCACACGTGGGATTTTTTTCCCCAGCAGTCCTAACACAGCGGCTTCCAATCCCCCAAACTCATTACCGTCCCTGCCGAGGCCTAGGGGGGATCCAGGCGCGTGTCGGTTCCATTTATTTCACTGAGCACTGTTAATCAGACAGCCCGTCTCAGGAGACAAACCTCACGCTATCTTTGCATCCCGTGAGGTTTTTTTTTTTTTTTTTTTAATTGGTGGTTTTGTGCCCTTTCCGAGAAATGGTTTGGTGTCCTTCCGCCTGCCCGCACTCAGCCAGCTCTCAGTACGGGCTTGTTGAATGAGTGAGTGATGTAGCTGTGGGCTGAGTCCCCGGCAGCCCTGTGTTCCGGGGAAGTCCCCTCGGAGTGTCACCTCTCTCCTCACCACTGCGTCTCCCCCAGCTCCTGTACGAAGAGTGGGCGAGGTACGGCGTCTTCTATAAGTACCAGCCCATCGACCTGATCAGGTAAGAAGGGCCCCAGGCAGGCCTGAGCCAAAGGCTGTGGGAATCGAGTCCCTAGTTCATGTTAGTCTATAAACGACCCTGTGCATTTCAACTGCCCCGAATATTCAGTACCTGGGAACCTGTTTGAACTTGAAGCACTTGTGTGGGAAGACCCACGGCCTCCCCGCAGGCCTGGCAGCCTGGGCCAGGGTTGGTGAAGCGGTTTATTCAAATTCCCCAGAGGACGGACTCTTTCCCTTCACGTCTGCTCCTAAATTCTCCACCTGGGCTGGCCCCACCGGGTGGCGGCATTTCCTGCATTGCGGTCTTGAGGGGAAGAAAAGAGCTGCCTCAAAATTTGTAAGAATTTGGCCTCTCCCGAGAGGACCTCTGTCCCCATGGGGCAGGAAGGAGGGGCGACCAGGTTAGGCAATGTGTCCTGTGGGGACTTGCAGGGACTGGGAGCCTCTGGTTGGCCTGTGGAAACGCATTTAAGCCATCAAGGTGCCAACGACGCTTAGCGTGAGGAGTGACTGGTTTTCTTGGCACCTCCATGCCGAGGTTCATTCCGGTCCTTACGCCGAACAGGACTCGGAGCCAACAGCCTCTGGGGAAATACATCTGCACCCACCAGCGTGGGCTGTCACCAACAGAAAGGCACCCACCTTCCTGGGGCCCAGAGGAGAAAGGGACAGGCATAGGGAAAGCAGAGGGCACCCCCGGACCTGATGGGGCGGCCCGAGCCCCCTCTCTGCCTCCTACTGGTGGCCCCAGTTTGAGTGAGTCCTTGCTGGGGAGGGGACCTGGCGTGGGGTACAGTGAGAGTCAGCTTGTCTCCGTCTGACTCTGCCCCTGCGGTGCAGGAAGTACTTCGGGGAGAAGATCGGCCTGTACTTCGCCTGGCTGGGCGTGTACACCCAAATGCTCATCCCCGCCTCTGTCGTGGGCATCATCGTGTTCCTGTACGGCTGCGCCACCGTGGACGAAAACATCCCCAGGTAGGCAGAGCCCCGCCCACGGCACACGCCCCTTCCCCGGAAGGCGTCCCTTTCCTGCGGCTCCTGCAGCTCCAGCGCAGAGTTCCCTGGGGCTCTGGCCTCTCACGCCATTCCTGCCCACGCACTCAGCGCCCGCCCAGCCTGTCAGGACCAAAGGCACCGTCCGAAGGGCTCAGTCGCCATCTAGAAGTGTGGCTGCCCTTTGGGGCGTGGTCATCCTAGGATATGCTTTATTGTCAAGACGAGACATAAATATCTGGCCCATTTTCATTGTTCAGAAGGTTTTTTGGGTTTGCTTCTTCCGTTTAATTTGTGGTCATTATGCGACCAGAAAATTCACGGCTTCCTTGCATGCTCAGGAAGCAAGACAGGTGAGTGTTTCGAGACCTCTGTGTGGGCTGGCGCTCAGGCGCTGTGTGGCACCTCCGCCTGCTCCGTCTTCTCAGTGGGGCCTGCCCACGTCCCCTCCTGTTGTCCCCGAGGCTGGGGACACATTGCAGGAGCAGGGCCGTAACAGAGGGTAGCATCACTCAGCGTACTCGGGCCTTTGCGTGTAGCTCTGGTCTGCCTTCCGCTGTGCACCAGGCACCTGTCACACGTAGGGGAGCTCTCGAGACCCAGGGCAGCCCAGCCCCATGGGTGGGGTGCAGTTCTCCGCAGGTGGCAGCCAGGACAGGAGTCAAGCGGTGCAGGTTTGAGAACTTCACCGGTGGTCGGAGCAGCCCCCAGCCTTCTGTGGTTGTGCCTCGACGCCCCAGGGCTAGCCCAGGGATAGCCACAGCCCACAGCCTTGGCAGGGACACTGCGCCGTTCTCCGTGTTTATCAAATTGCACCACCGGGGAAGTGAGACCCTAAAGGTGAATCGAGCTGGCCCTGAAAAGCCCCAGTGTATCAGTCCGTTATTTTCCTAACGACTCTGCCAGGCGTCTCCAAAGCAGCGCTAGAGTTTGGAAAATTCATCTGCGGTTCCGGCAAGTCTCAGCTGGGGAAGAACCGGCTTTTAGCACAGAAAGACCATATCCAGTCAATTTCTGTTGAAATGATGTTTTCACACATGAATAACACCTAAACTATTCCACCCCCGGAATCAAAGCTTTGCGGGAATCTGGCTTATCTCCCCTGGGTGTTATTTTGGTCCTTGGCTGGAGAAAACCTGTCCCTTTGTTTGCTGATGTGATGTGAGGTCACCGGTACTGGGGCTCAACTGTGGTAAAGATCAAAGTAGCCCAGACGTGGTGGGGATTTTAAGGCGACTTTTGGCTAAAAGAGCTCAAAGCTGGAGGGAAGTGACCAGTGAAAGGCGGGGAGTCCCCCTGGTCCCTGGAGGAGGCTGGGAGTCTCCAGCTTCCTTCCTCCTTCCCTCGGAGGGCGGCCTTGAGGCTCGGCCAGCCGGAGTGTGGACGCTCCTTGGTCGTGCCAGCTGGCTGGCCTTCCGTCACGTGGTCGGACATGCCAGCAGCAGTTACTCAGGATCCAGACACGGCGGGGCACAGACAAGGCCAGTGCCGAGGCCTCTGCCTGGTGTGCACACCCCGTGCCGTCCGTCCTCCCCGCCAGGGCTGAGGGGGCCAGCGCCCAGCCTGGTGCCACTGGCCCTTGTGAGAGACAGACCTCCCTGCCCTTTATCTGCACAGTGGCTGAAGGTGGTGAAGCAGGAAGCAGAAGGTTTAAAACCGGCAGGAAAAGGCTTCTGGCTGGTGGTGTTTGCTCTGGAAGCCGAGACTGGCCGGGAGGTGGGCTCGGGGGCCACAGGGCTCAGAGACGAGCAGGGATACTCCTGGGCCCTCCCTGTCCCCAGGCCTAGCCTTTAGGGCTCCAGGCCACCCTCAGGCCAGGTGGTCACTGTGGCCTTGGGCCACGTGCTGATCATGCAGGGGTGGCACTCCACCTGCAGGCTCCCTGGGAGAGGGTTGCAGGTCACACCCAGCTGGGGACGTCCTCCCTCATACCTCCTGTCCCCTTCTGCTTCCCTAGACAGGCCCTCAGAGGAGACAAGACTTAGTGAGGGTCAGGACCCCACAAGGCCAGCTCCCGGGCTTCTGTTTAAAATCACTACTGTCGCCAGGCATGTGGTTATCCCCTCAATAATAACAATGTGGGTGACCTCATGTGTGTCTGAGGTGTGCCAGGCCCTGTCCCAAGGGCGCCACACACATCGGTCTCTAATCCTCCTGACAGCCCAATAACATGGGTTCTTTGTTATCAACACCCCCATGCTGCAGACGGGAAAACTAAGGCACGAGGAGCTCGAGTCACCTGCCCAAGGCCACTCGGATCACAGACGCTGAGCTGAGTGTCAAACCCGTAGCTGGCCGGGCCCGGAGTGCACACTCCCTGCACCCGTGTGTGCTGCTCACCTGCCCCTCCCGGCATGCTCCCACATGCTCCCACGCACACACACACACCTCCCAGACACCCCGGACGGTGGCCTTGGCTGTGGTCAGTCCTTCCTTCATCTGTCCATCTTCAGTGCCACACAGGGCCTGGCACGTACAGTGCACACGTAATTGTTACATGAACGTTTAGCGACTGTTACAGAGAGCAGAGAATTGAGCCAGAGTGCCCACAGCGCTGGGCACAGAGGAGGGTCCCATAGAGCCTCACCACAGACGTTTATTAAACAGCACCTGCTGTGCACCAGTGCATGTGTAGACAGAAATTTAAAAGGTAAAATAAAAACAATAAACCACCCACTTCCACTCTCTCCCAGATAAGCATCCAACCTCTGGGAGTGAGCCTCCAGCTCCGAGCTGTGCCCACGGTAGCAGGAGGGAGAAGGTTCGGGGCAGGCCTGAGCTGGCAGGACCTTATTCTGACCCCCTCCTCATTTTCCAGAAAGGCCACAGGACTTGGCCAGGGTCGCAGAGGGCAGGCATAGCAAGCTAGGACCCGGGCTGGGCCACCCAACCTCAGCCGGCAGCCCCCCTCCCATGGCCTCTGGGCGGTAGGTGAGAGCCGTTCAGTGCCCAGGCCCTGAGACAGAGACCAGGGTTCAATTCCCACTCTGCTGTGTGGCCCTGAGGAAGTGGCTGTTCCTCTCTGGACTCATTATCTCATGTGTGGAGATGGGATTGTAACAGCCCACGGTGCTGGTCCAGGCCAGGTGGGAGATCCACGCAGGCCAGTGATGCGGCTGCTTCTCACACCACCGGAGGCTGCGAAGAATCGCTGTGTCTAGGATCAGCGGGCGAGAGTGCGAGTGCTGAGGAGGAGGAGGCGGGAGACGAGCCTGGGCGCTACAAGGCTCCGCTGTCCCATCCGCAGCCGCTGGTCCCAGCCTTGCCTGTCTGCTCGCTGCCCAGGACCCACCAGTGATCGCTGGAGGGCTGGCTGCCACCTGGGCTTCTCCTGGAGGCGGCCTGAGGACAGGCTGGGGGTGTTGCTCCCCAGTGTCACCCCAGAGGCGAATACTCTTGGCCCCTCTCCTGCCACAAAGCAAGCCTGGAGGGGGCCACATCCAGGGCTGGCTACAGGGGCTGCAGGGCCTCGCGCAAAATGGAAATGCGAGACCTTTGTCCAAAACCATCACACACTTTGAGGCGGCAGCAGTGGAGCATTAGCCCAAGTGTGGGGCCCCTCCGAGCTCAGGCCGGGGGAGCAGCACGAGTCACACGTGTGAAGCTGCCTGGGTAGGAAGGAGGGACGGGGCATGGCTGGCGCTGGCCTCATCGTGGCCACCAGGGCGGGGACCTAGGGGACCCTCACCAACCCCCAACTCGGGCCTGGCACTCCCTCCCAGCCCAGAGCGGCAGGCAGGCGGCGCTCTGTCGCTGTGGCCCGGCAACCGCAGACCCGCCCTCTCTTCCAGCATGGAGATGTGCGACCAGAGACACAACATCACCATGTGCCCCCTTTGCGACAAGACCTGCAGCTACTGGAAGATGAGCTCAGCCTGCGCCACGGCCCGGGCCAGCCACCTCTTCGACAACCCGGCCACCGTCTTCTTCTCCGTCTTCATGGCCCTGTGGGGTAAGCGGGGCCTCGGCTCGCTGGGTCCCAGGGCGGCAGTGACTCTGGGTGGTCTCCTGTACGTCCCCCGCCTGTCTCCGTGAAGTCCTCCGCAGGCAGGGTTTGCCAGGAACAAGCGTGGAGGTGGGGGCCGGTGGAAATGACCCCCCATTTTGTGCTCAGGTTACGAGGGTCTGCGTTACATCAAGACATGCAGAGGGGTTATTCTGAGCCAGCCCGGGGGAACCTGGGAGGGATGCTTTGCTCTGAGACACCCCAGGACCAGGGTTTCTTGGCCCAGGAAGGGCAGCTGATGTAGAACAGCGAGGCCAGCTCGGCTTCCTTCCCAGACCCCACACCCCGGAGGGAAAGCTGAGCTGGGCCAGGGCCTGGGCCGGCTCTGTTAGAGCCTCAGGGTGGCTCCACACACACATTCACAGGGAGCAGCTGAGGCCCAGAGGGAGCTGGTGGCAGCTGCCTGGGGTCACTCAGCTCCTGAGCAGCCACGGGGCTCCACTGTCCCCCACACCTAGGGCAGGCCCCTCCCCCTCCGGGAAGACTCCCTAATCTCAGCCCCCCTCATGCCCGACTCCAGCTTTGGGTGCATGGAGGTTGGTAAGTGGCGGGTGAAAGCATTTCTACAGGCGGTTTTGGTTGCGCAAACAGTACTGTTCCCACCTCTGTGGCCCCCTGTCACAGCCTTTGCCAGTTAGGGATTTGGGATTTGTGCAGTGGGCAGCCATGTGCTGAGCTGTCCCCAGGCCCAAGCACCACGCCGGGCACCCAAGCTCAGGCCTGTCTCCAGGGCTCCCGTCTGGTAGGAGATGGGGCCAGGCACAGGGAAGGGTGGGGACCCTTGGGGGAGGGAAGTCAGGGGGGCTGCCTGGAAGAGGTGTGGGGCCCTTGAGCTGCATTCTGAAGATTTTTGTCACACGTGGAGTTGTAGAGTCAGGGTCAGTGGCGGCAGAACCCCAGGAAGGGGGCCTATTGGCGTGTGCGAGAGAAGCCACTGGAAGCCTCATTGCGCCCCCCTTCCCTGGCCCTGTGAGTCCCCAGTTTGATCCCAGAAGTTCCCTCTTTCCCTGCTTAAATCTCTGGGAGGAATCCAGCCCCCAAACTCCCAGTCACTACTTCTCCAAGTAAAGGGTCTCCGATGGGAACAGACGTTTGGTAATTCCAGAAGCCCCCAGCGCTTGGCGTTGGCCGTCGCCATATCCCCACGAGTCCAGGAGGTGCCGTTGGGCTTGGCCGAGCGGTTTCATCAGAAGCACAGGAATATAAATTGCCAGCCCCACTCCCCGAACGTGAACAAAAGTTTTGAAGGTCCCTGGAGAAACCAGCCTTCAGGTCCTGCCCCTCCCCGAGTTCTGCCCTCCCTGGCATCATCTCAGGATTTGGAAAGATGCAGCCGTCTGAGGGCCCTGGCCCGCGTCCTTCTCTAAGCTGAGGCTCCAAACATGTCCTCCGTCGTGGGACTCCTCGGCGCCCTGCAGTAGTTCTGGGGTGCGTGGAGCCGGGCACCCCCCGCAGGGAAGCGCTTGGGTTTCAATTCCTCCTCCTGTTACGAGCACCGCCTGCCCCTGGGAGCTGGGTCTGGGGAAGGGAGCGGAGAGGCAAGGGAGCCCGGATGAAGAAATAAAACATCCCAGGCTGTACTTATCGTATTTCCAGCTCGACACACCTGGCAGTGAGAGGTCTCTGCACTAAGCGCCTGCAGTGGCTCTTGCTTTGGGAGCGTCAAAAGCTCCGTTGCAGTCTGGTCACTGCAAGAGCCTCTCACCTGGGCCTTCTCCTGGGAGTTCCTCCCTGCCGGGTCACCCCTGGAATTTGTCACCATCCTGGTTGTTTGGGGAAAGACCCAGGAGAGTCTGGCCCCTCGCCTGCGGGAGGCTCTGGGCCTGGCCCTGCTTTCCAAGTGGCAGAAGCTCTGGGCTTGTCACTTCCACTTGTCTGAGCAAAGAATCTGGGCCTGAACGTCTAAAACCCAATGGTTCTCAAACTGGGTCCCACAGGCCTCTGCCTGGCTCCCCACCAGATAAGAGGTTTAAGCCAGGACCAGGGTTGAGGGGAGAGACGTGCCTGGCGCCCAGCCCACACTCCCCGACCTCAGAGTGACTGTTGTGAAATCCTTTTTTTTTTTTTTTGAGACAGAGTCTCACTCTGTTGCCCGGGCTAGAGTGAGTGCCGTGGCATCAGCCTAGCTCACAGCAACCTCAAACTCCTGGGCTCAAGTGATCCTCCTGCCTCAGCCCCCCGAGTAGCTGGGACTACAGGCGTGCGCCACCATGCCTGGCTAACTTTTTCTATATATGTTTTTAGCTGTCCAGATAATTTCTTTCTATTTTTAGTAGAGACGGGGTCTCGCTCTTGCTCGGGCTGGTCTGGAACTCCTGACCTCGAGCGATCCTCCCCCCTCGGCCTCCCAGAGTGCTAGGATTACAGGCGTGAGCCACCGAACCCAGGGGGGCCTCCCTGGCCTCACCCTAGTCCCAGCCCTAATTTAAAGAGACATCAGTCCTTTTGCCCATTTTACGCTTGAGGCTTCTGTGTAGCTGTATGGGATGTCAAGACGGGAGTTCCTCTGCTGAGGTTCGAAGCCTCAGCTGGAGCCCACAGCCCTCTTTTAACAAGCAGGGACCCCGGAGACAGCAAGGAGGAGGGGTGTCCTGGCAGTGGTCGTGGCAGCGATAATCACGCGTCAGTGCTCCCACGGGAGCTGCGTCCTGACCCCTGAGGACGGCCGGCCACGGGCCGCGCGCTCGGCTCCGCGGTGCGAGGGTCTGGGCAGGCCAGGGCGGGGGAGGCGGTTCCAGTTGGAGCTGGAGACGGACACGTGCAGAGATAAGCATGGCCGCGGGACAAACGCGGTCATCTCTCTCCGTGGGCAGAGGCGTTCGCTCGGCTTTCCAAACGAGGCTGAGAACGGGAGCCGGAGGTCACCAGCTCAGCTGGTCACGCGGAGACGTCCAACGCGAGCTCTGTGCCGGGCTGGGCCGGCCAGGGAGGGGCGAGCGCCGGTGCTGGGTTCAAACCTAGCCGCAGAGCACTGGGAGGTGATGTCTGTGCGTGGCCTGAGGTCACGTGGCTTATGGGCAGATTCCCAGCTCCATGCTCTAGCTCTGGGTGTTAATTTGGGGATCAGTTGTGTTATAAATTTAGAAGCGGTAGCTCCCAGTCGCTGAGCTGAAGCGTGTGTGCCCACGCGCCTGCCTCCACCCCGCCGCATCCCCGCGCCTGGGAAGTGTCCCCGTCTCATGGACAGGAAAGCGAGTCTCCCCTGGCAGGGCCAGGACCTGAACCCACGTCTCCCTGGGCCCGAGCTCCCTCCACAGCCTGCCACGCCTGCCTCTTGGACACGTGTCCATTGGGAGCCATCTCCCGACACCCTCCAACCTCCGTGAGTCCCAGAGACCTCAGCACAGGGGGGTTCCTCCTGGCCTCCCCTCTCTGACCTTGGCCTGGAGGTGCTGGGGTGGGGACACGCCTGGTTGGGCACCCATTTCCCTGCTCCGAGCTGGGAAGATTCTCCCAGCTGGGCTCGTTTTGTGCAGGCTGCTGGCTTGGTGGTTTGGCCCAACCTGGTAACTGAGCCGGACTGGCCACATAGCAGGATGGTTAGATATAGTCTAGCGGTAACGGAGCCGGCTCCTGGGCCCGGCTCAGGTTCAAATCCCAGCTCTGTCACCTGCCAGCCCTGCGATCTCAGGGGAGTTTCTTCTCTCTGGGCCCAGGTTCCCCATTGGTAAATGGAGACAGTAACAACACCTACCCTGCAGGGTGGCTGGGAATGCGGACGTCTCACTGGCTGTTACGAGTGAGCCCTTGCTTTCTAAGAATTTGAAAACACAGCCCAGGCCCTAGAGACTGAGGCTCATAACCTCTCACCTTGTGCCCGGGGACCTCTGTCAATCATGTGCCTTCATCCCCTTTGCAGCGCCACCGTGTGCCAGGCATGGTGGTAAGCCTCTCGTGTGTACTGGTTCATTCACCCCCAAAGGTGGCACCTAGCGCTATCACCCCATTTGGCAGATGAGCACATCGGGGCAACTGCCCCAAGCTTACACAGCTAATAAGAAGCAGAGGCAAGGCTGGAACCTCGGCATTCTGGTTCCTGAGCCCCAAACACTGGGCAGCAGGTTCTGCTCCCTCTACCTGCATCCCTGTCTCTGGCTGGCCCGTGAGCATAGCACGTGCCTTGCGTATTCCTGACTGCATTTCCTCAAATGTGTTTTCTCCCTGTCTGTCTCCACGAAAACAGGCCTCTTTCACCTCCTGACTTGCACCAAGGACTGACTATGTGCCAGGCCCTGGGTGAGGAGCGTTGCACAGGCTCTCTGAGTAATCCCCACAACAGCCCCAGAGGCAGGTTGTGTTGTTTTCTCTGATGAGGACCCCGAAGCACAGAGAGGTTAAGTGGTTTGCCCAAGATCACACAGCTAAGAGACCCGTTAACAGATGTCACAGATCCGCACCCTGGCCTGTCTGCCTCCAAATCCAATTGAGTGTCCTGGTCCCACCTCCCGTCAAGACGTTCCCGAAGCCCCTGTTATGTGCACTCTTGGGGGAGCAGAAATTTGTCATGAGCCAGTAGTGAGGGGTGCGGAGGCGAACGCTGCTGAGCTAGCCTGTCCCCACAGGGCTGCGATGACAGTCATTAAATTCCCTGCACCCTGTGGGACGAAGCCAGCTTGCTCACCTAGCGGTTCTGTGTTGAGCACTTACTACTCTGCACCCTCAGTGCACCCCTCCCCAGCAGAGGGTGGCCTCCTCCCCGAAGCCGGGAAAGGGGCAGATCTGTGCCTGGTGACTCAGCCGGAAGTTTCTGTTGTTTGTCTCACGCCTCCCCGGCTCCACTTCCACCGTGGGATACACAAATGCCTCTGTCAAACAGAGAATCAAGTGCAAGATCTGTCTGCACGCTGCCACGCAGGGGAGGGGAGAGTCACGGAAAAGCCAAACCGCTCCCCTGAAGCACTGGCTCTGGAGAAAAGGGATTTGTTATAAATGGAGACAGAAATGGCAGGGAAGGGCCTGCTGGCCCAGAGGTACCTGGGCCGTCCCACTGCCCGCCCACTGCAGGGCAAGGGTAGCCGTGAGAAGACAAAGCCTGTCCCTGGGCCCTTTTCACACTAGCTGTCAAGGGCAATTAGCAGAGATCTCTTGTTGTGTTTTTTTAATCCCTTATTCAATTATTTGTTCTTTACTCTCAAAGGGATTATTTTCCCTCTGCTGTTTCTTCTCCCCTGCGTCCTTTCTGTTCCTACCTCCAGCTGTTCACGTTGCTGCTCCCACAATGGCAGAGAGCAGCAGGAGCCTGCCACTGCCTGGCAGCCGGGAGCCTGGCTGTCAACGCCCTCAGGGGCTTGGGCTGGAGTGTGGCGGATGAATCACCTGCAGCCCGCTGTTTTAATCTCTGCTTCCACTGCCGGGGCTCGGCCTTCCTGAGCTGGCATGCTGGTCCCAGAGACCTGGGCTTGCTGCTGCCTGGGATTTCTGACATTTGAAAGCCTTCAATAAGATGTCACATTAAGCAACTTTGAGCCCTATTTAGCTATTAGCTGGGATCAATTTTCTGAAATTATAGCATAATAATGGGGTTTTAGCTGCTTGTCAGTTCGACACAGAACAAAGGAGTTTATTTGATTTGAGCCCGGTCGCAAAAAGCTGGAGAAAGACGGTCCCAACTTTAATAAAATGTCAGAGATGTGATCGGAGCCCCTCTCGGGGGCCGTGCCTGCGATTTTGAATGGAATTGACAGTCACCCAGCTGAGCCACGCCCAGCCAGGTGGGGAGGCTGGCAGGGTGCAATTGTCTGCTGGAATTAAACTTGTTCAGGGGACAAATACACAGGGTGCCAGTGACTCAGGGTGGAAATGAAGGGCTGGAGGCCTCTGTGCCGCACCCTACCCCGCCCCGTCTCCACTGTGGACTCCTGTGGGGTGAGAGTTCTTCCACCCGCCACTCCCCAGAGACCCACCTCTGACCTCCGGGTCGTGGAAAGGGAGTGTGCCCCGTGTCGGGAGCCGGGCGAGTGCGGGGGCCTCTGATCCCAGGGGGTGTCTTAGTCAGCCTGGGCGGCCGTCACCGTGCCACAGTCTGCCGTTGTGTGTTCTCACGGTTCTGGACGCCGGGAGTCCATGCTCACGACACCGGTGATTCGGTGTCTGGCGAGAACCCCGTTCCTAGTTCCTAGATGGTACCTTCTCGCCATGTCCTCACGTGGTAAAAGGGACAAGGGAGCTCTTTGTGGGGTCCCTTTTACAAGGGCCCTAATCCCTTTCATGAGAGCCCCACCCTCATGACCTAATCACCTCCCCAAGGCCCCACCCCCTAATACCATCACTTTGGGGGTGAGGATTTCAACATATGAGTTTTGGAGGCACAGGAATATGTGGTCTATAACAAGTGACAACAAGAAACTAATGCACCAGATAATTAAATACAATATATAGCATGACGTGCATCTTAGCTCAGGCTGCTATAAAAAGTACCACAGACTGGGCGGCTTAAACGGCAGACGTTTATTTCCTGCAGTTCTGCATGCTGCTGAGAAGTCCAAGATCAAGGTGCCAGCCGATTCAGCTTTTAGACAGCCACCTTCTCGCTGAGCCGTCACATGGCAGGGGGAGACAGAGACAGAGAGCCAGCTCTCTGTGTCTCTTCTTATGCGGGCACTAATCCCACCGTGGGGCTCCACCCTCACGACCTCATCTAACCCTAACCACCTCCCAAAGGCCTCACCTCCAAATACCATCCCGCTGGGGGTCAGAGCTTGAACATGAATTTTGGGTGGGACACAATGCAGTCCCTAGCACAGGGTCCCATTTGAAGGAGGGGAATGGGCAGGGACCCTACATCCACAGTCCAAGGCAGGATGTGCCCCTGCTCTGTGGTCGTGTGACTGAGCCCTGCCTGCATCCCAGGGCCAGTGGGCTAAGAAGTGGGTGGCAGAGGTTTGGAAGGTGAGACCCCCACCAACAAGGAGCATGGACCTCACTGAGGACATTCACTGGCCGGCTGCAGAGCATGTTGTAACTAGCTTACAAGACAGATATTAATAGAAGATTAAACCAAACGAGCATCTAATGAAGTGTCCGGAGTTGTGCAGAAGCAGACACGGCGGAGGTCCTTGCAGCGAGCCAGGTCTGAGAACAGTCCCGTCATGCCCTTGCCCTGAGCACTGCCTGTGAATTAACTCACGGAGACCCCGTGGTGGGCCTCTTGGGCAGGCAGGATTAACAAGCCCATTTGACAGATGTGGAGACTGAGGCTGGCCGAGGTGTGGGCAGGTGCCCAGGTGATCAAATCACCCTGGATCTGACCCCATGTGGATCCAGAGTCCTTCACTCACCTGCTGCCTCTGGGCACCTCTACAAGAGGGTGTTTGTATGCCACTGTGTCGTGACAATAACCGTTGGAAGGAAGAAGGATTATAGCTCAACCACCTCTCTCAGCCCTGGCCTGGATTCTCTCCCCCTCTCTGTGTTTTGTGCTGAACTGCCTTCCAGGCTCCAGAGTTCAGGGTGGTGGTCTTGTCTCTCTGGTCACCTTGTAGGACTGCTGAGCCAAAGGCCATTTCTTCATTGAGCACCTGGTCCTCATGTGGGTCGGAAGCCACCACCCCTGGTCCCAGCTGGTCTTGGCGTCAAAAGGCCCGGGTCCAGGTTTCTGGCCTTTATTAATGAGTTACTTGACTCCTCAGAACCTCAGTTTATGTGCCTGTAAAATGGAGCACATTGTCTCTGCGTTCAGGGGTTCAGGGGTAGGATCAAAGGGGACCGGGCATGAGAAAGCACCAAGGCCAGCCCCGATGCCAGCTCGACATTGTGTAATGTGTGTGTGCTGTGTTTGGCACAGTGGCAAGGAGAACCGTGACTGGGAACCTCAGAGGGGTGCATTTGGAACCCTGTGAGCCCGCTGCCATCCCCGCGGCTGTTGTAAGGAGGGAGGGCTGCATTGCGGGATGGATGGATGCTCGGTTTTCTTCCTGCCTTTGCTTAGCCAGTAGAAGGTGGTTTTTCTCACCACTCATGATGTCCACCTTTGAGGACCGTCCCCCAGGCTCTGCGTGGGCCTTGATGTCTCCCTTCCTGCTGGCCAAGCCTGGACTCCACAGCTCCAAAGCAGGCATGGCAAACTCAGTGCCACAGAGTCCAGGCGATAGGGTGTGGTGGGGTCTGTGGCCAAGTGGAGAAGGCATGCCCGGATCTTGACAAAGGCATGATCATTGCTGAGCCCCAGCCTCCTGCTGCCAATGCTTCTGGCTTTTAAAGGAGAAGCAAGGACTTCATACTTTCATAAAATGTCTTTATTTTTTAAACATGGCTGAGCCAAACAAGCCGTGTCTATGTATCATCTCCACCTCCCCAGCCTTCCCAAGTTATATTCTAGGCTCCAGTCTTGGTCCTCGTCAACCTACAGATACCCCTGGGCCAGGGCCCTTGTATATATTTTAAGACACTCAATAGTACAAAGTCTGGAGCAAAAATACCTGGGTTTAATATGAACTGCCTAGCTCTGTGACCTTGGGCAAGTTACTTAACCTCTCTGTGCCTGTTTCCTCATCCATACGACGGCATGCTCTAACAACCAGACTTATTATGACTGTGACTATCATTTCCTTAATGAAAATCAAGTATCTATGCAAAGTCAGTCCAGCAAAAGGGTTCAGTGAAGACTGCGTAGTCAATGGAATTAGGCTGCTGTTCACCTGCCATTGACCTTGGGCACAGCGCTCAACCCTCTGAGCATTAGTGCCCTGGTTCGTAAGTTTACATGTGGAAATAATCCTTCCTGCCTACAGTCACCGCGAGGAGGCTAACTGGTGCCTGTGAAGTGCTAGTGCTGTGCATGGCACCCAGGTCCTCAGGACATGGTAGCTGGTGGCATCATGCCCAAGCTGGCGAGTGGAGGCGGGGTGAGCCGGGGGAGGTCTCTCCCATCTCCCTCTGCTTCCTGGGGCATCCCTGGCGGGGACCCTGCCTTCTCCCGCTGAGAAGCCCACCCTCCGCAGTCCTAGCTGCCGCTGGGCAGCTCCAGGCTCTGGCTCTGGCATTGGCTCTGAACACCTCCTGTTCTCCCGCCTCCCCAGACAGATGCCAGCGCCTGCTGCTGATGACCTGGGTGGTCTCACCACCCCTGCTTGGCTTTCTGCTCTCCATTCTGTGTGACGGATTCCTGGGATTAAATGACCCCAGTTTGAAAGGCCTGGTTCCTGTTTGTGTCCTGACTGGGCCTGGCTGGTGCAGCCGTCTGTGCTTAAAGCGTGTGCGTCGTGGACAGACACGTGCGAGCTCGGGGGGCCCTGGTTTCACCTCGGCTTGACGGGCAGGGGGCATGTTCTGCATAGACAGGAGGTGCAGACCCACGACTTGCTGATTCCAAAGCCTTTGTTCTTTCCGGCCACGCGTGGCCTTCAGCTAAGCACCACATTTGTGAGTCCACACTGGAGATTCCCAGTCGCACATCTCATTTTATTTCCACCACAGCGCCACCGCTTACCAGACAAGCCATTCCATCCACTGCGCCTCAGTTTCCTCCTCTGTAAGATGGGGGTAAATGGCGCCCACCTCCAAGGATTACTGTGAGGTTTGAGTGAAACTACACTATGCGCTTAGAACAGTGGCACATACGGCTCGAGAATCTGAGCCCTGATTCACTCTCGGACCGTCCTTCCCACTCCCCCGGCAGCCTCGGCTGATGTCCTCTGCGGGGGACGCGTTAGTGCTAGACACTCAGCCAGGTGCATCTCCGTTTGCAAGTTGTGTACTCGTGAGAGTCCTTCATTTGTGCAGTGCGCACCTGAGCACCTGTCTGTGCTGGGCTCCGGTGGGGGCTGCGGGCACGGCTGAACAAGGCCCCATCCCTGCCCCCCACACTAGGAGGGCCACAGTCATGGGACAGGGATCACAATGGAAGGTGGCACTGCGAGCAGGAGGGGTCCCAAGAGGCATTGCTATTTTTCCTCACACTGAGGAGTATGATCAGTGGCTTCCTGGAGGAGGCGGCATTTGAACTGCGTTCTGTATGTTGGGAATAGGAGAAAGGATGTAGCAGCCTTGGCCCAGCCCTTGTCCTTTCTGACCTCAAGGCCCCCACCTGTGAACCAGGGTCCCCGGGAGCAGCGGAAGAGGGTGGTTCAGGCACTGGCTCTGGGGCTACCTGCTTGCCCCTCGCTGACTGGCTGAGGAACCTTGGCTGGGACATGGTGGCCCGAGGCCTTGGTTTCCCTATCTGTAAAATGGGGGAACGATGGTCCCTGCCTGACAGGGTTGGTGGAAGGGCCGAGCAAGTTAAGTCATGTGAAGTTCTTGGCCCCGCATGTCATCCTTGCTCACCAAGTGGCACTGAAGATGGGATGCCTTTATGTCACCGGGAACTTCTCAGCCCCTGACTCTGCTTTTGCTCCCTGCCCGCAGCTGCCACCTTCATGGAGCACTGGAAGCGGAAACAGATGCGGCTCAATTACCTGTGGGACCTCACAGGCTTCGAGGAGGAGGAGGTCAGTGGGTTTGGTCCTGTGCATGCCCCACTGTCCCTCCACGTGCCCTGCCCCTGCCCCTGCCCTCCCCAACACACACGGAGGCCCAGCGGCGTAAAGGGCTCTTGGTCCAAGCCTAGGCGAGGTCGCTCCCCTCCCGCTTCTCAGTTTGTCTCCCTGGCGTTCCAAACACCCTCAGTTGCCAGGGCGACAGTTTTATGTCTGCTAAAGTGTTTTTGATCTCAGTGCTCACAGAGACACGCCACCCACCAGCGTGGTCTCGGACGCATTCCAAGGCTCACCACGCTGACCTCATTGCGTCTGGGGCTGCCAGGCTGTTGGCGCAGCCCATGGGTTTGGGGAGGGAACAGACGCTGCCCAGGGGTCCCCGAAGGCGGCCGTGAGCCTTTGCCTGCTCAGGTGCCAAACCCACGCTCCTCGGAGCCAGCTCCCTGCCTGCAGCCGGGCGTGGCTGAGAAGCAGGAGCGAGTCCCCCACTAACACGGAGGGAAAGCCAGTGCCGCACATCTCCGTGCCACAAAGAGAGGGACAGTCCGTACCAGCTGGCCACTGGGATGCCAGGTGGACCGCTCGCCCTGGGATTCCCCCAATTGCCAACTCCAGCAGGAATTCCCTGTGGGATATGTGGGAATGAAAAGGCACGACAGTCCCTGCAATTAGCCTTGGCACAGAGCAGAGGTGACCTCATGTGCTTGCCGTTAGGTGTGGCCACGCTGACCACTATTTAATTTTATAAAACATGCTCACTTTTTAAAGAGAAACCTCTCACACATTGTCATTGCAATGTGAGAATTTATTTCATCATTTTCTCTGGGACCAGGCTGCCCAAGTTCCATCCTGATTGGGCACCTCTCTCACTGTGTGACCTGAGGCAAGTTGCTTAACATCTCTGTGCCTCAATGTCCTCGCTTCTCAAATAGGCACTGAGGAATAGTCCTCACTTGATAGCTTTTTTTTTTTTTTTTCGGGGAAGTCTCCATGGGTAAATAGATACAGATCGCCGAGCGCGGGGCCCCGCACGCGGTACACGCCCCATACGCGGTCGCCCCGAGCCACTGCTGGGCCACACTCATGCTCACCCAGTAACAGTCTCAATCCTCTTCCACAGCGGGCCCCTTTATTCTGTTTCACAAATGACCAGACCGAGATCGATGTGGCCTGTCCATCGGCACGCAGGTCTTCAGGGACGGAGCCGGGGACGGAACCCGGAGCTCTGTCCTCATGGCAGGGTTTGGGGCAGCTGCCTCTCTGGGTAGATTCTTTCCTTGCTGTTTCAATCAGAAAGATTCATATAGAACAAAAAGCGTCACCACCTTATTTTAGAAGTCGATTCCTATCCTTTCCATGGGGACCAGCCCCCTTCATTCAGCCCCTTGGGGACCCATCCCATAATCTCCTAACCTGGACTACTTGGGGGTGGCGTCCAAAGCCACTGGGCCTGTGGCCCCAAGGGGCCTGAGTTCCCCAAAGTGAGCCACCCTTGTGCCCCCTGTGGCCGACCAGGGCCTCTCTAGGGAGTTAAAGTCCTCAGGGGGGCTGCCCCCCACATGTCTGAACCCCAGGTTTGGGCACTCACAGCAGAAGGACGCTCCTGCCCAGTCACTGGCCTGTGTGCTCCTTAGTGGAGTCTAAGACATTTCCGCCTGGCACTTGCTTAGAATCTCCAAAAACACGGGAGCTACAAAAGCAGCAGCCCCCGCAGCCACCCCAATGCAGCAGTGGCCTTCAGCAGACCCCAGCGGCACCCCCACCCCAGCCCGCTCCGCGTGTGCCCATTCACCTCACCCTGGTTCTTAGGGAAATTGTCTCTAGCGGATGGGTCCTATTTCGTAAAAACAACATAAGTAATGACATCTTTGTTTTTTTGTTTTTACTCTTCTGATTCCCTGAAGGAGGCTGTTAAGGTTTGGAATTTTTTGTCACTCCTCTATCTTCGCATAGCCTGTCTCCCTGGGAGGGGGACCTTCTCACGCACCTAATCTGTCTGTTTCTACCGTGCAGTTCCCTGCGGCTCTTCCACCGCGGGCGGGGTCTCTGCTTTCTCTCCCACCTCTGGGTCTCTCTTAACCCATTCTTCCGTTCCAGTGCCCTTCACTGACCTGCCCTGGGCTCCCCCGAGGCCTGGCACCTCTGGGCTGCCCGCGCTTGCTGACTCTTACTGCGCCTCTTCCGACCCCTCGGCTCCTCGGTGGACTGTCTCAGGGCCAGTTCACGGCTGGCTGTTCCCTGCAGCCCGGCTCAGGCTGATCCACCCCAAGGACACAGAGGCCAGATTCTGTTTCCTTCCTGATGGGCCGGGGCTCCCAACAATTGGGAGAATCCTGGGTCAGTATCCAGGCCAAGCACGGGGGCTTTCAATTGGAAATATTACCAGCAGCCAACTGTGAACTGGCCCCAAAGGTGCCCGAGGCAAATACACAGGCTGATTTGCCACGAGTTCTCTCACGTGAGGGTCTCTAACTCACAGGGCTCCGTTCTGGCTTGGTTTCTTTCACAGGATCATCCCAGAGCCGAATATGAAGCCAGAGTCCTGGAAAAGTCTCTGAGGAAAGAGTCCAAAAACAAAGAGGTACGGTGGCCCCTGGCAGTCAGCTTTCCCTGCAGTACAACAGGGTGGACCAGGGCTCAGCCCAGATAATAAACAGTTTAGGTTCTGTAAGCCTGTGTTGCAACTATTCCACTCTGCCATTGTAGCATGAAAGTAGCCGTAGGCAATAGGTAAACAAAAGGGCCTGTGTTCCAATAAAACTTTATTCACAAAAACAGGCAGGGGGCCAGATTTGGCAGAAAGGGTGTAGTTTATCAAATGTGCTATTTCTATCTCCTTGATGTAACCTGAGGGTGATGTCCAACTTCAGCAAACATTTTGCTTTGAGGCTTTTTGGTGGTACGCATAACAACAGTCCTGTGTGCCCCCTCATGTTCTATGTTAAATGATGAAATGGAAGCGTTTGCCAGACCAGGGTCTCTAAGCAAATGGCCAACTCCTTGTTTCACTCAGAGTATAAGAGTGAGGGAAAGAAATGTCTCTGTGATGTCCCCGAGGCCATCCTCACTTTGTAATAAATGCCTTTCTTTTTCCTCAAACCTCTCGTTCAAATGGACAGTCATGTTCACAGCCTGAATTGTCCCAGACCCCTAGAGGTGCTTGGCCACTTTGTTCATGGTGGTTTTTCACGTGACCTGGGACGGGCAAGCCTGGAGCCCTGCTGGGCCCTGCCAGCCTGCGACGGGATTGGGGACAGGTGAAGGATGCTCTTCCAGGTTCCCAGACTTTGCTGTCACATTTGTACCCTCAGACTCCAGGACTGAGGAGGACAAACCCCTAAGTTTCTCTTTCCTTGTCTGAGGTGCCAGGGGACGGAGCTCGCTGGTTCCAGGTGGCCAGGGGTCACAGTTGCCATAATCCCATCCAGAGGGCAAAGGGGGTGCTCCAGGAAGCCCCCCTGAAAAGCCCAGCTCCTAGAACACAACGCAAATCCACGGTACAGCCCGGTCCTCCCACAGTCAGGGAGGAAGTGCACCTTCCTGAACACCCTTAGAGTCTGAGCAGGGTTTGAGGGCAGGAAGAACTTAACCACAAAAGCAGGAGTTGTTGCCCTAAAATAAAGAGACCGTCTGACCAGGTTAACAGATCAGCCCGTGGCACGCTGCCTTCTGAGCGGCGCCCGGTGCCTTTGAACTGTCCCCAGCCCCTCTGGCCCTGCCTTCCTCCTGGTGTAGCGCGAGGCCTGGACGTCACTGCGTCTGAGACCCGAGGGCCTCCGTGGTGTTTTCAGGGCAGCGTCCCCAGCTCCAGGCCTGGGTCAGGATGTCTCAGGAGTCAGCGTGGGGCCCTCAAGAGTCCACCCTGTGGCTTGGTGGATGCACCTCTCAGAGTGAGCGTGGGTGGGTATTTCATTCCTTCTTTCGGGGCAAAAGGCAGCGTGGCACACGCCCTGCCCGTTTAAGGAAGGGGCTTAACCAAGCCGGAACACCGGATCTGGGCAGTGGGTGCCGGAAGCCACCTTTGGGACACGTGGTCCCTCTGCCTCTGTGGCTTGGTTTTGGCCCGACCCCTTTGATCACGCCAGAACAACAGAGGTACCGGGTTTATTTCTGCGGGGCTCAGATGGGGGCCCCAGGCCCTGCCTGCTTCTGGCGGGCCATACCCCTTATTTTCTCCTTCCTTTCATTTCGCTCGCAGCGGCTGCTTTTTGGTTTTGATTTTTCCTCCAGCTATGGCACGAAATTGGTTTATTACAAAAAGATCCACCACTTACTTGGCACGTTACCCTGGGCTTCTGGGTGCGGCTTCCTCCATGCCGTTATGAGATGCTCGTGGCAACCCGTGTCCTTGCACAGCGCGTACCGCTGAAATCCCCGCAGCCGTCTCGGGCGACAGGCCGTGACGGAGCCCAGTGGCGCGTTCACCCTGGAGGCTCTGTCTCGAAATCCTCGGTCTCCTGTTTCCGTGACCTTGGTGGCAGCCTTTCCTGTAGACGGTGGGTCTCCGCCGTCTCCTGTTTGTCTAAAACACCCGGAGCCCAGGTCGGCCTCGGCAGCGCGCTTTCGAGTGAGCCCGCAGAGGGGCCTGCTGCCTGGGGGGTGTCGCCCCCGGCCGGGGTCCCCGGCGCCTCCTCATGCTTCACCGCATGGTGCTCTCTTCCCCCACCCGCCCTCAGAAGCGCCGGCACATTCCAGAGGAGTCGACAAACAAATGGAAGCAGAGGGTTAAGACAGCCATGGCGGGGGTGAAATTGGTACTTCTCTATTTCGGGGGCATCTCGAGTCTTGACTGTGCGCAGACAATCCGAGTCGATTGTGTTTCTCCTCAACAAGCTCTGTTGTATTTTATTTTTAACATTCACATTCGTGTTTCTCTGCCTTCCTTCCGCACCCAGTGAGCCCCGACGTGTGTTGAGATGTCACTGCATGGCTATGGTGGGTCCGTGTGCGGGGGTGGCCCTGGCTTTCTTTGGAGCTCGTGGAACATGCTTGTCACAATTGCCTGCAGCGGGTCTTGGTTTTCTCGTTAACACGCATGCGACCCACCCCTGGAATGAGTGGCCTCCATGTAACGTCCGTGACGGCTTCCCGTGACAATGTGACACATGCATTTCCTGTTTAAAAACCCACTCCCATGGGAAACATCCCCGGCAGTGACAGCTCCTGCCTGAGGGATCTCCGGACCAAGCCACCCTCAGGCCCCGAGAGCCTCCAGGCCAGTGTCGCTGCGGGCTGTGTTGCTACGCAGCAGACAACGTCTTAACTTGTAATGCTGGTTGCTTGTTTCGACTTGCTCCACGGAGGGAAAATAACTATTATGGTCTGGGTGGCAAATGGCAAAACACCTTAGATCTTCTTGCCCTAAAAATGAGACTTTCAACCGAAGAAATGGACTCCAGATACAGGCCTCCCCCAGACGCGGGTCTAACAGTCCTTAGATGGCAGTGGACAGCACTGCGCCCCGGACACCAGGGAGTCACGCTTTTAAACAGCTGTAACTTCCATTATTACATAACATTTCCTAGGTGATAAGGCCCGGATGCTTCTTTGAATGCTAGACATTCACATGGGCTTGTTACCTGCAGGCATTCTGTGAGGTTTTTCTGAGTGTTTCTGTTGTCCAAGTTGTCCACAAGTACGCACGTGTGGGCACACACACACACACACACACACACACACGCGCGCGTACACACACAGACTTGTCTCCCCGCAATGGTTCCGCGAGTGACCCGCTCTGTTTTGTGTTATAGACAGACAAGGTGAAGCTGACCTGGAGGGACCGGTTCCCCGCCTACTTCACCAACCTGGTATCCATTATCTTCATGGTGAGTTCTGCAAGGCTGAGGTGGGAGGAAATCTCCACAAGGAGGTGACCGGCGCCCACCGGACCGGGTTCAGCCTTGGACGCTGCGGTCACCCTAGGCCTGGTGGTCCTATCTCCTTGGGGCAGCGGGTGGGCAGGGGAGATTCCAGCACTACCCCTAGGGTGGGAGGGGTCAGGGTTCCAAAGTGACCCCCAGGGGGGCCGTGCATGCCCTGTGGGGACGCGAGATGGTCTCAGGTGTCCCTGGCACACAGCTTTCATTGTGAGAGTGACGCGTTTGTTCACATAACTAGCCATGCAAACCTGGGGTCTCACAGATACCGTATAAGACAGAGCTGAGGAATGTTTAAGAAAACCATTAAATAAGTAACACAGAGACAGGACAAAAAATCATGGCAGTGCTGTCAGGGGCCCATGGTCTGTGCCTCAGGTCATGGAAAAAAGCCACATGGCTCTTAGGGAATTTCAATCCAAGGGACTTCAACCCCAAATCGATCTGCCTCGCCACATGCTAGCTGTGCTTCCGTCATCCCCCAAGTGGTCAGGGCCACCTGGTCGCACTTGAAGTGACAGTGCCTTCATGCAGCCCAGGAGCTCTGAGTCAGAGCCTCGTACGACCGCCCAGCCCATGGCCTGGGACCCAGGGCGCGGGTTGGCAGCTGGGCACCGAGGTGCGCCGAGGGCCTGGCAGGAGCATCTCATTCCATCCTCACCACTGGCCAGTCCCAAGCAAGGCCACATCCTCTCCCAGCCCAGCGAGGACACAGAGGAGCTAGAGCCAGCTGGGCGATCTACTCCAAGATCCCTGCGTTCTGGACGCGCTTGGAGAGGTGGCGGCAGGGCTGTCTCGGTTTTCTGGGTTGGGTGGGGGCCATGGAAAGCAGTGTGAGGACTCAGTTTCTCCTCATGCTCTCAGGCACAGTGACAGGGATCTCAGCTGACAAATCTGGAGAAGGGCAGGCCTCAATGGTGGGGACCCCAAGGCCACTTTCCTCTGCCCTGGAGAACGGCAGCCACATGGTGGTGGCAGGAAGGCTCTCGTGCTGTCCTGGAGACTGGATGGGAATGGGGTCAGCCACACTTTGAGGGTCATGTGTCCCTCCAGCCAGCACCAGGCTCGGTGCTTGGGGACAACGGGAGCATGACACGGCCCCCACCCCAGAGCATCCCCAGCCCTCACGCAGCGGGAGACGGGCTCAGAAACAGGCTCTCAGGCAGCCACGTCTGCCCCCAGGCTCTGCTGCTCCTGGTGAAGGGAAAGCATCGTCCTCGCAGAAGGGCCGGTGAGGGGTGGAGAGGAGGTGGCGCGTCTGGGGCTGGTCTGGCAGCTCCGCAAAGCCACCAGGGCCACTGGCTTCTCTGACCGTCTGTTCACCCGTCCTCTGCACGGGTCCCTCTTGGCCACAGTGTGGCTGCTTCACCTCCAGCCTCACCTGTGCTCTCCAGGCAGGGAGAGGGACAGGGCCGGGAGGAGATGGGCCCTGCAGCCACGGCTCCTGGAAGGCGCTTTCCCAGGCCCGCCCACACCGCTGCTTGCGTGTCCTGGGTGACGGCCGTTTCACACGGCCACCCCACCCTGCAGCCACCCCAACCCAAGGCTGTGGAACGAGCGCTCTGTCCTCTCGGCCAGGAGGATGATAGAGGAAGGGCACAGGGATATCGGTCAGGGAACTAGCCCTCGAAGTCCTGGTAAACCCCCGTCACACGTAAATCACACTCAAAGGGCTGATGACACAGCTCTGTCCCCAACTCGGGAGCTTCATTCAGTGAACAAATGTGGTTGAGCACCTGGGGTGTGCCCTGCAGCCCTGGTCCTGAAGACACAGGCGTGAGCCACCAGCCTAACTCCGGCCCTTGGGCACTTGCGTTCCTGGAGGGGAGTTGCCTCCAGGAAGGGAGGCCGCTGTGGGGGCCTGTCATGGGGGCACGGTGGCCCACTGGCAGGGCAGGGGGATGTATGCTGGGGTGGGGGCCCCTGGGCTGGGTCTCCACAGGCCTGGCCCCATCTGCACCTCAGCAGACTGGCACAGGGACATCTTCGAGGCCAGGCGACGCCTTCCCCAGGGAGGGGCCTCTTGGCAGGACGCAGGGGTTTTCCGTGGAAAGCCTTCGTTCCTGGAGCTGGCGGGGAGTGGTCCCCACGCCCTGCAGCTGGGCTCACCTGGTATGCGTGTGCCGTGGGCCGCAGGCACTTCCCTGGGCAGGGAGTGGTCACTGGCAGATGTCTGCAGAAGCCAGAGTGCATGGCGTATGGCAGGAGTTAATGGCCCAAGATATAAAATAAGAGTTTTGGGGGGAGATTTCTGAATGCTGCGGCCTCCCTCCAGGTGAACAAACCGCACCCGTCCCAAGCGGTAGCTGGGAGACACACGGCACAGCCCCGGCCTGTCCTGGGCGCCATGTGTGACCGTGCTGTCGGGGACAGGCCCGCACTCTGCAGGTGTGTGGTGTCCCAGGGCAAGACAGAGCCTCACCCGGCAGGTGGGTTCACGCAGGTTGAAACGCCAGCTCTGCCGGGTGCTTCCTGCGTGTCCCCCCTCCGTCCCTCTGTCCGTCCTCAGCCAGCACCCAGGATTGGGCATCCACGCCCATGGGCAGGGCAGGGCAAGGACTGGGTCTTCCCGGTGGAGCTAGGCCCGCAAGGAAAAGGAAGAGGAACCCAGACAGACAGACAAACAGATGGCTGTGTGTGGAACAGGCTTGTCACTGCAGCCGGCTCCACCCCCATCTCTCAGGCAACCGCCAGCCCTAGTTTCATGGAATGTTCTGGTCCCACGGTGGTTTTGGCAAGAGGAGGGGCTCGCTCTTGTGGGTGAGCCACAGGGTGTTGCTGCTCCTGGGTAGGTTGGGAGAAGGGACCTGACGCATCTCCCAGCCAGACCTGTCACCCGCCCCACCCCAGACCCCACCACCTCCTTTACCAGGGTAGGGTCTCTGGGAGGTGGCCGGGAGGCCGGCACATCTTAGCCCAGCAGCCATCTGAGGATGTCACCGCTTCCAGAAGCTCAGGGTCACCCCAGGTTGGGGGGAGAAGCCCCACCCAGCAGTCAGCCTGTTCTAGGACCAGCCAGGACAGCCACTGGGGTTGTGGCTGTCCCATGTCCTGTGCTGTGCTTGGGCACGGTGCTTGGGCAGACCTGGCAAATCCCAGCTCCTGAGCTGGTGACCGGGCCTGCCTGTGTTGCCCCTCTGAACCTCAGTGTCCTCTTCCATGAAATAGAACCCACCCCTCGTTCTCTGTCTGTGGGGGGTTAACACGTGCAGAGCCCCCAGCATTTGGAGGGGCCACAAAACGTCAGTCTTTGTTCTGAAGCAGAAGAGCTGGAAGGTCGGGGGAACTGGGCTGAGGGGGCAGATGGGGCAGGTATGGGGACCTGGGGGTTCCCCAGCCAAGAGCACCCCCTCCCCTTTGCAGATCGCAGTGACGTTTGCCATCGTCCTTGGCGTCATCATCTACAGAATCTCCACGGCCGCTGCCTTAGCCATGAACTCCTCCCCCTCCGTGCGGTCCAACATCAGGGTCACGGTCACAGCCACTGCGGTTGTCATCAACCTGGTGGTCATCATCCTCCTGGACGAGGTGTACGGCTGCATAGCCAGGTGGCTCACCAAGATCGGTGAGTGCCTGCAGTCAGGCAGCCCGGGTTGCCGCCCTCTTACTGTGCAACCTCAGGCTTGTTGCTTAACTTCTCTGGGCCCCAGTTACGTGTCCATGAATGGGGACCCTGAGTGCTGGGAGCCGAGTGACGTCATGGTGCCAGTGATCAGCCCGAGGCTGGACCTGGCTGTTGGGGCGTCCCAGCCACAGCCTCAGCAACCCCATCCCCGCCCCCCAGAGGTCCCAAAGACGGAGAAGAGCTTCGAGGAGAGGCTGATCTTCAAGGCTTTCCTGCTGAAGTTTGTGAATTCCTACACTCCCATCTTTTACGTGGCTTTCTTCAAAGGCCGGTAAGGACTTCTTCAGCCCGTCCCTAATTTGCTCCTCCCAGCTGCAGGGGAGAGGAAGCCTCTCCCTTACCTGTGGGTGGGGCATCTGGAGGCCCAGGGCAGAGCAGTCGCTGCGGCTCCTGCAGCTGATGAGGTCCGGGGAAAGGCCTGGCTCCTCCTGAGGTTCCAGAGCAGCCGGGACCCTGGGCAGGGGGGACCCCAGGCAGTCAGGACCCCAGGCAGCAAGCTCTGGGTGGGCAGCAATCCCCATAGCAGGTAGGGCTGAGTCAACAGAGTACGGCCAGGAGAGACCAGGAGGGCAGAGAAATGCAGCCACTGGCCAGCTGAGCCATGTCCCAGGCTCCTGGTGGGTGAACCCCACACCTGGACCATCCAGGCTGTGGAGGGGCCTCTGGCCACCCACCCCTTGGGCCAGGGGCTGGCAGGTCTGGTCTCAGAACCCCTCCCAAAGCCCCTTCCTCAACATCGCGGGTTTACAAGTGCCACGCACACCCAGAGTGGGGTCCGAGAGCCCCACCCAGAGGTCCAGTCCACCCGAGAGCCCCCAGGACAGAGCAGGCTCTCAGAGGTCCCCCACTGTGCACCAGCCCCCCCCCCAAGAGCTGGGAGGCTGCATGTCCTCACCCAGGGTGGCCTTGGCCTCCACCTGCCCCAGCCCACCCAAGGTCCCTGAGTGACCCCATTCTGGCTGTCTCGTGGCCCACCAAGGTGGACATTGCGTCCTGAATTCCTGGTGGCCAGCAAAGCACCTGGTTTCAGGCCGGAGTGGGCTTCACCTTCATCCCCTCTCAGGTTCCCGTCCCTCTGTCCCTCCACCGCACGTTTTCCTGTTAGAGAAGTTACATGTTCTGACCCCTCTCTGGGAGTGGGAATGACACGGACGTTCCACCAGTGGAAAGCCACTGGCTGTGCTCTAGCAGGTGACCTCGGGCCTCGGGAGAAGCCTGTGAACACACTCGAGGCTCAGCCTTCGGGAGTCACAGCCAGCACAGGCCCCTCCCCAGGCCAGCAGGGACTCGCCTCCTGTCTAACGACCCCCCCCAACTGTTCCAGGTTTGTGGGACGCCCGGGCGACTACGTGTACATTTTCCGCTCCTTCCGCATGGAGGAGGTGAGTGATTTGCACGTTCCGGCAGCCCCTCCCGGCCTGGCGCCCCAGGTTGCCGACACAGTGAACTCGCAGGAAGCAAACGGTGCACATTTGTTAAGCGAGTAGCGAGCCGATTCTTTCCTTCTCGGTGGAATCTTTTCTGTTCTCTGCCGGGGGTGGCGGGGCTTTGATCCTACTTGGTGTGTTCCTACAGAATTACCCGAAAAGGATAAAATCCCTTCCGAGTCAATGAAAGGGGAAAAAAAAAAAATCACACACAGTTTTTTTTTTATTTTTTCTTCTTTTATTTTCGTAAGACTTTGACTATTTCTCACTCAGGTTAAGATGCTTTCATGAGGACAGAACAGAACTTAGCTACCTATTTTTACTGAAACACCCACCTCTCTACCCTCACACACGAGGCTGGTGACATTTGGCCTCTGCTCAGCGGTTCTGGCCCAGAGCGTCTGGTCAGGGCACCAACCTGGCCCCTGCCACTGAGTCATGGCCCGTGACGCGCCCCACTGTGCTTGTCCCACGAGCAGCGGCTCCGTCAGACCACGCTGGGGCTTCAGGGCCTGTGAGCGGCCCAGGTCTCAGAGTGACCGGTTAGCAGTTCCGGCTCAGAGTAATCACGCTGGTCGGGAAATGCGGGGGCGGGTCTTCCTGAGAAAGACTGTACCAAACAGGGTGGGGAGGGTTGCAGTGGACGTCAGGAACAGGGCGATCTGGCCACCTGGAGGGCAGCCGAGAGGTTCAGCCACCCGAGGGCAGGCCCCCGGCCGTCCCAAGACGTGGGTCTCGTCCACAGTCACGGGGGTTTGCAAAAAGCCCATGAAGTACTCTTCACTTTTTTGCATGACAGAGGTGATACCCTGTCAAACTCATCCGTAGTTAGAAAAGTTGGGGAAATGCCTTTGTAGAATAGAGTGAAGCACAGGACCTAACTGCGTTCTATGAAAAGAGGGCTCTGGAAGCCAGAATTTTTAGTAACTGTCTACAAAGTTTTGATCGGGACTCAGAGAGGGTTCATTGTCCCCCAGGGGCCACCGAGCATCCCTTGCATTTCCTTCGCCTGGACAGGTTAAGCTTCTTGCCCACAAAGGTGTGTAACCGTCACCTGCCTGCCCAGTCCCTGGCCTAAGGTGGCCTCGGGGGGGTGGCAGCCACCTCCTGTGTGGCCTACCAACTGCAGGGTCTGTGTACAGGCCTTGTGGGACAGGGCACCGACCGGGGGGAAGGGGGGAGCCCGAGACCCCCTCTCTGGCAACGCACTCCCCTCCCCCAGCCTCAGTTCCAGACCCAACAGCCTGTAGGCGAGGAATGTTCGTTTCCTGGGGCTGCCCCAATGAAACGCCACAGACTAGGTGGCTTCAAACAACAGGAATTCAATATCTCACAGTTCTGGAGGCCAGAAGTCCAAAACTAAGGTGTCAGCAGGGCTGTGCTCCCTCCAAAGGCCCTAGAGGGGGATCCTTCCCAGCTCTTCCAGCCCCTGGTGGGAGCCGGGAACCCCTGCTGTTCCTTTAGGCATCACTCTGGCCTCTGGCCTCACACGGCCTCTTCCTTCTGTGTCGGTGTTTTCTCTTCTTACGAGGACGCCTGTCACTGGTCTGAGGACCCCCCTGCTGCCGTATGACCTCGCCTTGGTTCTGTCTGCACAGACCCTTTTTCCAAATAAGGGCACATTCGCAGGTCCCAGGGATTAGGACTCGAGCTTCTCTCCTTGGAGCGCACAGTCAGCCCACAGCAGAGGGTCCCCTCCCACCCCCAGGGGTGTCTCCCGAGCCCGAGGGCGGGGCTGACGCGCTCTGTGCCCGCAGTGCGCGCCGGGGGGCTGCCTGATGGAGCTGTGCATCCAGCTGAGCATCATCATGCTGGGGAAGCAGCTGATCCAGAACAACCTGTTCGAGATCGGCATCCCGTGAGTGCGGCTTCGCGGCCCTCCCCGGCAGACGGGGGCCTGGTGCTCGGGTGGGCTCCCGCGGTGGTCTGGGTGACAGGCGAAGCAGGGCATCCCCGGGATGGGGGCACCAGAAACAGGAAGGGGGCGAGGATAGAGGGAGACAGGCAGAGGCACCCTGTGGATGAAGGATACGGAGACGCCGGTGACGTCCCCCTCCCCACGCTGGCTGAGGACGCAGGGTGCCCACAGGCACCAAACCCTCGTGCCGGCCCCCGGGCTGGCAGATGGAGGGCCAGGGGCTTGGCTTCCTCCCCCTGCGCCCTTCGGAAACCCTGTCCCCATTCCCTCCTCCCCGGGGGCAGCGGCTCTCTGGGGTCGGGCACTTTCCCTGAGCCGTGTCCGCCCTGTGGCTGTTGGGTGGCCTGTGCCCTTCCTTATGCAATAGACAGAGGCTTGCCGCTCGGCCCCTGCCTCTTGGGTCAAGGGCAAAGGAAATAATGAACAGAGAAAGGATTGCAGACAAGCTCATCAGGGTTTAATACAGAAAACTGGAGATGCAACTTAGAGATGCAGACACGGCCCCAAACCCGCCTTCCCGCAACCTGCTGACGTCGTGTCCCCAGGAAGATGAAGAAGTTGATCCGCCACCTGAAGCTGAAGCGGCAGAGCCCCCCAGAGTACGAGGAGCACGTGAAGAGGAAGCAGCGCTATGAGGTGGACTACAACCTGGAGCCCTTCGCCGGCCTCACGCCCGAGTACATGGAAATGAGTGAGTCGCGTCGGGGGGCAGGGCTGGCTGCGGCGGGCTGGCAGGTGACTGCAGAAGAGAAACTGGCCAGCACACCACCTGGGGGGCAGTGAAGCCCCCGACCACCAGTGCCTGGCTCACTCTGAAAGCCCTGGGCGGAGGGGTGCTCAGGCGCTGCACCCCACCCCTGGGTCTGTGAGTGTGGTTCCTCGGGGCTGGGCCTGTCCTCCAAGTTCCTGCTCGAGCATCCACATCCCCCAGGCACGGTCCCCACCAGCCCAGCCAGACACAGCACAAGACGAGCAGCTCTTCCTTCTCCCTCTTCCCCCCACCTGCCGCCGCCAAAGGCCTGGCCCCTCTGAGCTGCAAGACCCTGCCTCACCCGGGGCCCCCAGCAATCCGGGTGTCTCCTCCACACCCTAGAGCCCTTTGGGAACCCTAGTTGGGTCCATGGCTCATCCTGGAAGAGCCCCTGAGTCACAGGTTCCGGGGCTTGCTCCCCTGTGGGCTGGCTGCAGCCCCCAGCACACAGCAGGTGCCCCATGGAGACCCATGCCTTGAGCCTGTTGCCCCAGTCATGTTGCTGGACAGGAAGATACTGAGAGCTGGCACATACCTCTTAGGGGTGGGGCTAAGGGGCATTGGGAACAGGCCAGGTGGGGCCTGCATGGCCACCTGGAGTCTCCCTGACCCGGTCTGTCTCCTACCTCTCCCTCCTGTCTCCTTCTGCTCCAGCCACCTGGTCTCCTTGCTGTTCCCCAAGCACATAGTGCTTGGGCCTGCCCCAGGGCCTTTGCACAAGCTGTGCCCCTGCTGCCATGCTCCCCCCCAAATACCTGCATGACTCACTGTCTTCCTCCAGGGCTCTATTCAGAATGTCCCCCAACAAAGGGGTCTTCCCTAACTATCATGTTTAAAAGGGGCAGCCCCTCTCCTGCACAGCCCTGCTCCTCTGTGCCTCCCCCTGCCTTGTGTCTCTGATCATCGGCTGACACCCTCGAGCCTCGTGGCCCCTTTCTGCCTGGCCCTCCCTGGAAGGATCGAAGCCTGTGAAGGCAGGCACTTTCTTTCTTGCTCTTCAGCCCCAGCCCTGCCCCTAGAGCAGGTCCAGGTAGACAGTGGGTGCTCAATGTGTGCTTGCTGACTGGGCGGATGAGCGAAGGCAACCTGGAGGACTCGTGCAGAGGGGCACCCAGACTGCAGCACCCCAGCCACTGTGGGCAGCTTCTCAAATGCTGGTTCCCGGGCCCGTCCCTGGTCCGTGCTGGGCGGGGCCTGCACTCTGCCCTTTTAGCAAAGGCCTGGGAGTGAGCGCAGCTGAGGGCTGCCCTGCACGGTTGCAACCTTCTGTTTAATTGCACCACAAGCAGCGCCTTCTGCTGCTCTCCTGTTGGCCTGGTCAGCCCAAAAAAGTCACTCCCACTCCCCAGATGACTGTGCAGGAAGCGTTAGTGCCACTGACTCAGAAGGAGGATCCTCAGTGTCGTGTGCCGGCAACTCTTCTGTTTCCTCCTGGAGTCAAATCCAAGCTGACCCAGAGGCGGCTGCTCCTTCCCAGCTGTTGAGACTCAGCGTGTGCCCGAGGCCCGCAGGGAGGGCTCTGGGAGCTGGGCCTCCCCCGCCTGCAAGGTCACGCCTTTCCTGGGAGACCCCAGGGAGAGTAGGTACCAGGAAAATAGCTCAGCCTGTGATTGGCCCAGAGACCGGCAGCCCCTTCCCCAGACTTATTTTCCCGGTGGCTGGAGGTTACGTCCCGTGTTCCTCATGGGTTTGGGGAAGGACAATTCCCAGAGCAGGCTGCTCCTGCCACGCACGCAGGGAGCCGCCTCCGTGCCCCACCCGGGCCCCCACCGACCGAGGCACACCTCTTGGTCCGGCTTTCTCCCCACCCAGGGGTGCCAGTCTTCTCCTCGAGGGCAGATCCAAGCTGGGTGCCCGGAGCACACAGATGTGGACTGGAAGAAAAGGCCCAGCTGGCAATGTCTCACCCCCAGCCCCAGTGGCGCCTCCAGCTTCCCCTCCGCTCCCCCCTCGTCCCATTAGTGCCACTCAGCAGTGGGGAAACCCATCCTGAAGGCAGCTCCCAGCCTGGGGCCTCAGCAGCCCCGGCCCGCGGGTGCGGCCCACACTGCCCAGCCCTTGCGAGGTCTCCAGACTTCACACAGGGCCAGCGTCCAGGGACATCCCACCGTGCCCACCACGCCCACCGCCCAGGTGAGGGACGGGCCCACCGAGACACAGTGCTGGGAGCTCTCCCCACCCACCTGCCCCACAGGCTAACAATGCCCATTCTCAGCCACCAGGCACAGGTGACATTCTGCCGGCTTCCTTGTTTACCACCTGGCACCGGGAGCCCTTGGACCGGGTCCTGCTGTGCAGTTCCTGACCCAGCTTCCCCTCCTCAGTTCCGTTCAGCAACCTTTTCCTGACCTTCTCGCAGCCCAGCCCTGCGCTGGCTACGGCATCCAAGGCCGAGCGGCCCAGCGTGGGCTGCGAGAGTGCGGGCCTAAGGCGGAGGCGACACCATCCTGGCCAGGGGTCCCGGCCAGGAGCCCGATGGAAGGGCTCCCGCTGGAAGACGCAGTGATGCGGGCAGGTCCCCGGGTCCCAGGGACCTGTGGCGAAGGAAGCAGCAGGGCTACGCCCATGTCCCTTCCCAGCCCAGGCCTGGGGATGACCACAGCCTGGGCCTTCGCGCTCGGGGATCTTTTTTACAATTAATGATGATGTTTTCAGGATTAGACACGTAAGTGAACATTGCCATGGTTCAAGAGCCAAACACCGAGATCCGGGGCGCAGTCTGGAATTCCCCTTACGCCTCGTCCTGGCCGGGGCGTGGTGGGTCTGTCCCCAGGTCCCTCTCACGCACCTGCAGGTGTCCGTGCAGGTGGGCTCGCGGCGGCAGGGCAGCAGACCGCGGTCTGTCCGGCTGAGCTCAGCGTGGGGGGGGGCCTCACAGGCCAAGGACGCCGGCTGGTGCTGACGGTGCCTGGCTCTCCCCACAGTCATCCAGTTTGGCTTTGTCACCTTGTTCGTCGCATCCTTCCCGCTGGCACCGCTGTTTGCACTGTTGAACAACATCATCGAGATCCGTCTGGACGCCAAAAAGTTCATCACCGAGCTCCGAAGGCCGGTGGCTGTCAGAGCCAAAGACATCGGTGAGTGACGCGACCCCAGGGGCCAGCGGGACCGGGTTCTGAGCGCGTGCGGGGTTTGGGGAGGGGCTTGTTGCACGCCAGGAGCCAGAGCAGGGCCAGCCAAGCGTCCCCTGTCCCGGATGGAGCCTGAGGGCAGGCGATGCAAGACCTCAGGGCTCGCTGACCCCTGCCCCACGGAGGACAGTTGGGAAGAGCAAGTCTGGGGTGTCCGAATGTCAGTCTGTGGCTTTAGGAGGCCCAGGAGACGAGTGCTCTCTGATGGCTCTCAACCCCCCACCCCCAATGTTTGTGTGGCCCTGAGTGCAGCACTAGACCGCCGGGGAAAGTGCCTTCCATGTCACCTATGGCGGAGGAAGAGGAAAAGAAGGAAGGAGCCCCTTATGTAGAGGAGGGAAGAGCATCTGAGACATGGCACGACTTGCCCGTGGGGTCAAGGCCAGGGTGAACCTCAATTCGGGCTTCTTAGCCCCAAGTCTAAGGCGTGCCTCGTCTGCGTAGCGGGAGGGCACAGGGACTGGGGGAGTGCGTGCTGAAGACCAGTGTAAAGAATAGCTTGATAACAGTCACAGGCGTCAGAAATGGAGCAGACTTGCCTGTGGGGTAGGGAGCTCCCTGTCACCAGAGGTATTTAAGCAGAAACAGGGTGAGTGTCCCTCCAGGAAGGGTAAGGGATGGGGGAGACCCAGTGGGCGGAGCTCCAGAGCCAGCCCTCCCCAGCCAGGACAGTGCTCTCTTATCTTAAAGCAGGATCCAATTTGCAGGGTGGAAACAAAATTACAAATATATATTCACTTTATCTCGTATTGAACTCAATTTTCGTTAAAATAGCACCTTTGCGCTAATTCTTGAGACAAAAGACTGAATTACATGTTAGGGATCATCAGCTGTCATTTTGCTGAAATAAAGATGACACACTAGCATGCTGGGATATCTTTGGGTTGGGCTCTCATGGGCCAAACATAATCTTGCAAAAGAGGTGGGAAGCTTCGTCAGCCTTTCCAGGGGCTTCTCCGTTCCTGGCTGCTTGGGTCTTTCTTGTTGGAAACACCCCTGGGATCCCCCCGTCATGGTCCATGTTCTCTCCGTAAGTTGCTAGCATCCTGCCTTGGCTAGAAGCTCCTTGGTCCACTGCGTGGCCTCTCGTGGCAAGGCCACCACCCACCCCTGGTGACCAGATCCGCCAATTCTCCACTATCCGACTCCAAAGTGACTTGAAGTCTGGCCATTGTCACGGATCAAACACCGTCAAATATCTGCGATTCCGTCTGATTTGCCTGCAGCTTCAGGCTGGTGCTACGGAAGGGCCGGCTTTGGGAGGGGCCTGGAACACGGGTCCTCTCTAGGGACATCCCAGCCAGAGCTGGAGCGTAAGACGTCATCGGCCTGTGTTTGGACACTTCTGCTTCCCTATGTCACCTCTTACCCAGGTGACCCAGACAATGAAGACTCAACAGACGCTCTTCAGGTTCAACGGCCTTGTAAGATTTTGGTTACAAATGTGAAAGGGTTCAAGAGCACCTGAGGTAACTGACCCTCCAAAGTCCCTCCTGGCTGTCCATAGCCATGGGTGAGCCCCTTGCCCCTCACCCCACACCCCTGACCAGCCGGGAGGGCCGGTGGCCACAGGGCTGGGGCTGGCCTCACGGATGCCCATGCAAAGCGTTGATCTGCCGGCGTGCTAGGTCAGAGGTCAGCACACGTGTTGTGTAAAGGGCCCAAGAGTAAATGTTTTAGGCTTCGTGGGCCAAGAGGTGATGCCCTCAAGTCCCAGGCAATGACTCTCACCAAAAGGCTCAGTCGTTTATACATTTTTCACTTCTCATTTAAAATGTAAAAGTCATTATTAGGTGGTGGCCGGGCGAAAAACAGGCCGTGGGCTGCGTTTGGACCTCAGGCTGTGAGGTCCCCTCCCAGGAGCAAGGTGAGAGTGCAGGCCAGGCCACTCGGAGACACGTCGCTGTGTCTGACATTAACTTTTCCTGGACGTTCAGCCTGTCGGGGCCTCCAAGGAGCCTCGGGAGGAAGCTTGGGCAAACCCTCAGTCCCACTTTCCAGATGGGAGACTGAGGCCCAGGTGGTTAACAGGGCTGAGCCGGAGCCAGAGCAGGCAGGGCCCGCCCCACACGTGAGAAGGGTTTGCGGGGAAAGCCTCACATCCTTCGCCAAAGCCCCGGCAGGGGAGTGCTGGGAAGGCTTGCCAGGGGCTTCCCGGACCATCCTTGAAAATTCCGGCGCTCTCTGCCCCATGGCAGTAAGAGGAGTGGGCCTGTCACTCCTTCCTCACAAAGGCCCAGGCAATGTCACAGCAGGCATGTGTTTGCTTTGGCATCCTTTGCTTGGACAAGCTCTGGTCGTCCCCAGATGGTGGCATCCAAAAATGTGCAAACCCACCTGGGGGAAAGAGCAGCTCAGAGGCCCCAGCTTCCCGCAGTCCCACGGAGGGTGCTGGCGTTCCCGGACAGGAGGGCTTCCACGTGCGTCCTTGGATTCCTTGCTCCTTGTTTTTGCTCGGTTCTCACGGATCAGCGGCACACTTCCTGGTTCCTGCCTGCCTGGGTGAAGGCATAATCCGCCTTCTCTCTCACGTTTGTTTACCGGCTCCTTGACTGTAACCTTTCCTTGAAGAGGCTTTTGTCTTCCTCCCGTGATCCGTGCGGGGGCCTCCAGGCAAGCGCCCTGGGGGGACAGTGGGCCCAGTGGCCCCTGGGACCTGAGCCCTGGGTGGCTGCAGGCAGCTGTGCCACAGAGGGCAGGTGCCCTGGTGCCCCTGCCGTGGCCACGGGGGGAGGTGCAGCGGGTCACAGCTCAGACGGACCCAGCCCCCCAGCGCCCCAGCCCTGACCTCCACTTCCTGTTCTCTCCTTGGCTGCTCAGAGCCTGCGGCCTGCTCTCAGCTCCTGGGCGGGCACCACCTCGCCCGGCACCTGGCTTTTCCCAAATACCTCCCTGCTGTGTTCTTGGAAACGGGGCTTAGAATCCCCTCGAATGAGAAAAATGCCTTGAAGAAGCAGCCAAGTAAAAGACAAAAAATGAGGCAGTTTCCCCCTTAGGGATTTTTCATAAAAGAAGCCCAAAGAGTTTTCTGAAAGAACATTCCCCTTTCACTTAGACATCCTCAGGCCGTGCGTCTCAGCCCGGAGTGAGTCAGAATAACTCAGGGCTGCCGGCCCCACCCCAGGGGAGTTCAGTTCCAGGGGCCGGGCCCGGGGTCCAGGCTCTGCATCTTCTTACGCCCACCCCCGTGGACGTGTGGGGACCAGGCATGGAGGTGTGGCAGGACCTGTCAGGACAGGCGTGTTCGGACTCCAGAAGGCGGGTGAAGACCTTCCCCACCGGCCCATCTCGCCTGCCCGCGTCCTGCCCTTCCGTGGGGCTGAGTCCAGACGCCCTCCCCCTGGACCCCCACGCCCAGAGACTTCACGCCCACCCAGGGCTCACCCACACCCCAGCACCCCAACTCAGAGCCCAGAGGGCCAGGTGGGGTGTGTGCATGTGAGAAGGGTAAGCCCCGGGAGTGCGCTTCCCGCAGGGTAACGTGCCCATTCCCCGTTCCTTAAACCCTCCAGCCCTCTCGAGTTTTTGTCCCGCCCTTGAGTGGGGATCTGGGTTCGGATGAGTATTTCTCCACTGCTAAGACAGAGGGCCAAGGCAGAGTGCCCGGCTGGTGGGCGACGGGAGGCAGCAGGTGGTCCCTGAGTGCAGGGAGCATCCCGGCCTGCAGGGGGCGCCACCGCCAGCCGCAGCCCGCTGTTGCCATGGAGACACGCTAGCCGCGGACCAGAGCTGAGGATCTTTTTGAAGCCGTGAGTCAAGATTTTCAGAACACATCATCCCGGTTTTCAAATGCCAATCAACACTTTTTAAGTAGTAGGCAAAGCCGGTGAGTCAGCCGAGCAGCCGGGACAGCCCGAGGCTGCCACTTTGCCATGTCCACTCTGGCGCCAAGAGTCTGGCTGGGAAGGGCTTTCTACGCTCACACAGTCGCTCAGCAAACGTTTACCCAGCAGCGCTGACGCCTGTGCCAGACACTGCACCAGACCAGGAGGTACAGGGCTGTGCGGGTCACAGCGCCCTGGAGTCTGCAAAAGCGCGCTCGGCCCGACACACGCCCAGAAGCTGGGCGAGGGGTGCGTGTCCGCTCGTGGCGGAAGAGTGTAAACCTGACTCCGTAAGGACACGTCTCCCTCGCGGGGCCACTGCCGGCTCGCCCGCGTGCCCACACTCTTTCCTCAGGGTGGGCTGGCCCTGGAGTCTGTCACGTGACTGCCCCACCCCGTTCCAGCAGGAAAGTAGAACCGGCCCTCCGCGGGGAAGACCAGAGCTGTGACAAACTCCTCCTCTCGGATGAGACCATGGCTGCCCTAGCCCCAAGGGCTGGTGACAGGTGGCCGCGAGGTGTGATTGTTATCTCCCGAGCTGCCCACGGAAGCAAGTCTGCAGTGGGCGTTTCTGACTGGTTGTGATGGTCGTGTCTGTGACCTATCATTGAGTCATCGCTGGCGGGCGCTGTTGCACTGAGCCTGTGGTTTCTAGCATCTGGGCCACACGGGGGGCCTGAACTCTTGCTATCTTTGCAGACCACCAGCATGCACCCCAAAAACAGGGACCGGGAGGCTCCCCCCAGCCGCTAGGGCAGAAACCTGGGCAGAAGGCCACCAGCCACACTCTTCTCTAAGGACAGTAATACCGGGCACTGTCCTCTCCTGGCGGGCTGTGACAAATGCTGGTTACTGCTGGCTCAGACCTGGCTAGGGGCAAGAACAAGCCCCAGGGCTCTCAGCCCAACAACTGCCGTGACACCGGCCTGGTGTGACAAGACGCAGCCAGGGTGGGGAAAGGCGGTGGTGGGGGACACAGACCCCTGCCCCAGAATTGCAGCTTTGAGGCCCTAACAAGCAGGGGCTTCCTGCTGGTCCGCGCTCACGCCCCTGCCCGGTGGCAGGCAGACAGCTGTGTCGTGATCCTGGCCAGGGGAAGGCAGATGGCCGTGTCGTGATCCTGTTGTTCATCTGTGATTTGGTGCAAGGCTGTGTCCTGGGGTACGGAAAGCGAGGGGGTGTCCAGAGGGGAAATGGTTTGCAGAGTGCTGTCACATCAGCACTGCCAGGTGTGCCTCCAGCCCCCCAGTCAGGGGCCCTGGCCTTGCTGTTCAACTGCAGTGCCGCATCTGGCCTGTCCCGGCCCTGTGCATGGGTGTTCTAGCGTTGGGGTCGAATCTGTCTCACCTAAGCCAGTTAGTGGTATGAACCGGTTCACGGGGAGATTGTTCAGAATCACTTAGGGAACAGCTGTTTTAAGCACCTCTTTTAGAAACTCCAACTTGCTCACAAACAGCTGATGAGCCAGGTGTACGCCGGGGCCCTGGCATTGTCCTGGCTCCCCCAGGACCTCCACAGACGGCTCCTCGTTGCCACCAGTCTCTGCCTGTCGTGGAAAAGAACAAAGCTGCCCCTGCAAGGTTGGCACCGGCTCAGGCTGCTGCCTGGTAGCTAGAACGGCTGAGAGTCTAGTCCAAGAGGGGTCTTTAAAACTGTGGCTTCTTCTTCCCCCAGGTATCTGGTACAATATTCTCAGAGGCGTTGGGAAGCTCGCCGTCATTATCAACGTAAGTGACACCAGGGACCTCAGCCGAACAGAGGTCCTGGCTGAGCTGCCAGGCGGGCCGGTTGCCCCCTCGAGGGGGAGCTGGGCCTGGGTCTCCCACCTCCAACCAGGGGCAGCCCAGGCTGCCGGGACTGTCTTCTCTTTATAAGTGTCCCTTGTTCGCATGGGGTGGGGAGGGTGAGCCCTGGGTAGGAATAACGACATTTTTTGTTTTGAAGCTTTGAGCAAACTTCACTGTGCCTACCTTGGCCCGCAAGTCCACCCCTCCCCAAGGTCCTGAGAATAAACAAGACACAGAGACAGAGCTAGGGAGAGAGACAGACAGACACAAAGACTGAGAGATAAGGAGGGAAAGAGAGAAAGAGACAGAGAGAGACTCCTCATTGGCAATCTTTCTGCCTCTTTTTTAAAGATGATTTTTAGATAAAGTACAAACCTGCTCTTTAAAGAAGGTTTGGGAAATGCCGAAACGTGGTGAGGAGAGGAGAAGCCCACCAGCCTCCCCCCCACCCACAGCTCCGCTAAGGGCCCCTCCTGGCCTCTGCCATCCCGGCCCAGGAGAAGGGGCCCCTCACCACCCTCGGGCTCTGCCCTTTCCGGGCCGCAGCCCCTTCTGCCGGGCGCCCGCTCCCACCAGATTGCAGGGAGACTGCGGGCAGAACGTGCACACCGGGACGGGACCACTCCTCAGCCCCACCTGGGGGAGCAAGCACAGGGCCTGGAGGCAGGGGGCACGTTCTGACGGGGGGTGCTGGGAACACTGGGGTACGGCCTGCCTGGAGCAAGGGGGTGCTGGGAGCACCTGGGGAACATGCAGACATCTCCTCAGGACAATAGCAGCACCAACGATAACAACAGCAGCTAACATTCGTTGGTCGTCTAGAACTTCCTAGACCCTTCTAAGCTCTTTCCACATGCCAACCCACTAGTCCGCACACGGCCCTTGCAGGCGAGGACTGTGAGGGCCCCATCTTGCAAGTGAGATACCCGAGGCACAGAGAGGTCAGATAACTTGCCCAAGGCCACACAGCCATGTGCGGGGCAGTCATTGGCTTCGGATCCCTGCTGTTGTAGCAGCACCAACTATGCTGCCCCCAGAGACAGCTGCGTAATAGAATGAGCTGGGTGAGGACTTTACGATTTATAAAATCCCTCCCCCCGCCTCATGCTCTTCTCCAGCGAGCCCGGAAGGCACAGTCCCCCATGGTGTTAGCCCTGCTTGACAAGAAAACGGTGCCACAGAAAGGTTGGGTGGTTTGCCCAAGGCCACACAGCTAGCAACAGGCAGCCAGCATCCACCCGCGCCTTCCGCTCAGGAGCCTGCTCTTCCCGGCCCCAGGCCCTCTCCCTGGGCCGCCTGAGGGGCTGACCAGGGCACCCCGAACCTCCACACAGTCACTTAGCGTGCCCGGGCCACGTGGCCACGCTCACCTCCAGGGGCAGTGCTGCGTGGCCAGGGCCCAGTGGGGCTGTGGGCAGGTCACTCTGTGTTGTGGTGGCCTCTCCACCGCCCAGCCTGGGTGTCCAGTCTCACCCCACTGTCCCCTGCCAGGCCTTCGTGATCTCCTTCACGTCCGACTTCATCCCGCGCCTGGTGTACCTCTACATGTACAGCCAGAATGGGACCATGCATGGCTTTGTCAACCACACCCTGTCCTCCTTCAACGTCAGCGACTTCCAGAACGGCACAGCCCCCAATGACCCCCTGGACCTGGGCTACGAGGTGCAGATCTGCAGGTACCACTCTCGGCACCTCTCTTTGAAGAGTCACATTTGTTGGGTTTCCAGGAAAGCCTGGGTTTGAGCTGGACTCAAGTCAGGGGCAGGTGACAGAACAACTCAAATTTGCTTTAAAAACGATCTTTTTAAAGATGACTGGGGAAAGGCATCTTCCCCAGATTTACTAGTTCCTGTGACTAAGAAGTCCAGAATAGCTTCAGGCGTGGCTGGATCCAGGAGCTACAGTTTGGCATCAGGCTCTACTCTGGCCCTGCCTCTCCACTTTGCCTCCTCCTATGTCAGCATCTTTTTCTGGCAGACAGAAAGGATCCCCAGAAACCGCTGCCCCACATTCTCTCTGCTCTGCAGCCCCTGGGGAAAGACCTTCTCTTTGCCGGTAGTCAGCAAAAATCTTAGGACTGAGTGTCCCGGGACTGTCTCAGGTCAGATGCCCGTCCCTGGACCAATTGTTGCCAAGGGCTGGAGGACTCTCACTGGCTCGACCTGGGTCATGTGCCAGAGTGTGAGGTCATGGTCAGAGAATGGGGGGATCCTAAGGAAAATTAGGGCACTATGACTCAAAAAAGGGGTGACGGATGCTGGGCAGACAAGAGCTGCAGGGCCACATCAGCCTTCCCACTGCAGCGGCCGTGCCTGCAGGGAGCTCCCCAGGAAAGACTGAGGCCAGGACGGGGCCATCTGCTGTGCATCTTCCATGTGCCAGCCAGGGTTGGGGGCTGGGGACTTGGGCATGGGTGGCATAACCCCTGCTGTCTGGGGTCCTCAGTGCAGGAGAGGAGCAATGCGGGCAGAAGCAGAGAGGTGGGACCTGGAGCGGTTGCGTTTGCAGGTGGGCACCTGCAGCGCATTCCTTCCTCTTAGAGTGTCAAGTGTAGAGGGTGACGTGAAGGAGCAGGCAGGGGCCTCGCGCCCTGGGGTCAGTAGGAGAAAGACCGCCGTGTGATGGACCACCGAGTTCGCATGGGGCTGAGGACAGGGAAGCAAAGTCAGGACTCCATGGTTCACATGGTGCTTAGCACTTGCTGACAGCCAGGATGATCTGGAACCTAGCTGAGATTCAGAACACAAGGACCTTAGCGACCAACATACACATCCCAGGGCCCGTGCAGTAAAACTCAGCCCTTTCTTCCCAGGGAGGCTGTTCACTCCAGCCTATTTACTCTTGCTTTACACACAGTTCTACTGAGCTTACCTACATGTTCCCGTAGCCCTTGATCAAGCAAGGGGCGGTGGAGCAGACAGCCAGGGGGCAGGGTGCTGACAGCGGCAGGAAGTGGCATGAGGAAGAAGAACACAGTGTCCTCTGTGTGCTGTGTCGGGGCAGGGACAGCACCACCCTGGGACCCCACACAGCGGTGACAGAGAAGGACACGCTGGAGCCGGGTTCCCCACCCACAAGGGCACAGGGCAACACAAGACACTCAGCACAACACAATTTACAGCTCTAAAAACCCTGCCCACCACGCACTGCAGCGCCCACGTATTTGGGTACATCGTCCCTAGGAAAGGCCCACTGTGTTTCCCCCAGCCCCCCATGTGGTCACCCCCGGTAGAGGGGGGACTGCAGGTCCCCCTTCCGGGCGCTGGGCTGCAAAATCCCGACCTCCCCGGCTTCTAGGCCAGGCCGTTCCCCTGTCAGACGGCACAACACCTTCTTCGAATTGTTTAAACTTTCCGCACAAAGAACACACTGAAGCTTTCTGTGTCTAACTCAAAATGAATTTTAGGTGAAGAATAATTAACAGAAAAAAGAAGGCAGCCCAGGTGCAGTGGCTCATGCCTTTAGTATTAGCACTTTGGGAGGCTGAGGCAGGAGGATCACTTGAGCCCAAGAGTTGGAGGCTGCAATGAGCTATGATGACACCACTGCACCCCATCCCAGGGAACAGAGCAAGACCTTGTCTTAAAAAAAAAAAAGACAGATAAATATATGGTTTATTTTACTAAAAATTCCCTCAACACTGTAAATGCTGCTGTTCATAGGTGAGGGTTAGCCTCGGCTGTCAGGAAGGACACAGTTGTCAGGCCCAGGCATTGGCTGGGGAAGCAGCTCGGAGGTCGCACACGTTGGGGTCCTGCCCACACGCAGAGGAGGCCGAGAGCACAGGGCGGAGACCCTGCTGTTAAGCATCTTGTTGGTTTGAGCTTCACAGAAGCAGAAGACTGCAGGTCTCACTGCTCCACTCCCCACGCTCCAGGTTTCAGCCAGGCCTCCGCCACCAACCGTTGGCCATGATTTGTGCTGCAGGTACTTGAGTCCCCACCTCTGCCAGCTGCACCCCTGTCAAGCCACCTCCCAGAGGAACAGTTCCCAGCCCGGCCCAGCCCAGGGCCGCAGGTGTGGCAGAGGTGGCATCAGCAGAGCTGAGAGCTATGATCACTGCTGGCTACCCTTTATTCCTGCGCTAAAGCAAGCATTGTCACATTTAATCCTCACATCCTCCCCTAGAGAGGGTGTAATAACCTCCCTGGGGGGGCCATGTACCAGAGCTAGTCAAGGGAACAAAAGAAAGGGCATCTCTGATAGAGGCTGGTATAGGTGGAAGGCAGGGGCATCTGGGCACAGTTGCAGTGGGCTTTGAGGGATGCATACAAGTTTGCCAGGTGACCCAAACACATTTCCCAGCATCCCAGTGCAGCTGGCCTTGAGGACAGAATAAGGGAAAGGGAAGAACAGGTGCGTGCAGCTTCTGGCACTGTGAGAACAGGGGCTGCTTGTTCCCATCAGAAAGCGGGTTATGCAACTTCTGACAGCTCAGCAGCTGGCACTGGAGCGTGTATTCCCAGCCCGATCCTATCTCAGGGGTTGGCAGCTTAGCACTGAACAGGCCCTCAGTCTCCAGCTCCCTCCAGAAATAAAGCTCCATGGGAGAGGGGCCCTATCTGTCACGTTCCCTCCTGAATCTTCACCCCTGGAATGGGGTCTGGCACATAGTAGCTGCTCAGTAAATGTTTGCAACATGAGTAAGTGAGGGATTGCCCCGACTGCGGCCCAGAGAGGCAAGGTGATTGCCCTGGGGACACACAGCAAGGTGGTGTTCACATGGGCTGAGTACAGCGGTTGTGGGTCCAGGCCAGGGCTGTGCCTACAGAGCCAGATCACTGGACCTCAGCTTCTAGCCACCAGCAGGGCTGCACCTGCAGCTGAGCACCTGGAAACTCTGCCCCTGGCATGGGCTTTTTCCGACCGGCTTTGGGGAGCTTTTCCAACACAGGGTGGGCTGTCATCTCCACTAAAGCCGAGCCCAAGTGGATGTGTCATCGCCCAGGTTTGGGGAGCAGTGGGGGCGGGGGGACCTAGGTGGAGACTCTCCCTGCCCCCGCAGACCCTGGGCATGTCTGCGTCTCTGTGAAAAGGGGAAGGAGCGGGGAGAACTGAAGCACAGGCGGGCGCCTGTCACTGCCGCTGGCCTGGCGGCTTCGTAGATCGCCCTGTGGACAGGCGAGTCCCCTTCGAGACGGGGTGTGATGAGCTTGTCTCTCTGAGCACATCAATAGGCCACATCTAAAATTGATAACAACTAAGGGTAGCTCCCATTGTTTGGAGGTAAGGAGGTGACACCAAGGAGTGGCAGCTGGAAGAGAGGACAGGCAGCCGGGCCAGGGCGGGGTGGGCAGGCCGGGTGGTGCCAGACAGGCTCCTGCCTGCACCGGTTGTGTGGTTAGCCTGGGACCTCGGCAAGTCTTTGATAGATTGTTTAGGTTACTGGGATCCAATATTTAGGTTTTTTTCTACTTTGATGAGATGTTTTGGTTTTTTTCTTCAATAATGTCATCCAAAAAGGAATAGAGTGGATAGGTGGTTTTCAAACTGGGCTCCATGGAACACATCCTGGGGTTCTGTGGAGGATGGGGGGTGGGTTGAGGTCAGGGGGGTTCAGGCTTAGGGAACCCCACTCCTTTCAACCAGGCCCTACTCCCTTTGGGACCTATTAGGATTTCAGGCAAGATTTCTTTTGGGGAAAAGACCTCCACTGCTTTTAAAAGTTTGGGAACTCCTAGCCCAGAGGGTCCCAGCACTCGATTCTGGGAACCCACGGCTGGGCCTGTGGGGGCACTTTCTGTATCTTACCTGAAGCCGCCCGGGCCCTGCACAGCCTGCGGTGGGTCCCAACCGGCGTCTGCTATGGGCCGGCCCATGTGCGCAGGCTGGGCGGGGGCTGCCGGCCCGGGGAGGCTCCCCTCTCTGCTGCTCTGTTGAGCCGCCTGGCGCAGGCAGGCACCCTGGGCCCCGCCGAAGACCCGCCCTCCACTCACAGGCCGCCTTTTGCAGGTACAAAGATTACCGGGAGCCCCCATGGTCAGAACACAAGTACGACATCTCCAAGGACTTCTGGGCCGTCCTGGCAGCCCGGCTGGCGTTTGTCATCGTCTTCCAGGTGCGGTGGGTCCCTCTAGTTTCCGGAAGGTTCGAGGACCAGGGCACGTGGGAAGCCTCTGCGCCCACAGTCAGGCCTGGAGAACTCGCGCTGGGCTGACCCCAGGCCCTAGCAATGAGGACCCAAGAGAAGGTCATGAGCAAAGGAAGGCAAAGGGAGGGCCCGGGCAAGCGCTAGTGGAGGATTTGGGCTCTTTGGGGAGGGTGGGTTTAATTCAGTAGAAGTGTCTGTGTTGAAAGGGAGCTGCAGGAAGGGGGACCTGCCTCGGTCCCTGTCTTGGTGTCTCACTATCTCTGTGCAGCTGGCAGGACCAGACAGGGGGGCAGTGGCTCTTGGATGACTCCAGAGACCCACCCCGCCTGCCCAGTCTCGGGGGTGGGCACTGGGCCAATTCTAGAGGCCAGAGGGAATCCAGGGCGCAGGCCCCAGACTGGGGGGCCGGCTGGCGCACTGTGGCTGAGGGCCCGGGGACAGGGAGCACCCTGAGCCGCATGGACACTGCCGAGGTCCTGTCCACGTGTGTCCCTTTGGCATCGAGTAAGTCCACGTGGGGAAGGCAGTGGGCCAAGGGCTCAGCATCTGGAATCCCCAGGACTAGGTTCAAGTTCCAGCTCTGTCGCCTACATCGTGTGGCCTCAGGTCCTTCCTCTTCTGCGTTGCCTCTCGCCTGTCAGCTTTTCCCAGCAATGGATGCAGAAGGTGTCTGGGGCTGGGTTCCCCAGAAGCAGAGCCTGAGAGCTCAGCAAGGTGGGGTCTCGGCCGGAGACAGCCTCAGCCCCGTCCCAAGGCAGCTCCGGAGCATGAATGGCACCCCAGACCTGGGCCCAGCTGGAGGCCAGACAGCCCCTTTTGTCTGCCCAGACGGGTCGTCATTGGCTGGGAAGAAGGAGACGGGAGGGGGCAGAAAGAAGTTCCGCAGCCGTGAGCATTAGCGGCCAACCTGGGCCACAGCTCAGGGCTGGGAGAGGAGATGGACCTGGGTGGACACCAGCATCGTCCACGGCAGGAGCCACTAACCCAGCCAGGGGTCTCACCAATGCTCACTGGACAGAAGTTTAACAAACAACGAGATTTTGGTTTTTCCATAAAAATCAACTTATCTCGCACCCTATCCACCAGAAACTTCCCCACTGAGTTGGCAGATGTTCAGGATGACCCTGGCAGGCTTTTGCAAACTGCAGAAGGGCCTGCCGGGTCGTCAGGGGCAGTTGACGTTTGCCCCATGGGGGTGCTATTTCTATAATTTTAATTCTTTTCCTTGAAGCCTCAATGCTTGTTGTTATATTTGGTGACACGTCACCCACTGGATAACTTAAGCCTCCTGGCCAAGGAATTCAGAATTATTCAGAGAATTTTCCCAATGACTGAGTTCAGGTTTGTTCAAGAAAGTCGGCAAACACTTCCCAAGCGCCTGCTGGGATGGTCCTGTGCCTCGATGGTACCTTCTGGGAAACTGCGGCCCGGGGAGGTCACAGGGCATGGCTGAGGTCACACGGCTGGGAGTGTTGGGGTGGGGCTCCCCCAGGGGAGGGGCGAGGCAGGGCTGTCAGGAGCATCCATCCGGGCATCCTCCTTCCCACCCCACGTGCTGCCTCTTCTCCTTGCAGAACCTGGTCATGTTCATGAGCGACTTTGTGGACTGGGTCATCCCAGACATCCCCAAGGACATCAGCCAGCAGATCCACAAGGAGAAGGTGCTCATGGTGGAGCTGTTCATGCGGGAGGAGCAGGGCAAGCTGCAGCTGCTGGACACCTGGATGGAGAAGGAGCGCAAGAAGGACGAGCCGAGCAACAACCACAGCCCCAGAGCCGGCCCGGACAGCCTCGGCGGCGGCCCGGCCCCCGACCAGACATACCACGGTGGTGTCCTGTAGCCGGGCCTCCGACCAACGGGCACCCCTCCCCGGGCAGGCGGCTTCTGGCCCCACCAGGGCCCGGTGGCTCCTGTGTTTTCTGCAAACACGAAGGACCCCTTTCTGATAGGACAACATTTTTTTTTCTTCTGTTTTTTTTTTTCCTTTGTTTTTGCACAAAACCATTATGCAGGGAATTTTTTTTTATCTTTAAGTATTCAAGGTGAATCAAAATGATGGCTGGTGATTGGGCAATAATTACATATAGCAAAGGCAGGTGCTTTGCGGAAACAATTCTTGGAAACCTTGAGTTTCTTTGCAGGGGAGGGTGAGCAGAGGCCCCTGGAAATCCTCCTTTTTAATCCTTCTGTTGCCTTACGGTAGATGCACAATGGTATGCCGGGGCACTGGGCAAAGTGATGTTTCGGGGAGGACCGAGAAGCCAAGAAGGAATAATGATGTTGACCTCGGTTCCCAAAGGGGTCACCTGCCTCTGTGGATGACTTTTAATCATCTTTGCCTTCGGTAATTTCAGAAGCTGAGACACCCCGGTCAGAGAGAGAAGTGCCCCATCCCTGTCCACACGGGGTGTATGGGAGTGTCCAGTTCACTCTTAGCGGACTAGGCAGGTGCGGGTGTCCCTGCTTAAGCAGGTCACAGTACCCTTGGCTTTGCAGCCCTTGCAGGCCCCTCTATCCGCCGCACCCCTGCCCCCGTCACACCGAGCTGACCTCAGAGTTGTTCATCTTCCTTGTGGGACAAAACCAGGTGACGGGAAAGTGGGCAGGGAGAAGTTACCTCGGAAGCATTTTTAAGGTTGGCTTAAGGATTTCAAGATGTCTTAAGACTTCCAGGGTGGCAGCTCGTTCGAAGCTTTAGAATATTTATTGGTATTTTTTTAAATCAATTATTTAGTAGATTTGAGGATTTTTTTCTGTAGTTCAAAGGTGGGAGGAGCTTATTTTATTAGATAACCAAATATCATTGAGAGGAATTTGAAATACTGTCACTACCAAAGATTTTTATTAATAAAGGCTTCTATTTTGATAACATTTCTCTATATTTTTACTCACAGGGATGTCACTGTTAGACAATTATCATTTAAAAAGCTTGTAAAAACAAGTCTCATACATGCTATGAGCAATCTAAATTTGCAGCAATTACACTAACCAATTCTCTGAAATTTCTCAAGCACCAAGAGAAACATAAAAAGAAATGTCTCATCGAAGGCGGGAAGAAAAACTGTGAATATGTTTGTTTTGAACGTATCCTTGGTGCGATGCTGACATTCCCGCAATGCGCTGCCTGAGATCCAAGTCCGTAGGTGTCTTGGGTTTCCATTACCAGCTAAAATCATGCAAACTGATGCTTCTGTTTTCTCTTGTACAGTAAGTAGTTTGAAATGGGGTTTTTGTATATAAATATTGTATTAAAATTAGGTGATTACCAAAAATCCTTTTATGGAAACCATTTTTTTAAAAGTGAATGTACACAAATCCACAGAGGACTGTGGCTGAACATTCATTGAAATAAATTTGAATACACGACACTTTTCTCAGTTGAATGCTGCCTGCGTGACCTTTGCCTTAGGAAACTCAGAGGCTGTCCCCAAAGTCCCATGGTTGACACTGCAAATTCAGAAATGACTGACAGGCATCCGTTGCCTTTGGTGCCAGATGAGAATTGTTCTAGATGTTTCTGGGACTTCATCTCTCTGTGAGTGTGCCAGTATTTGCATGCATATGCACGTCTGTGTTGTGCATTCACACGTGTGCTTATTTATTTGCATGTGCTTTGTGTGCATCGTCTATATGCATTGCCTGTGTGCACATGCTTGTGTTATGCATATGTGCATATGTATTTGTGTTTTACATGTGCTGTGTATATCACACATGTGTATGCATTTGCATTTGCTTGTGTGTGCATATGTGTGCAGGTGTTTGTGCACATGTGCATATGTGTTTGTGTTTGTATATATGGCTATGTGCACATGCACGTGTGTATATGGTGTGTGTGCGTGTGTTTGCGTTTTTTGCATGGTTTGTGTTCACACAAGTGTGCATGTATGTTTATCTTCACTTGTGTGCCTGTGTGCTTGTGTGTGTTTGCATGTGCTGGTTTGTGTTCATGCACGTGTGTGCTATGTATTCCTCCGTGTGTGTGTGTTCTAAGCAGCATCTTCCAGGACCCCCAAATCCTGACCCCTGGTCTCCAACCCAACAGACTGGTATTCAGGATTTCACGGACCTAAAATTTCTCCAAAACCTTTTGGGGACCAACCTGGGGTTGCCAGTGTTTTCATTTGGGCAAGTGGGGCCATTTTCTTAAAACCACCCCCTATAATCACTAACACTGCATTAAAAAAGGATATTTTTAACACCAAAATGTCAGCAAAACAGTACGGCCCTTTTAGCTGGGGACGTTCTGGGTAGGACACTCTCACTTCCTCGAACCTCCTGGACCAGGGAGCGCCTCGCCCGGACCAGCCGCAGGCCTCGGGCGCCCCCCAGTGCCGGCTCTCTGCAGCAATACCCTGGCTGCCTTGTGGTCAAGCAACCACTTCCCTAGTCCCATAAGGAGGGCCCAGGGAGTACGGCACCCCTGGGTGGCACCACAGAACTCCCTCCTGCTACCCTCCTGTCTCCATGGGTCCTTCCAGAGCCCAGGAGGGAACAGGGTGGGGATTCAGCTCTTGACCAAGATCAGAGAGCTCTTTAGCACCTAAGCCAAGTCTGGAACCCAGACCCCGTAAATATTCATGGAACATTCGAGAAGCATTTGTTGAACTCCGACTATATGTCAGACACCAGGAAGAGAGCAGTGAACAAAACAGACACAACCCCTTCCCTCAGGGATGATGTTCTCACAAAGGAAGTCAAACACAACCAGAAAATCAACCCCAAAATCAGATAACTGCAGAGGGAGAAGGGGTGCTGATGAAAAAAATAACAGGGCATGTGACCACGTTAGTCAGGGAAGCCCCTCGGGACCTCACCAACAAGGAGCCGGAAACACAAAATGGTGGGTTGGGTGGGGGAACCGCACATGCAAAGGCCCTGGGGAAGCAGCATGCTGGAGGCTGAGGCGGCAGCAAGAGCTGGGCTAGGAGGGAGCCTGCATGGAGACTGAGCTTGGTGGTAAGTGCCATGGGCAGGGGCTGGACGCTGCTATCAAGGGCAGTGATGGGACCCGACTTACACTTGAAGTCATGGCAGTTGTCGAGCGGAATTGCAGCAGAATGGGAAGCCAGAGAAGAGGACGTTGCAGAAATCCAGGCGAGTGATGGTGGAGCTTAGACAAGGGTGTTAGTAGTGGGTGGAGAAAAACCCATATTGTCACAAAGACCTGGGACGCGGCAATGAAAGCACGCCCAGGCCTCAAGTGCTGCTATTTCACAGATGGGCACAGGAGGCTCAGGGAGGATCGGGACACTGCTGCAGTCATTCAGCAAGCTGGCCTCACAGCCGGCCTCCAGGCCCAGGCCTCCAGGCACCTGGCACCAGGAGTTTTCCACTACTGGTCCTGGTAGTGTGGGAGGGGAAGGGGCCTCCGAGCACAGACCACTGTGCACAGATGGCCCTAAGGCTGAGGCACTGAGGCCTGCAGTCAACGCTGGTAGCCAGGCGTAGGGCTCTGCTGTTCTCTGAGGGTGGCAGCACCATTAGCATTCAGGCCAAGACTGCCTCCATTTGGTAGGTTCAGTGGTTGTTAATTTTGTAAGTTAATTTAATATATAAAAACCAGGTGAATCCACATTTAAAGATCCAGATTTGCATGTTCTCTTGCAAAATTCCAATGTCCAGTGCACAGCCCCATTTGGCCGAGTCACATTCTTCCATGGGCTGGAGCCGGGTGGTACCTACTCTGCTTTGTGGTTCACGTGCTCTCCCCCCACGGCCCAGCTACACCCTCCCAAACAGCCTACCCGCTGGCCGTGGGGCAGCTGAGGCCGTGGCCCCTGGAGTCCCTGGCTGTTCTAGACAAGCCTCAGGCTGAGGTCCTTGTACCTGCATCTAGATCCACCTGTGGGATTCCCTGGGACAGAACTTGGCCACAGTATGCACCTGGGACAGGGCTGTCCCCACCTCAAGGCTGGACTCAGCAACCCTGTCCCAGGGCACCCACATCCCCAACCCCTGCACACACTCATCTACAAGTCTCTGGGAGCCACTTGTGTGCCCCCTAAAATAACCCCCTACCACGGATGATATGCATCCTCACGCACCAGGCAACACTCATTTACCTGTCCACATTTTGTAAGACCCACAGCAAAGTGCTTACGCTAGCCAAAAACCGGGCCAGGAAGGAGCACCTGGCACAGTGCCAGGCACAGAGGAGGCCCCAGAGAGTGCTGAAGGAATGAAAAAGCAAGTGAAGGATGGGTGGATGGAAGGATATTTGGGTGGATGGATGGGTAAGTGGATGGGTGGATGGAAGGATATTTGGATGGATGAATGGATGGATGAGTGAATGGATGGCAAATAGACTGACAGCTGGGCCTTTCTGCCTTGAGCCAAGTGGACCTCGGGGTCAACCTATCAGGAGTGTCAGTGGAAGAGGTAGGAGGTTGTGGAAGGTAAGCTGGATGCCTCTGGCCGGCAGACATGCCCACAGCAAGCCGTGCACCTGCCGCTCACTCACAGTCTCTGGCAGAAGAGCTTGTAGCAAAGATACAGCTTATTCCTGGAAACACTGACTTGGGGCCAGCCTGGGCATTTTCGCCTGGTTTCCTCAGATGGCCTGGTGTGTGCCGCCCCTGCTAGGAGCCTGCTGGAGACCCGGCCACAGGGCAGGCGCAGCGCCCTTGCAGGCACTGAGGTCTGATTTGCTCACTGCAGAGTGATTCATTGTTTACTGCTGTTCCATTCCCTCTCCCCCAACCCCTCTCCTCCCCGGGCCCGTCCCCTCCCGCTCCTGTCTCCCTTCCCCCTTCCCCCTCACTTTCCCCATTCCCCTCCTCCCTCCCTCTCTCTTACACACACACACACTTTTATCTTTATTAAGGTATAACATACACAAAATTGCACCTGTCATAAATGTACAGTCAACCTCAACAAAAAATATACACCCTTGTAGCCAGGACTCAGGAGCACATGCCACCGCGCCTCGGAAGAATCCCGCTGTCCCCATTCCGCCACCCCAGCCGCTGCCCTGACTTCGCAGAAATCGCCGCACCTGGCCGCACCTGGCTGTCCGGCGGGTGGCTGCCGCCCTCTGCTGGCTGCCTGGGGTGCTGCACGCAGGGAAGGAAAAGCCCCACCTGGGCCTGCCCGGCGGGCGGCAAATGGACCACAAACTCAGTGGCTTAAATGGACATGAATTTATTATCTTACGGTTCTCTAGGTCAGGTGCCAGACACAGGTCTCAGTGGGCTAAAAGCGAGGTGTCAGCAGGCCGGGTCTCTGCAGGGAGAGGCCATCCGTTGCCTCCCTTGGCCGGGCCCGCTTCAAGCCGGCCTGGCTGGGGGGGTCCCCTCCCGCCTCGCTGATTCTCTGATCAGAGGACTCAGGATTAGATCCGGTCCACCGGGATCATCTCCCCTTCTCAAAGCACTTAATCTTCATCACATCTGAAACCTCTTTTGCCTTGTCACAGGCCTGGGGACTAGGATGTGGACATCCTGGGGGCCGTGTCCAGTCTACGTACCCTGTCCCCACAGGAAGGAGTCCGCACCCTGTCCCCACAGGAAGGAGTCTCTTTGGAAAAAAAACGAGCTACCCCCATAGAAAGCCAAGGACTCCCACGTGTTTGAGTAAAACCTTCAACATCAATGAAAAAGACCGAAACAAACAGAAAAAAAAAAGAGAGAAGAGAAAAAACGTGGAAGACATTGAGGCAATACAAGGAAAAAGAGAAAACGAAAGAATTCTCAACACCCTTCTCACAAATAAAAGATGAATTTAATTCCATGAAACCAGTACAAGATGTTTTTTCTTTCTTTCCTTTTTAAGGCACAATGCTAAGTGAAAGAAAAATACATAAACTGGACCTTGTCAAAATTAAGGATTTTTGTGTATTACGGGATATTATCAACAGAGTGAAAAGGCTCACAAAAAATGGGAGAAAATATTTATAAATCATGTATCTGATGGGAGATTAATATTTGGAACATATAAAAACTACAACTCAGCAACAAAAGACACAAATCACCCAATTTAAAAATGGGCAAAGGACTTGAATAGACATTTCTCCAAAGGAAAGGTATAAATGGCCAATATGCACATGAAAAGATGCTCAACATCATTAGGCTTTAGGGGAAATGCAAATCAGAACCACTATGAGACCCCAACTCACACCCACTTGAATGGCTACTATTAAAAAAAAAACAGAAAAAAGTAAGAGTTGGCAAGGATGTGGAGAAATCAGAACCCTTGTACATGGCTGGTAGGACTGGAAAATGGTACAGCCACTGTGAAAATAGTTTGGCGGTTTCTCACAAAATTAAACACAGAATTACCATATGATCCAACAATTCCACTTCTGGGAATATACCTGAAAGAAGTGAAATCTGGGACTCCGATATTTGTACACCCACGTTCACAGCAGCATCATTTATAGTAGCAAAAACATGGAAGCAACCCAGTGTCTGCCACCACACAAACAGATACACAAAATCCAGTCTAGCCATACAATGGAATATATTTCAGCCTTTGGACAATAGGAAATTCTCCCACCTGCCACAACACGGATGAACCTTTGAGGACATTATGCTGAATAAATAAGCCAGTCGCAGAAAGACAAATACTGCATGATCCCACTAAAGTGAGGTCCCTAGCGTCATCAGATTCACAGGCACAGAATGGTGGTGGCCGGGGCAGGGGGAGGGGAAAACGGGGGGTTAGCATTTAATGGGTACAGTTTCAGTTTCAGTCTCGCAAGATGAAAAGTTCTGGAGGTGGATGGTGGTGATGGCTGTACCACAGTGTGAAAGGACTCAATGCCACTGAACTGTTCACTTAAAAATGTTTACAATGGTAAATGTTATCTTATTTTATTACCACAATAAAAGAAAAAAACAGGGACAATCAGAGGCCAGGGCAGGTCAGGTTGGGGACAGAGGTCAGATAGATGACCCTCACCATCACTGCCATCGCCCTCCCCACCCGAGGCTCAGCCAGAACACACCAGGGCCATTGCGGGGCTGCATATCTGAGCCCCAGCCCCTCTCCCAGCCGGTGCTTGGGTGGTCACAGCCTCCAACTGAAGGCGGCTGTGCCTGACTCCCGCCCAGCACACCGGAAGGGTGTCCAGGAGGCATGGGGACTCCCAAGAATGGAAGCCACCACTTAAGGCTGCAACCTCTGAGCCTGGACACCATCTCCTCTCAAGGAGATTTTTCCAGAAGATGCAAGACAGAGGTTTCTCCCAGGGACCGGGGAGAGTCCCAGTAGCTGTGGTGGAGGTTTGGCCTGTAAGGCTCAGCGGAGGAGGGGCCCGATCCCCACCCCCCAACCCCCGAGTCCACAATGACGCAGGAGCTCACCACTCAGTTCTGCCACTGCAGGGACAGGGGCCTCGGGGCTGTCAGGGATGAAGAGGAAGCTGAGGTGACTTTTTCTCCAATTCGGAAGCAAGAAGAAAAGGACTTCTGCTGTGATTCAATACAAGGTAGAGACTCCCCTCCTGCTTGCTCTGCGAGGTGGGGGTAGGGGCTCTGGAGGGATGAGAAGGTGCTTGAGGGCGCTCCAGGCTTCCTCAGCAGCTGCTGGTCCACACCCATGCCCAGTTTCCAGGGGCACAGTCCGGGGGGCCCCCAGGCACAGTGCTGGGCATGAACATGGTGCCACATGAGGGCTGGGACCACTGCTCCACCCCTCCTCCACATCTACCCCACCCAGAGGGTCCTTGGAGGGTGCCTGACTAGAACCCTATGCTCCCCCAGGGGAGTTGCTCAGGGAACCGGTACAGGGACACAACACAAGTACCCGACTTGGCCACCCTGTCACCATGAATAGACCCCATGAATATTGGGCATAAAAAATTAGCCAGGCATGATGGTGCACACCTGCAGTCCCAGCTACTCAGGAGGCTGAAGAGGGAGGATCATTTGAGCCCAGGAGTTCAAGACTGCAGTGAGCTATGATTGTGCCACTGCACTCCAGCCTGAGACCTTGTTTCCAAAACAAAACAAAACAAACAAAAAGGCTGAAAAGACAAGGTACAGACTCAGAGGTAGTGGATCAGACATAGGTATAATTGCAGTAATAGAGGTGCAAATTAATCAACCCTTAAACAAAATCCATTCATTCAAGAGTATTTTTGAGCACCTATTAAGCGCCAGCCAGTGTTCAGGGTGCTTGTTGTTCGCACCCTCAAAGAGCTTACCTTCTGGCAAGAAACAGACAAAAAACATACAGTAAAGTAGAAAAATGACACAGCACACAGGTAACTTTATTATACTACATATCAGGTGTCATGTGCAAGTTACAAAAGAAAAGCACTACACAGGGGTAAGGTGGATGAAGAGTGTAGTTTAATGCCCCTTGGTTCACCTCCCACCTGCTGGAGGCTCCTTCTCAGCCTCCTTCAATGCCTCCTCCACGTCTCCCCAGCCCCTCCAAGTTGGACACCCCGAGCTCACCCAGTGGTCATCTTTTCTATTTGTCTTCCTCCACAGGTGACCTCATTCTATTGGTGCTTTAAATCCCATATATCTGCAAGTGACTCCCAAATTCACATCTCCTGCCACCACTGGTTATGCTGCTCCTGGAACCTCAGCTCCCCCTGCCTCTACTCTTCTGTTCCCTCTGCCCGGCAGACTCTTCCCCCCACACCCACACACCTGGCCCCCCACCGCCAGCACCTCTGCCTCCTCCTCTGACCACACCCCTGCCGCTCCCCACCCTCCGCTCCCACCCCGTGTCGGGACTCCCTTTTCCCTGGCTCTCGGGAACTTCTGGCATACTACGCGATTTTCCTGTTTGCAGCACGTAAGCTTACGTACTCAGGATGTAAACTGAGGACCAGAGGGGAAGTTCCCTGCTTTGCTTACCTATTTGTCCCCAGGACCTACTGCCTGGCACACAGTAGGCGCTCAATAAATGGTTGGGTGTTTTTTTTTTTGTTTTTTTTGTTTTTTTTTTTTAGTAAATGACTATTGGTTTAAAAATAAAATATTATTTAAATTACACTTTAAAACCACAATAAACCTCTGTGTTTTCTGCACACACAAAACGTCCCTGGGGGCACTAAGGAACACATTCCCGACGTTTGTAAATGTTAATGTTTAACTAACACCTGCTATTAGCATGTGACTTAATGGGATCTAGGAACTGCAGGCCCCACACCGGCCCTGCGCACAGTAAGGCTGCACCACGCTTTGCAAAAGGACAAGCTCAGTAGAGGCGCGGGCCGCCCTTGCGGCACAGACCAGGTCCTCGGGACCTCAGTCCAAGCCACCATGTTCCCACCCCGGGAAAAGCGAGCCGATCCGCCGGGCGCAGGCGCAGAGGCCGCCCCGACCCGCGGCGCCGCAGGCCCGGGCGGAAACGGCTTCGGCTGTGCTCGGGACGCATGCGCGGGTCCGGAGCTCTCGCGACACGAAGGGCAGGCAAGTTCCGCGGCGGAGTTCCGGTAGTGGCCCTGGGGTGCCGGACGAGAGCGGGCGGAGCGGGAGACGGGAAGACCGCGGGCCGTGGAGCGGGCGGTCGGGCCGGCCTAGGGGCGGCGAGCCGTGGGTGGTGGGCGCGCGGGGGACCGAGTCGGAGCCCGCCCGTCCGCAGGCCGCCCTTCCCGCCATGGACCCCTTCCTGGTGCTGCTGCACTCGGTGTCGGCCAGCCTGTCGAGCAGCGAGCTGACCGACCTCAAGTTCCTGTGCCACCGGCGGGTGGGCAAGAGAAAGCTGGAGCGCGTGCAGAGCGGCCTCGACCTCTTCTCCGTGCTGCTGGAGCAGAACGACCTGGAACCTGGGCGCACCGAGCTCCTGCGCGAGCTGCTCACCTCCCTGCGGCGCCACGACCTGCTGCGGCGCCTGGACGACTTCGAGGCGGGGGCCGCGGGCGGGGCCGCGCCCGGGGAGGAAGGTGGGCGCCGGGCCGGCGGGGCGGGCGGGGGCCGGGCCCGGGCCGAGGAGGCGGCGGCCGTTGGCCCAGCAGTAGTTGTGAGTCTGCCGGGCGCCCAACCTTTGCCTGGTTTGATTTGCGGGGATTTTCTCCGAACAACCCCGGGACCCGGGTGGCGTGCCCACTTTGCAAATGGGAGAGCCAAAATTCAGAAAAGTTAACTTACTCAGGGCTGCAGAGCCTGAACATCCACCCCCGAACCTCAGTATTTCTCCGCCTCCCCACTGTCTCCAGTAAATTAGGAAGGTCACTGAATAAAATGGTGTTGCAGGCCGGGCCCACTCCTGTAATCCTAACACTGGAAGGCCGAGGCCAGAGGATCTTTTGAGCCCAGGAGTTCGAGACCAGCCTGAGCGAGAGTGAGACCCCCAGCAGTACAAAAACTAGAAAGATTAGCTAGCCGGGCGTGGTGGCTCCCGCCTGTAATCCTAGCACTCTGGGAAGCTGAAGCAGGAGAATCGCTTGAGCCCAGGAATTTGAGGTCAGTGATCTGGGATGACGAAGTGAGACTCAATAAGAGAAGGAAATGGTGTTGCCCAGGACACCAAGTGAGACTCTTTCTCAATAAAAGGAAATGGTGTTACTCACCTTTGGGCGGAGAAGGGGAAGAGTCACAGAAGGTGGGGCAGAGGTTATGTGAGCTGCTGCACTTATCATTTCTTTCTGTTTCGGAATGTGCCTTTCACAGCTGTCTTGAGAATAATACCATCTGTTCAGTAACTCTTATCCAGGAGCTTACAGTGTACCGCTTGCTTTTGTAGGCACTTGATTTATTTGATTTCCACAATAATTCTGCGAGTTACGTAATGTTATAATCTATCATCATTTCTGTTTTACAGAGGAGAGGACTGTGGCTCAGAGGTGTTAAGTGAGTGGCTTGATGAAATGCACAGCTGATAACAGAGCTAGGCTTGGACCAAGGCAGTGTGCAGTTGGTGATGTTAGCGGCCATATTACCTCTCTGGTCAAGTTTATTCCAGAGTGTCTTCCTGCCCTCCTCTCAGTCACCTGCTTTGTCCACCGTCACCTGTGGCTTACATCTACTTCCAGAAGTAAAAGTGAGACCTGACTACAGCAGGGTTTGTCAGCCCTGTCCCCACGTTCTCAGAGCCCAGGGGAAGAGGCTTAGGGAGTGCTTCTGGGGCACCCCTCACAGGCTTCAAGTTGTGGCCTTGAATCAGCCATTCAGTCACTGAACCAGACAGGGCATAAACATGTGACACCAGGGGTGTCACTCTATAAAGATTGGTGCCCGTTGGTGACAAGATGGATAGCACAGTTCTGCCTGAAAGCATTTAAGTCTAGATTTTAAAAATACATAAACATCATTGGACAAACAGAACAGAACATTGACAAACTGGGCTTTTGGCTGGACTTGGTGACTCATGCCTGGAACCCTGGCACTTTGGGAAGCCAAGGCAGGAGGATCACTTGAGGCCAGGAATTCATGACCAGCCTGGGCAACATTGTGAGACCCCATTTCTACCAAAAATTAAAATTAAAGAAAAAACAATTAGCCAGGCATGGTGGCATATACCTGTAGTCCCAGCTACTTGAGAGACTAAGGTGGAAGGATCACTTGAGCCCAGGAGTTTAGGCTGCATTAAGCTGTGATCACTTCACTGCACTCCATCCCTGGGCAACAGAACAAAACTTCTGTCTCAAAAAGAAAAACTGGATTTTCAAGGATGTTTAATGACCGGAAAAACACTGATAAATTTAAAAAGCAGTCTACGAAATATGTATCTTTTTAGATTTATATGTATACATCTGTGGGTGTTTGGTTACAGTTCCATAGTTACAGTATCTTGGTGGCAGTACACCAAAAGGTTAACAGCAGGTAAGGGCAGGTTGATAATGGGTAATTCTGTATTTCTCCTTTACCAAAAGCAGTTTAGCACAGTGTTTAAGTTGGACTCTGGCACCATACTTCAGGTTTCAGATCATGGCTCTGCCATTGTCTAGCTGAATGACCTTGGGAAAGTCATTTAACTTCCCTGTGCCTCAGTTTCCTCATCTGTACAGATGGTCATAGTAACACCCAGCCCACAGGGTTGTCTGCAGTGTCTCAGAATTTCCAGGAGTCCTCCAAGCAGCATCCTGTCCTGTCTCTCTCCTTTCCTCTCCGCACCTTCCAGAAACAGCCTTTTACGGTCTCTGGTGCCAGCTTGCTGACCTCAGTAGTGATTTCACGTGAGGAGTGCGGGAGCCAGGGACCAAAGACCAGTGGTCAGTCAGGGCAGCTTTAAAAGTAAGGATTGGGGTGTGTACTAGTTTCCTGTGGCTGCCATAACAAATTACTACAAATTTGGTGGGTTAAAGCAACAGAAATTTACTCTCACAGTCTGGAAGCTAGAAACCTGAGAAAGCAAGGTATCAGTAGGGCCTCATTCCCTCTGAATGCTCTAGGGGAGAATTCTTCCTTGTCTTCCAATTTGAGGTGGCTCCAGGCCTTCCTTGGCTTGTGGCCAGGTCACTCCAGTGTCTGCCTCTGTCTTCACATGGCCTTCTCTGGGTGTGCCTTCTAAGGATATGTGTCATTGGGTTTAGGGCCCACCCAGGTAATCCAGGATCTCCTCAAGATTTTCAAGTTCATTAACATCTGCAAAGACCCTTTTTCCAAATAAGTTAACATTCACTGTTCTAGAGATTTGAAGCAAATGGATCTTTGGCGGGGGGATGCCATCTTTCAATAGGGTAGGATGTGGGAGCAGCCCCATTTCCTTTCCTCTGACAACCCCCCAGCCCCTCCCTCAGTTTCCCCTGTCCTAAGCTCCAGCAATGAAGTCTTCAGTGGGCCACAGCTCTCTGGGTGGTAATTGGGAGGGGGCCTGGCTGGGGCAGGTTTGAAGGCCATTCTCTGACAGCCCCTCTCCTGGTGGCTGACTTTAGCCTCTGAAGAGGACCTCGTGGGGGTCACTTCTGTCTACCAATACTCGTATCAGCACTGAGAAGCCCATGGGGGGGCTCTAGGGTTGCCTGTTTCCTAAAGAGGTCCCCAAACTCCAGTAAGTCATTTTGTTCTTTCCTCCCCAGACCTGAATGCAGTGTTTGACATCATATGTGACAATGTGGGGAAGGACTGGAAAAGGCTGGCTCGTCAGCTTAAAATCTCTGACACCAAGATGGATGGCATCGAGGAGAGATATCCCCGTAACCTGAGAGAACGGGTGAGGGAGTCCCTGAGAATCTGGAAGAATGTGGAGAAGGAGGATGCCACAGTGGCCCGTCTGGTGGGGGCGCTCAGGGCCTGCCGGATGAACCTGGTGGCCGACCTCGTAGAGGAGACCCAGCAGGCCCGGGGCCTCCAGAACCAGAGTGGGGCAATGTCCCCAATGTCATGGGACTCAGACACGTCTGCCCTGGAAGTACCCTGAGGGTCTGCTGCTCTGCCGCAGTGGACCCTGGGCATCTGCACAGGCTGGACTTCAGTTCTTTCCACGAGGGAAGCCAGGTGCCTTCTGTGCCCAGCCCCGTGAAGACACAGCGGAGCCAGGCTGAGTGAGCCCCACTCTCACAGCCACAGACTGACTGCTTCTGAACTCAGGCTGTATCGGTGCTTCCTCCGTGTGAGGCAGGGCCGGGACACTGCACAGATATTTCTATTCCTCACCGTTGCTCTGAGAGTGAGATCCTGTTGTCCCCACTAAACACCCTCCTGCAGGAGAAAGTTAGAACTGTCCGGCACGTAGAAGGAATCTATACAAATTAGCAGTTATCCCTGTTATTCTACGGCTGAGGAACTGGAGCAAAGCCTGCGAGTAGTAGCAGGAAAGCTGGGGTCTGAGCCCACACCTTCTGGCCCAGATGCCACGCCTTTAGCCACCATGTCTTTCTTCTGCCCCCATGGTTGGCAAAAAGCATGTTATATCCCATTTCCTCAGGGGCCATCAGGGTAGACCTGGACACGAGGACCAGGTGGCATGAAGGGTGAGACACGTCCGGGAGTCTGGAGACCTGATTTGGCCAGTGCTCAGCCCCTGAAGGAGCCAAGTCGCCCGAGGATGAGCTGAGATGTCTGCTGAGCGCTCACAGTCCACTCTGTAAATATTCTTATGAGTATTATGATTCCTGCAGTTGTATAGTTTGCTACCATTTTGTATCAAAATCAGTATCTTTCTGATAACAAAATTGGCAAGGAGGTGGGATCCTCAAATCCTCTTGCTTCTAAGGTAATCCTATTAAAGAAAATGCCTTTATGATGGAAACTTACAAAAAATTAGAAAGAATTTTCCCTGCCTATTAATACACCCTGAAGCCTCAACGTTCGATTTCAGTGTTGCTTGCAGCTTGTCGTGGCCTCCAGCCTGTGAATGTGGCAGCTGGATTGCCTGACAGCTCACTGGCCACGCGTGGACAAATGGTGGTCTAATGCCCATGGCTTTTGCCACTGTTGGGATCTGATTGCCCCTGAGAGGCCTCAAAATCAGAGCCAAGTGGCCATGCTTTGTTCCAACTCTGCGGCTATGACCTTGGGAAAGTCTCATGCCATGCTGAACCATCTTGACCTTGGTTGCTGAAATCGTAGCCAAGATTGTGGGAGCACTGTCTCCACTAAGCTACGGACCTTGGCCTTGGAGCTGCTCCACACCTTCACCAGATAATTCTGGATACCAGGCACTGTGCTGGGAGCCAGGGCCATGGCAGTGAATGAGACAGAAGTGGCCCTGCCCTGTTGGCCCTGAAAGCCTGGCCAGGAGCACAGGTCATCACCAGCTTGGGGTGCTGCCCAGGAGCTGAGCCCGACCCTCTGCTACTCACTGTACAGCCCCAGCCCCGGCAGCACCTGCCTCTTCAAGCTTCAGCTCAGGGCTAGTTCTGTAAAGAAAAACATCATCCCTCACGGACTGAAGTGTGAGCAGCTTGGCTTTGGGGAGTAAGTTTTCTGGGAGAGAAAAAGAATCCATATCTCTTGAGCAGAGGCAGATGTCAGAGGTTCTACATTCCCATAAAAGTTTATGGTATAAGCTGCTGTAGTGTGCAAATGTCCCACGTCTCCCTGCAAGCTTATCACACCTGGCAGGAGTCCTGCCCTCCCTCACACCAGGTGTTCTGAAAGGGGTTTGGGGAATGTGACATTAGTGCACCTAAAATTTTCCATTGCCTGGAGCAAAGGCTGGGCCAGGCTCTGTCCCCAGTCTGCCACTGGCTTAAGTCCTGGCCTGTCCCGCAGTCCTCCTCTGTGGGGCAAGGACATGGGTCTCCTGCCCTTGGCACTGACGTTCCAGGATCTCCCCACACTGAGGGAGGAGCTCCGCCTTCACAGCAGACCTGGGCCCTGCTCCCAGCCCCATCAAGCCCCACTCAGGATGCGGCATGGGGCGGGATTCCCAGCCTCAGTCTTCTCTGTCCTCGCTGCCGGGCCACACATGGTGTCCACCTCCAGGACTGGAGAGGCCTGGCCCAGCACCAAAGCCATAGCGCATGGCGACATGTGGCAAACTTGCTCCACAAGGTGAATGTTGTGCACAAGAGACTGCCCCAGGAAGATGGGACTCCTCGGCCAAGCAGAGACATCCCTTTGCTCAGCCAATGCCGTGAAGCAGCCAGCATAGCTGGGCACTGTGCCAGACGCTGGGGCTGCAACAGAACGAGATGGGACAACTGTCCTCAGGAAGCACTGGATTTTCCCAACTTCGTAAAACGGGAAAAGTGAAGAACATAAGCACCAGTGTCTGCAAAAGCATGAATGCTCATATAATCTCTGAAAATGGAGAGATAATGATAAGTATTTTATGATGGTGATGATTTTCTAGATGGTAAGCTATGCATACTTTATTTTCCACATTTTCTGTGATGTGTTTTTTTATTTTTTAAAAATGACCCACAAGATGCTGTAACGGGCGCAACCTGGACTGTTCCATGGGGAGTTTCCCAGAGAGCAGCGGAGCATGTGGGCTCCAGTCCTGGCTCTGCGCCCTGTGGCTCCATCCCTCTAAATGGGGCCACTAGGTAAAAATTACTTGTCAGACTGTGGGGTGACTTGTTTCTCAGGTGCCTTTAAACTTTAAAGCAAGCAGTAAGATTTCACCCAGAGCCCCAGGGGCGAGTCCAAAGGTTACTCTGTTGCCTCTTTATGGTCTACTCAGAACCCTGAGTTCAGCAGTAGCCTGTGGTCATGGGGCACCGCCCGTCTCCCTCCCATCTGGACAGACCCACGAGCCAGAACACTTCCTGAGCACCGACTTGTACCCCTGCCCCACAGGGAAGGTATTCTGCATCTTCACAGCCTCTCCTGGGACAGATGGGACCCGTGTCCACTCAGCACTGTAACCTTTGGACAGGTTCAGTTACACCCCATCCTAAGTAGGGAACTGCTATAATTTTTGGACAAGGATTTTCTTGTACCAACTTTACCAAAGGGGGAAAAAAAAAGGCTGTGTTCTTTTTTTTTTTTTTTTTGCAATCCTGTAAAATTTATGTTTCTGAAAAGGGTGCACATAAATTATGGGGTTTTCTTGACAACTAAAGAGTGACATCGTGCTCTCCTAGTCCTTTTTCCCCTGTCAAAGAAAAGGCCAAATGTCTGTGCTTTGCAGGGAATTTGATCCAGCACTTGCTGTGACAAAGGGGCAATTCCCTTGTCTTCAGGCTCCTGGATTTCCAGGCGCCTTCCCTCCGCCTGCCAGTGCCGCTCCAGGACTGTGGGCCCCTCCTCTAGCTGCCTTATGCCCCTGGCACTCCTGAGACCACTCCCCCCAGGCTGCACCTGCTTAGTCCTGGGCTGCCGCTGCCCCGTGTGCTTTTTGTTCTGCCTTGCCCATCGTCTGGGGCTCTGGTACTTCTCGAGACCATTCTGTCCCCCAGCCTTCCTCTGATCTCCCTCCTGGGCCTTGCCTAGCCCAGCTCCTGTTGCCCGCACTGCCTCTCTCTGGCCCAGATCTTTCTCCTAGGCCTGCAGACCCACATTGAAGACATAGAAGAAAATCCATTTCTTGCTTTCTGCAGCTTCTAGAAGCCACCTGCCTTTAATTCATGGCCCTTCCCTTCATCTTCAACCCCACACTGTAGCATCTTTCAATCTCTGACTGACTCTCCTGCCTCTATCTCAGTAAGATTCTTATAATTACATGGGGCCACCCAGCTAATCCAGATCATCTCCCCATGTCAACGTCCTTAAATCCACACCCTTGAAATCCCTTTGCCGTGTGAAGGAAAGTGTTCAGAGGTCCTGGGATGAGGATGTGGGCGTGGGCGAGGGTGCCTACTCTGCCTACCGCACGCTCGGGACTCAACGTCTCCCGCACCTGTGCCCAGTTCCGTGCCTGACCACAGACCCTCATTCCTCTCGCCGATGCTCCTCCCCCATGTATACCTGAGACCTCAGGAGCATCCCTCCCGCCCCTGCTGCCGCCCCGCTCCCAGCAGGGCGTGGCCCCTTCTCTCTGGACAGCCTCAGCAAGGGACTTCCTAACTCATCCTCCCTCTGCTGTTGCCTCACCCCCCGCCCCCTCTTCCATCCCACCCTGCCTGCAATGGGAAACAAACGAACCACACTATAGACCATGACTCTGTTCTTGGAAACCATGAGTTCTACACATTTTTTAGTTTTATATTCTTATTTCCAGATAACCATTCTGAGTCATCTTGCTGACCACTTTCTAACCACATAATTCCTGAGTAAATTGTGTCTGGAACCAGACCATGACGAGGACAGCATGTGCTCGTGCCAGGATGACCAGTCACCCCTACATCTGCTGATCCGAAGGCAAGGCTTCTGTTACAGGGAAAATTTGCAATTGAAAGCCATTTTCCTCAAAGAAGCCCTTAGTTTCTTTCTTAATTTTTTTTTCCTTAGTTTGTTGAGTCATTTACTAAGTTGAGACCCTGTGGCAAGAATGATGTATACCAACCATATCCATTGTCGCCAAAGAACAGAGGCCAATTCAACCCATTAATGGGGTCCTCATGGAGGGAAAGCCAAGTGACATGTGAGCCAAGTTTTCATGGTGTAGCTTGCATAGAAAAAGAATGTTGTGGGCCGTTTGACCCAGGCACAGGGCAGGTAGGTACAAGGCCTCCCAGACCTACCTGATGGCACTCTGTAGACATAAGGCTACAGTTTTATTTCCTCAAAACATCATGTGTTATTTAATGGTCAAACAGAATGAGCTTCTGTTTGGAATGAAGAAAAAATTCTGAAGCTGGGTGGAGGTGATAACTGCACATCATTGTGAATGTACTTAATGCCACTGAGCTATATGTTTAAAATGATTAAAATGATAAGTTGTATGTGTATATTTTGCCATAATTAAAAATTAAAAATAAAGTTTGAAGTAGTTGGATTAAAGAAAGATATGAAGTAAATCATGCCACAGGAAGATCATGAATCTGGCTCGAATTAGAGACGTGAGGAAATTTATGATAAAAGTGGAGTTTCAAATTAGAAAAAATTTGATAAATGGAGTTGAGACAACTGGAAAGAACTGCTGCATTCCTACCTCATGCCTGCTGCCAAAATAAATCCAAATGGAGACAAGATGTGAATGGGGTGGGGGAAGAAGCTGCAAACCTGGGAGGATTTCCTTGTTTTGAAGACAGCCCGGTGCAGTGGCTCTCGCCTGCAATCCTAGCGCTCCGGGAGGCCGAGGCGGGAGCTCAGGACTGCAGTGAGCTATCTTCACTGCACTCCAGCTGGGCGACAGATCAAGCATGACTTTGGTTTGTGTCCTAAGAGCCAGGGGAAGGCCCTGAAGAGGTCAGGCAAGAGATCAGAGTTGCATTTCTCAAGGCTCTGGCGGAGGGGATCTGAGGGGCAGGTTAGGAGGCAACTGAGAAGGTGGGAGTGGGGGAAGGCACGGCGTGGTGTGGGGTGGCGCGGGGTGAGAAAGAGGCAGCGGGGGTGCATTTGAGGGCTCTTTGCGGTTTGGTGTGACTGTGGGGCATGACTGAGGGTGGCGTGGAGGAGGATGGCTGGCTCCAGAGAAGTGGCTGTGGACACAACCACAAAGGTGATGATCATGTTAAATGTGAGGAGCCCTAGAGGTGTCCATTGGGCGAGGAGGTGCCTCCGAGGGGCTAGACAATTGCAGGGGTGTGGGTGTGAGCTGGCCAGGGAGAGCTGCCCAGGCCCTGGAAGGAGAGCACAGGGGCCCCGGAGGACAAGGCAAAGGGGCAGAGGCCTCAAGGCTGGGCAGTGACAGCTCAGGAATGGAGCCCCGCCCACGCTCCGCCAACACACATGCACCCTCGGTTTCAAACCACCTGTGGAAGGACCTTCTGGAAAAGTGTCCAGACTGCAGACACCCGGGTCCCTCTTCCTGAGATTCAAGGCTGGTGGAGCCAGTACCGACTCCAGTACTGCCCCAGGCAGGACTATTTAATCATCAGCTGTTAAGTGCTACTAATTGTCCTCTGCTCTGTCTGTCTGTCTGCTCTATCCATCTCAGCTTGCCAACCAAATTGCTCAGGATAGGCTGGGACCTTTTTAACTCAACTTTGATCTCAGATTGGAGCGAGCACTGGTGAACAAGCAGGTTTTACAGCCCAGGGCCACAAAGGGTGGTCTGGACTCCCGCAGAGTGAGACTCCAAGCCACCATCAAGGCTCCAGTTGACACCCCAGAGGGCACAAGGGTGTGTTTCTCTGGAGGCGGGTGGTCAGCTCCAGTGTGGACTGAGTGCCCCGGAATGCTGAGCCTCCAGTTTAAAACCTGTCCTGCTCCAGGCTGGCAGTGACGTCAGTGAGAGTCAAGCGGTGGGTTTGGCTTTTTGGTTTTGTCTTTAGATGAATCTGGGAGGCTCTGCCATCCAATTTGTAAAACAAACTGGCATGAGCCACCCTAGTGAGAGCTGGAGTGATTTGCCAAGTCACAAGGTGGAGCTAGGACTTCAACCCAAGGCCTCTGACGCCAAGGCCCGTACAATCCCAGGACACCACGCGGCCTTTTCAGAGAAGGGACCCTTTGAGTTGGTTTCGTGGAGCAAACAGTTTTCCGGGGCAAGCAGTTGAGGCCGGGAGGTGTGAAATTGGAGGGCACGTTCGGGAGGCAACAAGTGGTTTGGTGAGGCTGGTTCCTGGCAGATTCAGGAGAATGTTTTGGATTTTATCCCGTATACAAAAAGGAGTCGGCAAAACATTTTAAGCAGGACAATGGCATGATTAAATGTGTGCCCCAATGAATTAGAGAGTCCTCGGTATTTGTTCATTGGAAAATGAGAAAACAAAACAACCAGATTCCCAAGATGCTGTGCTTCAGCTTTCTGGCTGAGTTTGGTTGGGGGATGTGACAGTGCCTATCGCCACCTGGGAAGAAAGTCCTGCGTTAGTTAAGGCTGTAGAGTGGCTTTGGTTCAGGTTGTATTCCTTCCAAAGTTCTTTGAGGGCCAGCATCTTGTTTTAGTCTCACAGGAACGTTGACCTGTATTTAAGGGCTGTTTGTCCCGTTTGACAGGTAAGGAAACGGAGGTAGGGTCGGCGATGAGCAGGGTGGTCTGCGTGGGAAGTGGAAGGGTGAGGTCTGGGTCCGGATCGTCTGAACATTGTGCTAGACCAGAGGAGCCAGCCTGCCCTGCGGAACCCTCTAGTTCCCAGACGGGTGCAGCAGGCCCAGAACGTATCCCAGCTCGGATGGGGCAAAGCCCATCCCAGTCCATAGTCCCTGGGAAGGCTGCCCAACACCGTCCTCGTCCCACAGCAGGCAGTTACCGGCCAGCATGTGAGTGACAAACAGGTGACTTCGCACAGCACAGGAGCAACCAACTCCGAGAGCTAAAATAAGGCTTGTGTATGCTCCAAAAATACTCTGCTAAAAATAAACCTGACTGCTGGCTTCATGCCCAGGGCAGTCGGGGTGGGGCCAGAGAGCCACACTTCCTGTCCCCACACCCTTTTATTTTGGGAAAATCAAACCCTCCCTCCACACACACCCCCCAGAGCGTGTCTGCAGGAGGGAGGTGTGACGCCCTTCCCTGGGACTCTTGCTGGAGAGTTCAGGCACAGCAGGAGGTGACCCTTGCGTTCATTCATTCATTCGCCCCGGGTGCTGTGGTCTCCTGCGTGTGCCAAGCAGGGAGCAGGCAGACTGCACTCGGCTCTTCTGCTGTTGGCCAGGCGAGAGCTCAGGGAGCCGCTTTCCCTCCACAGAGCATTAACGGGTTTATTGTGCTGAGCCCTCGGCCAATTGTCACCCTAATCAGTCATTATCTGCCACTCTCTTACTTGGTCTCACCTGTGGGCTTAACAGACAGTGTGGATTCCTCTCAGGAGCCCTGTGACCTGGGTGTAAAGCGCCTGGAACATCTTAGGTGCCCAATGTGTGCTCTCCGAGGCGATTACAGATGTGTTATTCCTGGCTGGCTCTCCATATCCGTCTCCCCTCCTCTCTGCTACCCCAGTCGGTGCAAGTTCACCCCGTTTATGCCCCATAGGAATCAACTCACAGGAGACAGCTGGAAAAACCAAGGACCTGTTGGTCCACTGGAAGTGGCCAAGCACTGGGCAGAGAGCAGTCAGTGCGTGGGCACCCAGCCCAGCCCAGGGGAGCAGGGAAAGGCACCTGGGGCCAGCAGAGGATGCGACATGGGAGCTGGCATTCACGAGGGGCACTTCCATTGAGCCCAGTGAGCCCGTGGGGGCCGTGCTCCCCATCTCCCCCTGCAGTGCTCAGTCTCTGTCATCAGTGTGGAGACTCGGAATCCCAGCAGCCTCTTCCCGACCCTGGCAGAGCCTTGCTGCCTGATTTCATCACCCTTCCCACCTAGCAGTACTTCGTGAAGAGTTTTTGCTGACGTTAAGCCGTGTGAACAGCAGGGGCCAGAGTGTGTATGTATCGGACGTGTTCCTGGGGCCCATCTGGCCAGTGCTTGCAATCGCGGATTCAGACAACGTAACAGGCCGCAGTGGCAATGGGCCCTCACTTGGGATCCCCTCCGTGTCCTCCCTGTACTGAGATGAATAGTCCCCCCACAATTCATGTCCACCTGGAACCTCAGAATGTGACCTTCTTTGGAAATAGGGTCTTTATAGACATAGTGGAGCTAAGATGAGGTCACACTGGAGTAGGCTGGGCCCTAATCCAATGACTAGTGTCCTTATAAGAAGAGGGAAATTCGGACGGAGAGACGCATGCAGGGAGAAAGTCACGTGGAAACGGAGGCAGAGACTGGAGGGATGCGTCTGTAACCCAAGGAATGCCAAGGATTTCCAGCTGTGGCAGTGGTGTGGCTGTCTTCCAAGCCACAGGTGCAAGAGCTGCCAAGGGCGGCCACCAGCCCTGTGCCCAACCCCAGCTTTGCCTTAGCGGGGAGCTCCCCACAATTTTGCCACTATCTTTAGCAATCACTCTCCTTTCAAAGACACGGAAATCGAGGCTCCAAGAAAGAAGTAGAGTGGACTAACATTAACTGTGTGCCTTCTAGGAGCTCCACACAGTGTGTCTTCACTGCTCTGGGCATCCTGCAAGGAGAAAGCATCATCCCATTTGCAGACGTAAAGACGGAGGCTCCGAGCATCAAGGACCTTTGCTCTGGGTCACAGAGATATTTAGTGGCAAAACCAGAACCAGGAGGTAGGACTCCCAATGCTGAGTCACTACACCCTCCCTGCCTTCCTGGAGAAGGATGGAGGAGTCGGGACACCCCGGACCCCTACAGCAGCCCTGGTGGGGTTAGCAGCCAAGCCCTGCACCCGGATAATTGGAGTCAGCCCTCAGAGGAGGAGGAGGGGGCGGCAACCCTTGTACAGCCAGGGCTCTGCTGCGCACTGCTACGGCCTACCGGGCCCCCTGCGTGGGCAGGATGGCATGTTCCTTCCATGAGCCAGGGGGTGATTCATGAGCACTTGGTAAGGACGAGCAGGTAGAACGAGGCCCAGAATTCTCAGCTGAGGCTGCAAGAGCGTGTTTGGCTCATTTCTCTGCAATGCATGATCTCTGTCCCACTCTGGGGCATCAGTTTCCCAGGGTCTCGCCCGGGCTTCCTGGCTTCCGAGCTGCAAGAGGGTTTGCCCTGTTGCTCTGCCACTGTTTTCAGCCCCACCCTTTACAGCCACCCTTTACAGCCTGCTCCTTAGGCTGGCACTCAAGGCCTCGATGCCAACTTCAGCTTCACCCGTTTCCTGATACAAACCCTCCACTCTGGCTGCAGGACATGCCGTGACCGTCCCGCCGCTGGGAGGCGTTGGGCAACTTCCCGAACCTCACAGAGCTTCAGCTTCTCCACGTATAAAATGCCTTTCAATTCCACCCGTTTTTACTGAGCTCCTGCTAAGTCCACGACAGTCTGCGGACTTAGCAGTGGAGAAAGATGGTTTGTTACCGTCTGTCCTTTTGTGCCTTTAAATGCTGTACCATGTGCACATGTAACTTATTTTTTAATTTTATTAAATAATATTAATACTTACCAATGAAATGAGACTTAGGAAGAGGGAAAATATCTCACTCCAAGGGCTTCCATGAGGATGAAGGGAGGCCACACAGTAAAGTGCTGGGTCTGGGCCCAGCAAAGGGGAAGTGCTCATTTAACTGCAGCTGTCCCTCAAATGCTACCCTCTCAGCTCCTCTGATAAGCCTCCACCAGTGAATCCTGACCCTCACCCCTTCTGGGGCGTTGCTGCACCTTTGGTTGTGCTGTGCCTTGCACCCACATTCCATTCGCCCACTCGCCCTCCATCCGTGAGTCCACCCACCCCTCTATCCACCCTCCGTCACCTGTACATTCACGCACTCGTCAGTTACTTACTGCGTACTGCGCGGCTGCATACTGCAACGAACCAGGCAATGGATAATGAGCAGACATTTATTGGCTCACGGTTCTGGAGGCTGGGAAGTCCAAGGTCAAGGGGCCACATCTGGAGGGGACTTTGTTGCTGCGGGATCCCATGGCAGAAGGGCAAATGGGGGCAAGGGGAGGGGGCAAGGGGAGCCGAACTCGTCCTTCCATAAGGAACCCACTGGCCAATAATGGCATTAATCTACTCATGAAGGCAATGCCCCTGGGACCCAAATACCTCCCGTGAGGCCCCACCTCCCAGCACTGCCACGCGGGAATCAAGTTTCCAACACATGAACTCTGGGGGACACATTCAAACCATAGCACGTGCCTGGAGTGTGCCAGGTCGCCTGCCAGGTGGGCAGGAGGTGACAGTAAAACAGTTCCAATCCTTCCCTCGTGGAGATCCCCTGTAGGTGGGGAAAGATGCCCCACTGTAGGAAGTATTTGCCACACAACGCACGAGCTTTGGTAGGTCATATACAGAGTGTGTGCCCCACAGAGCACAGGGTGCAGGCGCGTGGCTTGCAGAGAAGGCGAGTCTCGGTGGAGACCCGAAGCCGGAATAGGCGATGGAGGGAGAGGAAAGGACATTCCGTGCAAAGGGCATGGATAAGCGGGCGAGTGGAGCAGATAAGAGCAGCTGGAACATTGCGTCTGACGTTGAGTAGTGAGGGGCTGGGGGCTAACGAAGGACCTCACAGGTCACCGGCGGCATCTGACTCTTGTCCCCTTAGCAGGCTTCAGCTTCAAGCAAGAGAAGGACATGATAAACTCTGGTTTTGGAGAGAGAACTCCAACTGCAGCGTGGACCATGGGCTGGGCGTCGGGGACCCGGCTGGCAAGATGGAGCAGAGACACCCGGGCGGGAGGGGGCGTCCAGAGCAGAGTGCAGGCAGTGAGGGCAGAGCATGGGGAGGGGTCAAAAGATTCCCCACTCTCTACAACAAAAATTCCCACCCTACTGAAAAGTGGAAAGAGCAATACCACGAACATCATTCATCTCCACTCAAATCCAACAATCATTAACATATCTCCTCTTTGGCTTTCTCTAAAGAGATAGCAAGATAGGTAGACTTTCTTTTTCTGAACCATTGGAAAGTCAGTTGCTGACATGGTGACACTTCGCTCCTGAGTTCCTCAGCTGCATCTCCTGAAAAGGACATTTTCCTCCTTTTTGTTTTGTTTTTTATGGAGAAAAAGTTTTGTTCTGTCACCCAGGCTGGAGTGCAGTGACGTCATCATAGCTCACTGCAACCTCAAACTCCTGGGCTCAAGTGATCCTCCTGCCTCAGCTTCCCGGGTAGCTGGGACCACAGGCATGCACCACCACGCCTAGATAATTTTTCTATTTTTTTTTTATAGAGATAGGGTCTCACTCTTGCTCAGGCTGGTCCCGGACTCCTGAGCTCAAGCAATCCTCCCACCTCGGCCTCCCAGAGTGTTAGGATTACAGGCGTGAGCCACCTCGCCTGGCTGACATTTTCCTCCTTAACCATAATACCCATGTCACACCTTGGAAATCCAACAAGAGTGGCACCTGCTGTCCAGTTTGTGTTCAGATTGTTCTGATTGTTCCAAGATTGCCTTTTATGGTTGGGTTTTGTTTGTTTTGAAAGCTGGGCTCCCATCAAACGTTCTGGCGTTGCATTTGATCATGTCTCTCTAGTCTCCAGGAGAGAATGTGAAGGGCTTGATGAGTCACTGGATTCCGGGGGTGGAGGGCAGGGAGGATCTGGTGTGGGCAGCCAGGGGTGCGATGCCCCAGGTGCAGATTCGGGAGTGGGCACAGATCTCGGGGGAGAGAGTCATTCTGGAAGAGCTGGGTGTGCGTGTCTGGTAGGCAGGTGGAGGCTCAGGTGGGAAGCCTGGGAGCTGATGGAGAGATACAGAGTGAGGGCTGCGTTAACTTCCTGGGGCTGCCACAACAAATGACCACAGACAGGGTGGCTTAAAACAACAGAAGTGTATTGTCTCAGCTCTGGAGCTGAAGTCCAAAATCAGCAGGGCCACACTTTCTCCAAAGGCTCAAGGGAAGAATTCTTCTTGGTCTCTTCCGGCTGCTGGTGGTTTCAGCAACTCTTGGTGTTCCCGGGCAGCTGTAGCGCTGCGATGCCTGCTCCGTCCTGCACATGGTGGTCTTCCCTGTGTGTGTTCACGTGGCCATCTTCTAAGGACACCAGTCTTTGGATTTAAGGCCCACCCTGGTGCTACCTCATATTAACTAATTATGTCAGCAGAAACCCTATTTCCAAATAAGCTCACATTCTGATGTTCCAGGTGGGCATCAAATTTGGGGTGTTGGGGGAGCCACGATATTCAACCCAATAGATGACATGAGCATCACCATGGTAACTGCAACTTCAGGAGAGGAAGCGACTGCCCAGGGAGAGCAGACGGAGAGAAGGGCTGGGGAGGGATCTGTGAGTGACCCCAAGGTTTCAGGGGTCACCAGAGGGCTCTGGGCCCTAAAAGGAACCAGGGAGTTCAGTCAGAGCTGTGAGGGGAGGTGGCATGCGGTGGACAGGGCAAGTGGTGTGGGATGTCCAGCAGGAGATGGGCTGAGCTGTACCCTCTGGATGCCAGGGCAAGCCGGGGACTTTGGCGAGAGTGGCGTCAGGGGACTGCTTGGGGGAAACCCAGACCGCGTGGGATTTTGTTTTCACATTGCAGGCGCTGGCCTCACAGACCTCTGGACGGCAAGGGGAGCAGTGGCTCTGCTTACGTATTACTTTTGCTGTTGTCTGTTCTTCCCATCAGACTGCAAGTCCCTCCAGACCAGGGGCCCACACCCGACTGTGTCCACTGTGACTCTCCCAGCCCCCTGTCGGCCGTCAGGCCTCCCAGGAGCCTCTGTGGCCCCAGCGGCCTTAGCACGTCTGCCCCAGGACAGCTACCACCTGCGTGGGGAAAGTGTCCCTTACAGGGCAGGACGATGCCGATGTCAGCCGATTTCAGCTGGCACCTATCAACCCCTTCATTTGCGACAGGTGCGGCACTTCACATGTGTGGACTCACTCATCAAATCCCACAGCAACCTCCAGGAGTACTGGAGTACTAACAGTACTGCAAGAGTACTATCGTTACTCCTACATAGCAGATGGGGAAACCAAGGCACAGAGAGGTCAAGTTGCAGAGGAAGTGCGTGAGTCAGGGTTCAGACTCAGTGACTGGGCTCCAGAGACCACAGTACCCTGCAGAATGCACAGCTCTGGACTGATCACTGACACCTGTTTGTCATCAAATGGGCTCCAAGGTCATCGGCGGATCTCAGGCCAGGCCCGTGGATCTGCTCCTGGAGCTCCCGCAGCTGTGCAGGCCTGGCCTCACCTGGGCCCTGGCTATATTCTCTGCTCTCCGCTTCCTGGGGCCGAGAGAGGATGCAGGGGCCTGAGCTCTGTGGGTCGGATGGGCAGGTGCGGGTCTGAAGCCTGGGGCTTCCAACCTCAGCGTGGCCAGGGCTGTTCTCGTGTGGAGAAGACACTGTCCTCCCCGCCAGACCCGAGACCTTGGCCCTGCACGTCAGCATGCAGCCTGCTCTCCACCTTTTGTGTCCCCGGCCTGCTTCATTCGGCGGAAAGCCCTGGAGAGACGCGCCTGGCCTTCCCGGCGCCCTGGCCTAGCGGTGAGGTTCTCCGGCTTGTTAGTTTCAGTTGTTAGAGGTCTTCATTATCTTTCTCACCAGCGAGCGGAGCCTGTGAGCCCTGGGCGAGTTCCTGCCTGGCGGGTGGGTGGGAGCCTGCAGCGTCTTCTCCCACACCCCAGAGCCTGAGCTGGCACGGCCGGGAGGGAGGGGCCCCCCGAGGCCGTGGGAAAGTGGGGATGGAGGGGCGCCCCAATTATCCACGCTGAGGGGGTCGCTGCCATGCCACCCCGGCCAGGGACTCCTCCCTGCTGTCCCAGGGTGTCCCAGAGGCCCCAGGCTGCTCCCAAAGAGAAGGGGTGGGAGGAAGGGACTTCCTTCTTCCCTCTGGCAGAACTTCTCGTCCCTGAGGCAGAGTAAATGTGAGCAGCCGCAGGCCTCTGGGAAGGAGGGAAGAGGACGCCCTGGCCTCAGTGGACACTTTCCTCCCTGACTTGTGTTTATTTGTCTGGAATCCTTTGCCCTGCTCTGCTCACATGCCCACTCTTATCTGGCCCTTCCGTTTCACCTTCAAAGTTGCTTCTTCCAGGAAGACCTCCCTGCTTCCCCCAGAGCTGAGGTGGTGTCTCCCTCCATTCCGCATGCTTCTAGAACACCCCACCACCCCCTTTCTGCCTTTCCCATGATGGAATTTAGCTTCCCTGAGGGTGGAAGCTGTGTTTTTCTGCCCACCCTGTGTGCTCAGCATCGGGCCTCACAGAGCATCATAGGCTTGGAGTGTTGGAACAGGAGTTGGCCTGTTGCCAGAACCAGGCTCACCCACTCACTGCCCGAGGTCCTGGCTTCTCCCTTCCCCACCAGGACCAAGGCCAGCCAGGAACAAGCAAAGAGCACAGAGAGCAGAAAAAGAGACAAGCCGGATGAAGGGGGCTCCATGGTGGGGTGACCTCCTGGAAGAGGTGACTTTAGGCCCTTGAACTCAGTGACTGGGAGACATCAGCAAAGTGAAGGGCTGGGTCAGAGTGTTCTGGGCAGGGAGAGCAACACGTGCAAAGGCCCTGGGGCAGGAACTAGCCTGGCAGGTTTGAGGGTCACAAAGGAGGCCAGTGTGAGTGGAGTTGAGTGAGTTACAGGTCCTGTTCCAAGTGTGTCAGAAGCCAGGGTGAACATGATCTGACTGAGCCAGCATTGCTGTGGGGAGGTTGTCTCGATGCCAGGGTGGCTTAATGAACTGAGGCCGAGAGATGTGGCTCTGGCCTTCCCCCGCCACCTTCATCATCATGTGGAAATGTTCACAGCAGGCCCAGCAAGGGGAGTGTCCAGTGTGGGGGCAGCAGAGCACTTGTCACCTTCCAGTTGCTGGAGTTAGTATTGGATGGTGAGAAGTAGGGCAGGGGCAGAGGGAGCCTGTCCGGCACCCACCCACGGGGAGCGTTCTGGCCCTAAGCTAAGGCAGCGTGGCCATCCCCTGCCTGGGTTTAAGTTATTTACACAAAGGTGTAAGGTATGTTGGAAGAAGGTGTTGGGTTATGACAAAAGGGGCCATTCTTTTTCTTTCTTATTGGAAAGGAATTGGGCTGCCGTAGGGACCAGCCACATGCCTGGATACATGGGACTGACAGGGTTGCCCAACCCAGCTGGGCACTCTGACCTCTCTGCTGCCGGAAGGAGGCACCCTCATGGCCCCTGCTCAGTGGGCTGCAGGAGAAGGGTCTCCAGGCTACTCCGGCTGCTGCGTAGGCTTGTGGGATGCAGCTTCACGTGGAGGATGGCGGCCCTCATTCCCTCCCTCGCGGCTGGACCCAGAGGTGAGCTCAGAGGGCCAGCAGGGGTGATCCAGACGCTTCTTGGCCTGGCCCAAAGGAGATCGCAGGGCAGGCTGGGTCACGGCGGGGCCTCCCGCCAGCACAGGAGGAAGGAGTCACTGTACTGCAAGTGGACTTAGCACTGCTTGGCCCCCAGCAGCCAAGAGCATCAGGCAAAGCCACCTCGACTGGGCAGCTGGGGGCTCCACAAATGATGACCGAGCACCTGCTCCGTGCTGGAGAATGAGACACAGATGGCAGACACAGGGACAGCCTGCTTCCCCAGTGCTGCTCACAGTAAGGATGAGATTCCGGCCTGCTGACCCCGGGGCGGCCCTCGGCCCCTCTCCCACGCCACGCTGGCCCTGCACTGTTCGTAATCTTCTCTGTGCTCGCACTTGGGTGCGGGCCATCTTTGTCAGCGCTGCGAAGGATCTACTCTACAGCTTTACCACGCTGGGGAAGGTCTGAGGAATCCCCGTAATGACATCCCACACATTTCCATTCTGCCTAATGTAAAAGCCCAAACTATCACGTGCAGTGAACTCACAGGCACAGGCCCCTCCAGGAAGCTGCGACGCCCAACAGGTCAGGCACTCCCGGCCTGCGCGTTCCCAGAACCGGGCTGGAAGCCCCGCTTGGCTTCTCTCTGGAAAGCAGTGCTTGGAAATTTGTTGCAGCAGCAACTCCTGGTGCAACTGTGGGCTCCTTTTGTGTCCGCTTGGAGCCACCTGGGGTTGCTGTTGGCTGGCTGTGTGACGCGATGCGGCCTCACTTCCTCCAGGAGCTGGTGGCTCTTTTTCTCATCCCTGCCGCGCAGAGCAGCTCCTAGCACCCGGCCTCAGCCCTCCTCGGCTTCATCAGTATTCACAGGTGCCGCCATGCCTGGCACAAGGGAAGCATTACTCACAGCTAAAAATTTCTATCCAAATTAAAAAGAAGAAAAAAAAACCCACCCCCACTGCCCAAGAAACAGGCCTCATTTTTCTTCCTCTGTTCTGGATCACAGCCAGCAGGTTCTCAGAATGCTGGGCCAGAGGGACAATGGGGACGTTCTCCGCCTGCCCTGGCCAGGCCGTGAGCGGTCATTTCTTCATCCCAGGAATAGGAGAAGGTGCAGCACGAGGAGGGTCCCAGACACCAGGCATCAGTGGGGTTCTGGGCAGGGGGAGATGAGGGTAGGGTGGGAGTCCAGGGACTGACGTGGGATGGCCAGGGCAGGCGCTTAAAGCTCCATTCGTGGGAAATAGGTTTGCTTGATATGTGGGGACATTTTTCCTTTCACATTTGATCAGACCCGCCCAACTATTTTGAACTAAACCTACATGCTACATAAAGAAGTGGCATGTGAAATGCACCAAATGTGTGAAAATCTATAAAGCACAAGAAAATCACAGATTCCTTCATAAACACAGCATGAACACACTACTAGAGAAAGATGAGAGCCAGGATAAAGAAATCTGACACCAGCTACACACAAAGGCAAATTGTCGTTAACAACTCACAACTCCATGAATGTGGCATAAAGAAATGACTCTAGATATTCCTTAAGCATGACAGTAAAAAATAGCATTTAAAAGTAGGGATTTAGCCTAAGAATCTACTCCCAACTTGGGTGTTCTCAGATTCTTTTTTTTGTTTTTTTGAGATGGGATCTCACTAAGTTGCCCAGGTTGGTCTCAAACTCTTGGCTTTAAGCAATCCTCCTGCCTCCCAAGTGCTGGGATTATAGGTGTGAGCCACTGCACCTGGCATCGCAGATTCATTTTTAAAGCAAGTCTCTCAATAAGGTAAAATGTACCCTGTGATCCTTGAGTCTAGTCCCTGGGGGCTCTAGCTCAGCCTTGTGAGTTGTCACACCTTGAAAATGGAAATGTGGTGTCAGGAAGACAGTGGTGAAGGTGGGGGAGGATCACCAATTGGTCTGCATTACAGATGGCCGAGGAAACAGCTGAGGCTGGCTGTTGCGGGCTGAGTTGTCCCCACCACCAAACCCAGATGTTGAAGTCCTAACCTCCAGTACCCCAGAATGTGACTGTATTTGGAGACAGGGTCTTGACAGAGGTCATTAAGTTAAAGTGAGGTCATTAGAGTGGGCCCTAATCTACCCTAATGACCCCTGACCGGGGTCTTTATAAGAAGAGATTAGGACACAGACATGCACAGAGGGACAACCATGTGAGGACACAGGGATAAGACGGCTCGTGCAAGACAAGAAGAGAAGCCCCAGACAGAATCAGCCCGTGACATCTTGATCTTGGACTTCCAGCCTCCAGGACTGTGAGAGAATAAATGTCTGCCGTTTAAACCACCCGTCTGGGTGCTTTGTTACAGCAGCTCGTGCAGACTGACACACATGCCAATCTCAAGCAAAGTTTTCAGCTCTTTCACTTTTTTCACGCGAAATGCTAAGGCTTTGATTCCAAATTAACCTGGCATTAGCAGTGAAGATTGACACACCAGACTCTCCAAGTGAAGATCCAAAAGGCACGCGGATTCATCATTTAATCCACCCTGAGTTCACCTGTCCACCTCTCCCTGGCTTCACCCCGGCAAGGCTCTTTTCCTTTCCTGTGTGATGGGGAGGAGCAGGAGGGCCACGCCCTCCTCGGGAAGACCCAGCCGAGCCGAGCGCAGATCCAATTACTGTGCACCCAGTTCAAGGGCTGTCACTGGCCAAAGTGCTCGTGACTTTTTAAACCATATGCAAATTTTTCTTTGTTCACCCATTTCAATGCCTAGACTACGTGTTCTTTTTTTTTTCTTTTTAAATTCAGTCACCGTAGAGACTCTCAAAAATTGCCAATGCCGACCATATTTCAAGTCGTCTTGGCAGGGTATTGGGTGGCGATATTGGGAAAAGTTTTCAATTAGCAATAATCGCACCTCGGATAAACCTCACTGGCTACAATACTGCCACTGTGCAAAGCTTGACGACACGTTCTGACCTTTCATTTATTGATGTGTTCCCTAGCACCCGGCCCCGTGGCTGCCACAAAGTGGCTCCCAACATCTGCTGAATGAATGAAAAGTATAAAATCTTAACATCTAACAGTTGTCATGTTAATATCAACTATAAAAGTTAAAGTAATTTTAAGAAGTGTCAGGAAGACAGAAATGAGGATGTTGCCTGCAGCATCAGACACTCAACTAAAGGTGCTCACATGACACAGACATTTATTATCCACTTAACAAGCCTGCTGGGGGCAGTTCCCGGTTGGTGCAGACTTGTGGCACGGTCTCGCCTCAGAATGTCATGGCTTCCAAATTCCCCACAGATATTAATCTCAGGAATGAGAAATCAGAATTCCCCAAACCCTAAGTTATTCTGTATTTTTTCAAAACACTGTATTTACATGCTTTTAAATAATAATGGGTGGCTGTAATAAACAGGTTCAGAGGTTTTCAGTAAGAAAAAAATCGTGGCCGGGCGTGGTGGCTCACGCCTGTAATCCTAGCACTCTGGGAGGCCGAGGCGGGGGGATCACTCGAGGTCAGGAGTTCGAGACCAGCCTGAGCAAGAGCAAGACCCCGTCTCTACTAAAAATAGAAAGAAATTATCTGGCCAACTAAAATATATATAGAAAAAATTAGCCCGGCATGGTGGCGCATGCCTGTAGTTCCAGCTACTCAGGAGGCTGAGGCAGTAGGATCGCTTAAGCCCAGGAGTTTGAGGTTGCTGTGAGCTAGGCTGACGCCACGGCACTCACTCTAGCCAGGGCAACAAAGTGACACTCTGTCTCAAAAAAAAAAAAAAAAAAAAATCGTAAGTGCATGTTTTATTATAAACCAATACATTACGAAATATTGCATATTTTAATAACATATAAACATGATCTTAACTGATACAAACATTTGATAATAGAAAATATTGAAAGAAAGGAATATTAGTAAAAGATAAATGCCAAAAAAAGTAATTTAAAAAATTTTAAGATAGTTCTACAAATATCCACTATTTAAAAGATTGATCATCCTGTCCCATAATCTTGATCTTTGTTTCACAGTGAATATTCCAGTTGGAGAAAAATTTCTGAGGTGTGTGGCCAAAAGCATATTGGAGTTGGGCTTTGGGAAGTTGGGCTTTTGGAAGAATATAGGGTTTAAAAAAATTATTATTATTGTGGTAAAATACACATAACATAAAATTTCCCATCTTAACCATTTTTAAGTGCACAATTCGGTAGCATTAAGTGCCTTCACACTGTTGTGCAACCGTCACCACCATCCCTCTCCAGGATTCCTTTCATCTTGCAAAACTGGAACTCTCTCCCCGTTAAACACTGACTCCGCAACCCTCCCATGCCGGCGGACGGCGGAACCCACCACTCTACTTTCTGTCTCCATGAGTTTGACGCTGTAAGGACCTCCCATACACAGGATCATTCAGTATTTGTCTTTTTGTGTCTGGCTTTTCTTCACTCAGCATGATGTCTTGGAGCTTCATCCATTGGGTTATATTTTTAATGGGGAAACTATTTCATCTGCTTCATAAAAAACTGTAACCTACAGCGAATATTCAGACACTGGGAAAGGCCAGCGAGTGTGTGGGGTGTGATTCCAATGCCGCTAATGTCCCGATCTCTCGGCATGGTTAACAGCGCCAGGTGGAATTACACTGAATCCCCAGACGCAGTTTGCTTGTCCTTAGACCACCACTCAGGGATGTGTACCAAGTACACTACATGCACAAACTCAGTAACATTCATTTTATTTGCAGGAATAACACCGTAGACAGAGGCAGGGCCCGCTGCAGGCACTGCCAGTGTGGCGCAGCCACAGGCAGGGCTGACTGGGTTGAGGGTGGCTGGTTTTCTGGTTTTCTCCTGCGCACGCCCATCCTGGGTCCAGAAACATCAACCTTACCCTCCTTTCAACCCTGTGCGTCCACGTTTCGTGCCCCTGCTTTTGACTTGGCATCGTGGATTCCTTTGAACCAATAGCCTCTCCATGTTTTGATCATGTTTAATTCTCCAAAGAGGGTTATCATACTTTTTCCTAACTTTTGGGCTAATTTTTCTTGCATTTAGAATTGAGAAAAACACAAATTTCCTGAGAAATGGTGGGAAGGAAGCTCCTGGAAATTCCTGGAAATATCCTGGGCAGTATCTTTCCTTGTGGTCTCACGATGGCTGCCACGGTCCCCAGCCCCAGTCCTCAAGGGTAGAGTCCCAAAGAGAAAGAATAGGGCAGAGGTCACAGGGCATTCTACTGCTCTGTCTTTTATCAGAGAGGGAAATCCCAGGAGACTCTGCCCACTCCCCCTTATGTGTCATTGGAGAGAACTGGGCCCAGGCCCACTGCCAGCCTGTGAGGGCAAAGGGGAATTAGGTGGTATTAATAGCAGAGCTGCACCAATCCTGATTCACTCTGGGATGATGGGCACCGCCCAAATTAAGAGGACTTCCAGCTAGTGATGATACCGTGGGGCTCGGTGTGGTGGCTCATGTCTGTAATCCCAGCACTTTGGGAGGCTGAGGCAGGAGGATCACTTGACCCAGGAGTTTGAGATCAGCCTGAGGAAGAGCAAGACTCTGTCTCTACTAAAAATAGAAAAATGAACTGGATATGGTGACATACGCCTGTAGTACCAGCTACTCAGGAGGCTGAGGCAGGAGGATCGCTTGAGACCAAGAGTTTGAGGTTGTGGTGAGCTATGATGACGCCGCTGCACTCTAGCCTGGATGACAGAGTGAGACCTTGTCTGAAGAAAAACAAAACAATCACTTACAAAATACTTTCCAACGCACTTAACTCCCACAGCAATCCTATGAGGTGGTGCTATCATGCTTGCTTTACAAACGAGCAGCTTACCTAGGAGTGCGCAATGGCGAAGCCGCAGAGCCAAGATCCGACCCAGGCTTCCCGGCTCCAGAGTCCCTGTTTACACCTCCTGTGTAAGTACCCCCCAAAAAGAGGAACGGCTGCCAGGCAGGAAGCCAGCTGAGGATGCTATCGAGGTCACCTCTCATATCTCTCAATGAAGGTCCCAGTGTGGTAGTGTGGGTGTAACATCCCCATCTGACAGATGAGGAGTCTGAGGCTTAGTATAGGTTAGCACCTTACTAAACACAAGAGCTGGGAATCTGGCTGAGATCTCTGAGAGGTTGGACTACTTCTGTCTCCCTATAACAGCCAGATGTTTTTACTAGGTGGTTCCCTTTGATGAACACAATGAAGTTGTCAAGAGAAGTTGCAAAATGCTTAGGACTTGCTTTTAAAATACAATTATGCACATAAATTATATTATGAACAGAAGTCCCTATGCCTATGCAGGAGGCCATGAGATGCCCTAAGAGTCAGCGTCCTCCCTGTACTTGGTATTGTGCTGGGGGCAGTAGGGAGTATTTCAGACAAGATGTTGGGGAGACAGATCCATAGACCCTTAGTGGGCATCAGGGGTCAGTACCTTGGTGGCTCGTCACTAATGAAGGGTTTTGACCCCAGCTTTGGGGGCCTGGAGATGCTATTTTGATGTAGCAGCAAAAACACCAGCTTTGGAGCTGGAGAGTTTTGGGGTGAGGGCCCTGCTTCTACCAAATCATAAACTGTAGGGTGTACGATGCATTATCTAATCTCTGGGTCTTAGTGTGCTCATTTGTGAATGGACGTAGGATACACTTGTGAAGATTTGTGGGGTTATATGACTAAGAGCTTCTTTGTAAAACACTCTTCAAATGTGATTTTCTTATCATCATTTCACCCAGAACTGTCCATGCTCTTGGGACTGACCCAAACAAACCAAACTCTGGACAGGGTCATCAATGGACTAATATTTTAATTAATTGGTTTACCATAAGAAATAGAACTGCCGTAGAAACCAGAACACTCAGGCCGATGTCAATGGCCACTAGGACCTCAGTTTCCTCATCTGCAAAATGGGAAGAATACAGGAACAGTCAAGTGGGGAACTATTTTAAGAATGCAATAAGGCCAGGAGAGGTGACTCATGCCTGTAATCCCAGCACCGTGGGAGGCTGAGGCCGGAGGATGGCTTGAGCTCAGGAGTTCGAGACCAGCCTGAGCAAGAGTGAGACCCCTGTCTCTATTAAAAAAATTTTTTAAAAATTAAGAATGAAATGAGATGAATAAGTAAAATGGTAGCTTTCTGTCCTGGGGACTGGATTGTTTGGGGTGTATTGCAGACCCACTGATGAAATATTTTCTCTTCAGTTGTTCCTTAAAGAGACCACTCTTTGGTCACAACAACATGGGACAGGACCGGGAATCAAGAGTCCTGCCTTCACTCAAGTTTCCAATCCCAGCTCTGCCCCAAACCAGCTGAGTGTTTGTGGGAAAATCCTTTTTGCATTTCTGGGTTTCAGTTTCTTCCTCTTAAAGGGAGGGCCTCGTCCCCCACCATCCACCCCCTGCGGGGCTCCTGTAGCTCAGATCTTGCTGTGAACTGTCGTAGCAGCAGCACTCATGAGGTTGCTCTCCAAGTCCTAGGTAGATCAACAACATGATGCCTGCGATGGACGTTGGGCCACACCTTGATCTTGGGGGGAATCTTCCTTGGACTGCTTACCTCTCTGGAATGCAGGTGTCCTCACTGTGAAAACAGCATCCTGGCTGTGGTAAGAAACTCCCTGCTCCCTCCTCACCCCTATGAACATAGTTTCTTTATCAAGTCTTAACAGAAGAATTGGAGTGAAAACATTTTCCATCTTCATCATTTTCCTGAGGGAACCTTCTAAGGATGCCACCCAAACTCTGAGACATGCTTTTCAGATAAATATCTCTGGGAAATGGTTTAGTTGGGTGGTATGGACAACTATTAATACATCCAAAAGTCATTTAGCTTCCTGAAAGCAATTCTCTGTGGTTCTTTCTTGTCCAGGTATAATTAAAGTAACATTTATGTGTGTGTGGGGGGGAGGGGTTCTAATGATAAAAATAATGCACATCCATCTTAAAGTATCTGGAAAATACAGACTAGCACAAAGAAGGAAATGAAAACTCTAACCACAGTCCCACTCAAAGATAACTACTGCCAACATTGTGCTATATCTCTTTCCAGGAAAAAAAAAATATGGAAACAGAGAGAGAGATAAACTTATTGAACACAGTAACAATATTTTCATGTGTAGACATATATGTTTTTCTTTTACAAATCTGAGACTTAAATTTCACTTTTCAAAAATATTTCATTTCGCATAAAATACATTTTATTAAAATGTTATCTTAATAACATTCTACAGCTTTTCATATACAAGATAACTTTTACATGATATATTCTTTATCTAGACACAAACTGTTTTTCAAATTTGGGCTCACAACGTGTAAACTTGTTTGTAACTTGCTTTTTGAAACAAATTTTTTTCCCGTTTATGAAAACTAGGACATACTTTACATATTTTTTTAAGGCAGGGTTTCACTTTGTTGCCCAGGCTAGAGTGCATTGGCGTCACCACAGCTCACTGCAACCTCAAACTCCTGGGCTCAAATGATCCTCCTGCCTCAGCCTCCCAAGTAGCTGGCTTGTGTCGTCACACCTGTCTAATTATACTTTACATATTATTGTACAGTCCAGTGAGTTTTGACAAACACAAATAATAGCATAACTACCACCACAATCAGGATATAGAATCTTGCCTGTCATTAGATAATTATCTAATGTATCACTGGGAATGTCACCAGGTTTTCTGTCATTTGGAAGTATAATGATTTAACCAATCTCTTTTTCTGTTTAAGTTGTTTATAATTTTCTTCTTACTGATTTTGCAATCTGGGGAAATGAAATGAATGAGTGAAATCTGGGATTCTCATTCTCCTGGAGCTATAGCAAATGGGCTTCTCCCTTTTCTGCTGGGAAAATTTTGCATCATTCCATACCCAGCTTACATGTTGTGTCCTGGGTGAAGCCCCCACGATGCCAGCTGGAGAGTTAATTGGAAAGACATTGTAACAGTCTCTCTTCCCAACTCCAGAAGTGATGTCTTGAGCAGCTCTGTGTTCCCAGAACCTAGGCTATGTTTAGCTCATACATGCTTCACAAATGTTCACAAAATGAACCAATATTCTACCCTATTGAGCTAAATTTTGGTATTGTGCTGATTTCTTAGGAGACAGGTACTTTATGAGCATGGTGCAACTATGGGTTGGATGAATTAAGCAGGTAAAGATTAAAATATATTTTTCCATTTATAAATACTAGGGCATGCTTTACATATTAATGTACAGTTCTGTAAGTTTTGACAAACACAGAGTAGTGTAACTACCACTACCATAATTTTTTTTCAAAAAAGCAGATTACAAACAAGTATACAAAGTATGAGCCCAAATTTGAAAGAAAACAGTTTGCATTTAGATAAAGAGTATATGACATAAAGCTTATTTACTACAGACCCAAGGATCAGGGAAACTCAGGACTTACTGGTGTGTGGAGGGGCAAATGGTCCCTGCAGAACACCTCATCGACCCAAGTGATCGTCTTCACAATTTTAAAATAGCAAGAAACTTAGCCAGAGGTGCAAATTCGTATTTTTGTGTAGTTAATACTATTTACTGAATGAATGAATAAATGAATGGAAGGAAGATGTACCAACCCTGGTAGGTAAGAAAGCCAATCAGAGGTAGTGCTTGTTCTTGGTGAACTCACAATGAGGAATCAAGGAATTCACCTTGGAAGGGTTCGCCTGCACCACTCCCTGCCCCCACGCGGCCTCTCCTCAAACTTCATTAGTTCAGAGGCTTCTGGCTGCCTCCCCCTCAACAGCAGACCACTGGCCAGTGGGTACTAGCAATGATGTCCTCACAGGTTGGTTTGTGCTTCAGGAGTCAAATCCTGGGGGGAGAGGGTAGACCATCTACTTTATTACAGGTGTGATTATTAACCTTTGTATCTGCAACAGCTAGCACAGGACTTGGCACCTAGGTGTTTAAAAATATCTGCAGAAAGGACAAAAAAGACCACGACTCTCGGAGTGCCTCCCCAGACAGCTTGCTCTTCACATACGTTCCATTTCTCAAAAAGCCCCGCAGACAGATCTGTAGCATCTTCCCAGCCCACAGCGCAGGCACGGGGTCCTGAGTTGCCCGGGCCCACCCGGCAGAGCGGCAGTCCCGGCGGGGCAAAGCCTGCGTTCCGCCGCTGCTCATCTCCGCCTCCCAGGTACGGCAGGCAGCGCTCAGTGAGCGGGTCGTGCGTGCAAACCGCGTCCTCCTGCGCCCGAAGGGATCCGTTCCGAGGAGGCCCCGGAGGCGACGCGGTGGGCTCTGGCCCCGGCTCTGGCCACGGCTCGCTCGTCCCTAAGGAGCGAATCAAAGTCCCTCTCGCTCGGAGGGCTGTGTAGACGCGACGTGTGGGAAGCGTCTGGCTCAGAACTCGAGGCCCAGCAGACACTCAGTAGAGGCCCCTGATGTCCCCGCGACCGCGCGAAGAGATTCGGGGTCGCCAGAGGAACAGGACACCGTCGCGGGTGAGAACCGGCGCTCCCACCTGCGGATGGGCACCTGGGCGGGGTTCGGGGCAGGGCTACGCTGCGCTCAGCCAATCAGCGCCCCAGAGCGCTTGCCCGCCCCCTCCTGAGGAGGCAGCGCTTGCGCACTTGGGCCCCGGGCCCCCCGCCCGCCCCGGGCCCCTCCTCCGGGGCGTTGCTGACGCTCGCGCCGACGCTCCCGACGTCGGGCACGTTGACGCCGGCGACGCGCAGCCGGGCCCGCTCCTCCGCTCTGCCAGTGTCCGGCCGCGGGCCGGCCTTAGTGACTGGGGCGGCGGGCCCCGGGGCCGCGGCGTGGGGCGGCGGGCGGACGCCGGCTGCGGGCTGCCTTCGTCGGCCCTCGAGCTCGCCCGGAGCGAGCAGCCGCCCGCGAGCCGCCGCGGAGCTTCCTCGCCCGCTGCCGCCGGCGAGCAAGGTGAGGGAGCGGGAGACTGAGGCAGGCTCCGGGCGCAGCGGGGCTCAGGGCGCCCCGGCGCCGGCAAGTCCCGGTTCCCTCGGCGGTCCCGCGGCCGATTGAATGTCACCCCGGGGAAAGGGTGCGCTTCGGCGCGGGCGGGGGCTGGGGGCGAGGCCCGCGGCGCCGGGCCAGCGTGGGAGAGCCCTGCGGGCGCCCGGCGGGACCCCGCGCCTCCCCTTGCTCCCCGAGGGACCGACTCCGGGGCTCCGCGCCGCCTCCTCGCCTGACCCCAGCGCCCCGGTGACCCCAGCGCTGGCGCGAGGGGCGGAGACGTGTGGCCGCGGGAAGCTCCGAGCCGGGCTGGCGCGCGTTGTCAGTGGTTCTCACCACCCTGGGGTCCGGGGGCTTCTGCAGCACCTGATGTGGGAGAGGAAGGAGTGCGGTGCGAGTGGGTTAGACTAGGTCATTATCATAGTCAGGTGCGCTGTTTTGGACATCTCCCTCTTGGGGGTCCACCGGGCCCGGAATGCTGCCCGGAAGCCTCAGGAACGGCCACCT